>NC_064819.1:35572654-35888513 GCF_024166365.1 Elephas maximus indicus
CAGCTGCTCCTTGGAAACCCTATGAGGCAGTTCTACTCTGTCCTACAGGGTCACGACGAGTCGGAATTGATTTGACTGCACCTAACAACAATAACAATCTATTTTTAACCCAAATTTACTTTTACGCTATACCAAGAACAGGTTTTGTTCTTTCAATAATTTGGCTCTGAAGCAAAATAATTTTAGAAAATTCAAAATATTAGTGATGGCTTTAATAGCTATGAATAGAAACATTAACAGTTCCTTCATCTCCAGCATGCAGACATCTTACCAAAAAAAATTTTTTTAAGAGGACAATTTAAGGACATTTTTCAGGTACATTACGTCATTAAAATTTAAATATTATACCTTCACACTCTTTTTTTCATCTGATCCTTCTGTCATAAGATAGGCTTTATCTCCATCAGTTCCTTCAACACTCAGGAAGCAGTTGGTTGTATGGCCAATTCCACTAGGGAGAACTTTATCCCACAACATTGCATTGATAACAGAGCTCTTCCCACTGCTTGTCCTGAACAAAGAGAACATACAGTCAGGAAAAACAAACCATAATAGTAAAAGAAAATGTGTTTTTTCACGTGTCTAAGCCCAATTTTTTTAGAATTCAAATTTTGTTAAAATTTCATCAGACTGCATTTTTTTTACGAAAAGAGTTTAAAATTTGACTTACACAAACAGCAGCAATGTACATTTCAGTAAAATAAAGTAGGGAAAAACAAATTCCAACTTTTCCATAAAGCTATCCCTGACGTTTCTAACTTACATAACTTCTTGTGGCAATTTGAACACACAGCCCTAACATTTTTTTGACACACTCCCCTCATCACAAGATGGGGTCCAACGTCCCATTCCCTTAAATCAGGGCTGATTTGTGAATACTTCCAAATAATTTTTGTCAGAAGTGATACTGGGTGACTCCCAAGGCTAGGCCATAAAAGACAATGAAGCTTATTTTGTTTGCTGTAACATGTGCACTTGGAGTCTTGCCATGTAAGATTCCAGGTCCACCATCCTTTGAAGAAGTCAAACCAAATGGAGAGGTCTGGGCAGGTGCTGTTGCTGACAGCCCTAGCCAAGCAATCTCAGCCCAGGCACCAGGCATGTGAGTGAAGAACCCTTCTGATCATTCTAGCCCCCAGGTGTTCAGTCACCTTTAACCTTAAAGCTCCAGAAATTGTGGACGAAAGACAAGACATCTCTGCTGTGCCCTGTCTGAATTCTTGACCCATAGAATCTGTGAGCATAATAAAATGGTTGTTTTTAAGTTGTTAAGTTTTGAATAATTTGTTACACAGTCAATAGTTATCAGAACAGTTCTGATGGCACTGAAACCTAAGGAAAACTCACAACCACATGAGGTACTTGCTGTCAAATAAATCAACCCAAACTTCAGAGGCCATTCAGAGCCTGAGCTGCATGTGTCTGCTCACAGCACAGGAGAACGCTGTAAACCACACAGGCTGCGCCTACCTCCCAGGGCCTAAGGTTAGTACTTTTACTTTACTGCAAAAACAGCATCTATTTCTGTGGTATATGCTTTACCTGTTTTCCTCAGTATAAGAATTGTACCTTTACTTATGCTCTGGATATCGGCCCTACTACCTTCAAAGGGAACCATCTTGTCTCAATCATCTCAACATTGGCTCCTATTGTCACTATACCACAAACTACAAGGTCCAGTTCTTTGTTCTCAGACAAATTTATCACAAAGCCTTGCTGCAGTGATCCTAAAGCATAGTTTGGGAGTCCCCAAGATTCCTCAGGCCCACTGTGAAACTAGAGAATCAGACTCTCTGGAGGTACTCTCAGGGTGATTCTTATACATACTAAAACTTGAGACACCTTGTCACCCTGACTTCCCAAAACATTATACAAAAAACCCTAACTGTCCTTTTACCTGTCTGGCATCTTGAGTCCATCAAAGGTACCTTTCCCTCTCCCTCATCCTATCATTGTTTCTTCTATTACACACTCTCCCCCTGGATCCTCTCATCAACTCCTGGGCTCTCAATCACCAACACAAGCCAAAGATTCCTGAA
Organism: Elephas maximus indicus; assembly: GCF_024166365.1. NCBI lineage: Eukaryota > Metazoa > Chordata > Mammalia > Proboscidea > Elephantidae > Elephas > Elephas maximus. Next base: position 35,574,694 of record NC_064819.1, read on the forward strand.
TGTCTATCCAAAGAGTAGAACTTTCAATCCAATCCCACATATCCAACTGCCTTTTGGATAACTCCACTTGAATGCCTGATACATACCACAGATGTACATCCAAACATGGTATATCCAAAACCAAATGCCTCACCTTTTTTCACCAAACCCATCTCAATGAACAGCACTCGGTCAACCAAGTAATCTTTGCCTCTTCTTTTACTTCCCTGAGACAGTCACCAGGCCAGCCTAATCTACTCCTAAATATCCCTTTTACCACCCTTTTCTTTCCAGCTTCACACCTGGGCTCTTGTAATGTCTTCCCTAAATTAATCCAACAGCCTGCTACCCTCGTTCACTCCATTCTCCCCACTATATCCAAGGTTACAGTTACAACACCCAATCCAGGTCCTGTCACTGCTCCCTGTTTTTCACAATAAAAGATTACACAACTCCTTACGTGATACAAGGTCTTTTATGATTTGGCCCTGCTTACTTCTCTACCCTCTTGTTTTGACACTGTTCCCTAATGCCCTAAATTCAACGGGACTTAGAGTGCTCCAAACTTGCCATGGTCTCTTCTCTTTCCCTTTTCATTTGTGGCTCTCTGCATGGAATGGCCTTTTGGACCTTTTCACACCAAGCCAAAAACCAAACCAAACCTGTTGCCGTCATGCCGATTCCAACTCATAGTGACCCTTGTGGACAGATTTAAGAACTGCCCCATAGAGATTCCAAGGAGCATCAAGTGGATCCGAACTGCCAGCCTTTTGGTTAGCAGCCATAGCTCTTAACCACTAGGCCACCAGGGTGTCCTTTCAAACCAAACCTAGTACCTATTTTGCCTTTTTAAGTAGGACAGCTGAGTCATTAACTCTCCAGGAGGCCTCTTCCCTCCTACTTCTACTCCACCCTAACCTGAGTTATTGGCCTCTTTTATGGACCAACCTCATACCACACCCTGCATAAGACCCTGAGGGTATGGTCAACATGTGGCCAAGTGAGAGAGGCAGACAATAAAAACAAACAAAATAATACAGCTCTGCGAAAAGTTTTAAAAAGCACAAACAGGGAGCTTTAATAGAAAAGAACTGAGAAGGAATACTTTAGATAGTGTTCAGGGAAAGCTTCTAAGATCTAATAAGAAAATGGGCAGAACAAGGCAAAGGGAATTCTAGGCATAGGAAACTGCAAGTGCAAAAGCCCTGAGATGAAAAATAGCTTAGATGGCCTGTTAGTTTAGTGAATAAACAAATGTCTTTATTGGTACATACCACATCATAGTTGGGCAACCAAGTACAGGGCTAGTCATTTGTCTTTGAATCCATAATACCTAGCAGTGCATGGCACACAGGTAGTTAACAAATAATTATTAAATGAATGCATATGCTAGAGCACAGATCACTCGATAACACAGACAGCTCCATTAACTATGGGGTTTCCTACTCTCCCCCTGGGAGTCATGGGGTTGAGAGTCTTTTCTGAAGACATTCGTGATAATTTGTGAGTTAACTTAAAAAAGTTAACTCACAAATTATGCATATCATTTATTTCTACTTCAATTCTTAAAACTAGTTGACGTACAATTCTTAGAGATGAGAATCCTTAAAAGATAAAAATACAATCGATCTTCATGAACCTTCATTTCATACCAGGGTGCTAAGATGTACAATTTTTTTATATGCTAACAATTTTAACATTTTACACTGGCAGAAACTGTGGTGGGAGAGGAGGCTATCACTTATACCTACTCCTCACTTATCAACTATTTCATTATCCAACATTTCACATTTACGACAATATTAAAAAATCTACTGTCCAACTATTTTATGCATTAACATACGTCTGGTAGTAATGAACACCAAGATGTGAGACTAACACTGACTGTGAGGGTTAACGTTAAGTGTCAACTTGGCTAGGACAGGATTCTCAACAGTTTGGAAGTTATGTAATGATGTAATTTGGCAGTTCCACGATCAGGTAGTCATCCTCCATTTTCACGTAACACCGGTTTTCACATAACAACCTGGTCTTTGGAATCTAACCATGTCAATAAGTGAGGAGTGAATATACTGAAACATCAGGAACAATGCTGGAGAAACTTACTTCAGAAAACTAACCTTGAGAAGGAATAAAGGATTACCTGCCAAAAAATGCCACTTTCATGTGTCTCCGAGATAGCACCTCACCAATGACAGAAAGTTTGCTTTTATACCCTTGTATTTCTATCACATCATCCTCAGTGGCTATTCGATCAAGTTCTGGATTCTTGTATGTTGCTGCAAAATTAAAATAGTATTAGAAAAAGTGACATAAGTGAATACTGAGTTAATTAAACAATGGAATATTTGTACATATTCTTTTTTGGTTTTCTTCCATAATATTAAAACACTATTTGAAAAATAAAAAGACTCATAGTTAGAATTTTTTAAAAGTTGCACACTTTGTGGCAGTGGGCCATAAGAACCCTGCCAAAAGAATTTGAAAATTATCAAACATTGTTAGTCTCCAAGAAGAGATGCCCCAAGGGAGCATTCCCTGTGTAGGTCAGGGGCCCAGTCAATAGTATCTACTATTAAAAAAAAAAAAAAATCTAAGTCTCAAAAATGCATTTCCCAATAGAGAAACCAGAACTTAATACCCACCTACTGTTCCACTCTACCTGGATCTTCAGATTTAAATCTAAGGAGGACTCACATGTTAAGTAAGAGTGAGGTTTGAATACGAACCCCTCAGAAATAGAAACAGGGCCCACGGAGGCCACCAGGCTAGGAAGGATTTCTTGACTGCTTCCCACAGGTTTAGAACACAACAGCTCATTTACCATGAGAAGGTGGAGAGGAAAGAGAACTGGAGGCTGTATCCCACTCTTGCCTGGTTTGGGGTTAACCGCCTACCCTAGCCCTAATGCCCCCCTCCATGGGTAGAAGTAGCCAGAAAAGCCTACTTTTGAAAAGTAGAAAAGCCCTTCACAGTTTTGTTTCACACTTTAGGATTAAGACAAAACCTGACATTTGCATATTTATTAGCTCTTTTCGAAGGTAAAAACATGGAGATTCATTTGGCTATGTGAATGATCCTAAATAGGGACAAATATTCCCACTTAAAACCTACCCAGTGCTCACCTAATTAAACTTTGGCTTTAACCTGTATTACCATACTTTTCTAATGCATTAATAAAATATGTGCAATCTGATGAAAAACAGAAGGACTGGGTTAAGTATCATTACATTCACTTTTGTTTTGCATTTTATTCTTGCTCTTTCATGTTCTTCCCTGATTTATTTGCTTCCTCCCTTTTTTGATACATTTTTTCTGAGGTTCTAGAAGAAGTTAAATTCAATTCAGTTTCTAAAGCTGATATTTACTAGCTCCTAGCATAATGCACAATCTGTAAGAGGTTCAATACACAGATGCTATAATGTTTACCTTCATTTTCTCTTCCTATCAACTTTTTAGAAAAAATATTCAAACATCAAGAGTGCCCGCTCCAATTCTTTCCAAATTGGAAACATCAAAATTCTATAGTGCTACTTTTTTTTTTTTGCATTCAAAAAACTTGAATTGCATCGGATTTGGTGTTAGGGACACATTAATAAGGCATGGTCCCTGCCTTCAAGGAGCTGAAAATCTGGTGAGGGTTAGGATGGAAAAGGAAAAAAGTTTGATTATACCAACCAACCAAACCACTGCAGAAGTTTACATAGTCCCTCCCTTTCCACTGTACATATTTGAGGGTCATGTAATCTTAAGAAGCTGGAAGAATTTCAACAGTTATTGCTAAAGAAGTACTCTCTACTAAAATATTTCTTTGTTTTGAAAGTGCCCTGCTGTTGCAATAGTTTAGCACTCGGCTGCTAGCTGAAAGGTTGGCAGTTCAAACCCACTCAGTGGCTCCACAAAAGAAAGACCTAGCAATCTGCCTCTCTGAAGACTGCAGCCAAGAAAACCCTATGGCAGAGTTCTACCCTGTCACATGAGGTCACTATGGATCGGAATCTACTTGAGGGCACTCAGCAGCAACAGCAACCACCTTTGTTTGAACAGTTAACACCCATCTAAGAAGTCTTTTTTCCCTCCTTCCCACTGCATCCCAGCCTAATTTAAGGATGAGATAGGTCTGAGGCCTTGGCTTAGGTGCTGAGTTGAGGGGGGAAGACAAATATAGTGGTTAAATGTGGCTGCCTGATTTTTAGCCTGGGTATTTATTGTGTGATTTGGGGAAGCTGCTTAACTACTCTGTGCCTTGATTTCTCATCTTTAAAATGAGTATATGAGAACCTGCCTCAGTGTTGATCTGAGGGTTAAATGAGTTATTAATACTGTAAAGTACTTACAACAGTATACCACACATTAGCATTCACTTCTTGGTTATTAAAACCCACTTAATCTTCCTTTTTGGAGGGCAGAAATTTTGTTATGGATTCCTTCAAAGTATATAGTACAATGCCCTATATGCGTTCAGTAACTAAGGCTGGACACGTGAAGACTGTTGAAATGTCAAATGTTTTGTTATATTTACCACAAAAAAAAAAATTAAAGGGGTAAAATAAACCTAACATAATTTTATTTTCAACATATTTTCTTAAAACAATCTTTTTAAGAACTTAAGAGAAACTAACCTTCAACAAAATGTGATCCTTCAGTGACAAACTCCAATAACTTATCAAAGATCGCAGTAATTGCCTTCTTAGCCAGCACAAAGTGCTTCAGGGGAGAAGCAGTTTCTGCCATTATGCTCCTGAGAGGAAAAAAGTGAGAACAGTACAAATTAAACTGGATGGTGGACATGCAAACTAAAGAACCTACTTGTGTCATTCGCTCCCCAATTAAATTAAACTGCCAAAACATTTTACAAACTTGTTTTTTTTTGTGCGAAGTGTTTTAAACAGACAACTGAAGACTTACTTTGAAGTGATTCTTTCGCTAAAATAAGTGAAATCTAAGGGCCAAAATCTTGGTTGCAATTTCTATGTTATTTCCATTCGGTGAAAATGAAACTAATCACGGCTAAGTTACGACTGCACGTGACTCTTAGGGTACATCAGGGAACTGGGTCAGTCAGAAGAAGCCAAGCTCACAAGTAAGAGCTTCAGCTTCCCCACTTGAAGCTCTAGGTGGCTGGGATGGAGATGCAGAGTGAGGAAATAAAACTCCAAGATCACAATGCAACACTGACATTCAGAAATAGCTATCACACAAAATAAGGAGGCAAGCCGTAAAGAGAGCATCAAGTTTCCGCCAAAAAACTTCAAGAGATGTTTTAAGAAAAAAAAAATTTTTCTGGCGGCTTCTCAAGAAATAAACGTCAGCAAAGCCAAAAGCTCATACCCCAGTCTAATCCTGCCGTGTGCGCAGAATGGAGCCCAGGGGCCGAAAGTGAGGCTGATCCTTCGACAGAGGGTCAGGCCATGACCGCGCAAAGCTGCTGTGTAGGGAAAGCAGGGTGAGGACACGACCCCGTTCAGCAGGCGTAAGCACCGACCTCGGGGAAAGGCCTCCCAAGCCTTACGCACCGGGCGCGGGCCCGACCCCGCCCGCCGCACCACGCGCGCTGCTCCGGGTCCCCCACCCCAGGCGCCGGCCTCAAGGCTCCGATCCGGCCGCCGGCCCAGCCCTGAACCACGTTCGCTCGCTCCTTCCCTAATGATAGCGCTGGTGGCGCCTGGTCACAACGCCTCGCGCACGGCTCCCCGCCCCTTGTCCCCGGCAGCTCGAAGGTCACCCCGACCGTCCCGAACGGGCCAGCAGCCGAGGCAGCGCTCACTCACGCTGTGCCAGCTCCCACTTGTCACCGGGCTACCACAGCTGGGCCACAGCCTCGCCGCCGCCTCATCCTCTCCAGGGAGGCTGCGAACGAGTAGACGCCAGGAGGAGCGACAGAAGGGCGGCCACTTCCGGTCTCTTGCCCTCCCCTCTTCTGTTTGGCTCCGTGGCCGGAAGTGCGTATACGTCCGGCGCCATTATTAACTGCAGGAGGAAGAGTTTGGTGTGGACGGACGGTGTCCTCAGAAGAGTGGTTGCCTGCTCCACTTTCAAACTTTTCCTCCCCTCCTTTCTCTGTTCAAAGTTTCCAAGGCTCTGCCCAGCCTGGGGAAAGCTAGTTGCCAGCAGCTGACTTAGGTAGAACTAGAAGAGGATGGGATTTGGTAGGGGCTGTGGGTTGGCTGGATAGAAGAGGATGGGGTGTGGTAGGGGCTGTGAGATAACAGGAATTCTAAGATACAAATAACACCTACATTATAGGTTCCGGAGCACTGGTGGTTCAGTGGTTAAGAGCTTGGCTGCTAATCAAAAGGTCAGTGGTTCAAATCCACCAGGCACTCCTTGGAAATCCTATGGAGCAGTTCTAGTTTATAGGGTCACCATGAGTCAGAATTGACCACATGGCAGTGGGTTTGGTTTTGGTTTATTGGTTGCTGTGAAAATTAAATGAGTCGATACCATGAAAAGTGCTTAGAAGACTGCTGGTTATATAGTAAGAACTGGACAAATCTCAGCTATTGTGTTTCTATTAGGATATGAATACGAAGTAAGCAAATACAATAGTTTAGATAATTTTAGACAGTGCTTAATAGTCTGAAAACAAAAGCAAAACCTTGACAATGAGATAGAATAACTGAAGGAAAATGAGAAAAAGACTGAGCCACTTAGGTGGTCCCGTCCGAGGAGGTAATATTTCCTGGCTCCTCCCCAGGAGCCAGTCCTAGGAAAATCTGGAAGAAGAGCACCTGAGATAATGGAAACAGTAAATCTAAAAGCCCCTAAGAAGGAGAGTAGTGAGGTTAATGAAAAGAAAGAAGGCTGGTATGGCTGGGTTGTAGAGCTAAAACGGGAAATGGGAAATAAGTTTAGAGTGGAAGGCAGGTGTATGATCATATAGGCTATGATGGTTAAGACTGTGTGTCAACTTGGCTGGGCCGTGATTCTCAGTAGTTTGGCAGTTGTGTAATGATGTAATCACCTCTGTGATGAGATTTGCTATGAGCAGCCAATCAGTTAAAAGGGAGCTTCCTTGAAGAGTGTGACTTGCATCCAATATGTATAGACTTTGTGGTAAACCTGGATGGCTTTTGCTCTGCTGTGTATCCTGCATTTGGCTTGTCATCATCTGACCTCTGGTTCTTGGGATCTGAACAAGCAGCCTGCCATCTTACCTGCCAATCTCAAATTCTTGAGCCCCTGCAACTATGTGAGTCAGAAGAAGCCTCCAGCCTGATGCTTGATAGACAGACTTGGGACTTTTCAGCCTCTACAATTGTGTAAGCGATTTCCTTGATATAAATCTCTCTCTATATATATACATACATATAAAAGAGCCCATTGCCGTTGAGTCAATTCCAACTCATAGCTACCCTGTAGGACAGAGTAGAACCGCCCCATAGGGTTTCCAAGGAGCAGCTGGTAGATTTGAACTCCTGACCTTTTGACATATTACCTGTGGTATGTATATATATATATATGTACGGAGTCCTGCTGGCTTAGTGGTTAATCACATGGCTTCTAACCAAAAGGTCAGCATTTCGAATCCACAAGCTACTCCTTGGAAACCCCATGGGAATAGTTCCCCTCTGTCCTATAGGGTCGCTATGGGTCGGAATCAACTTGATGGATATATATATTTATAAAACCCAAACCAAACTCACTGCCGATTCCAACTCATAGCGACCCTATAGGAGTGAGTAGAACTGCCCTGTAGGGTTTCCAAGGCAGTATATCTTTTATGGAAACAGACTGCCACATCTTTCTCCCATGGAGCAGCTGGTGGTTCAAACTACTGATCTTTAGGTTTGTAGCTGAGTGCTAAACCACTGCACTGCCAGGATTTTCCTATGTGTTATAAATCATAATCTCTGCCTGTGGTTAATGAGGATTAGGTGGTCACATCCCAATCCAATGTAAAGGAGTTTCCTTGGGGTGTGGCCTGCACCACATTTTCTCTCTCAAGAGAGAAAAGGAAAGGGAAGCAAGCAGAGAGTTGGGGACCTCACACCACCAAGAAAGCAGTGGCAGGAGCACAGTATGTCCTTCAGACCCAGGGCTCCTGCATGGAGACGCTTCTAGTCCAGGGGAAGATTGATGAGAAGGCCTTTCCTCCAGAGCTGACAGAGAGAGAAAGCCTTCCCCTGGAGCTGATGCCCTGCTAGCCTACTTAGGCTGTGAGAAAATAAATTTCCCTTTGTTAAAGCCATCCACTTGTCGCATTTCTTTTATAGCAGCACTAGATGACTAAGACACCAGCCTAAGACATTTGGAAATGGCAGTGGTTGTAGAGAAACGAAATTGTAAGGATAAGTTTTCTAAACTGGTTCTCAAGTCTGGTTAGTCTTAAAGATGTTAATGACTCTGCTTCTGGTAGTAAAGAGGGTGCTGCTAATCCATGGCTTGAGGTGGCAATAGAAATCAATAAAATATCACCACCAATAGATCAAGTATTAGTGAGAGGTGAGGCTCTGAGTGACTGCATGTTTGATACTTTTCCACAGTTTTGTCAGGAAGCTTGTTGGTTGGTACTACTTTCGCTAGACAAAGTGGTGGAAGAAAGAGATGAGCTCACAGCTTCAGAGTCACAGCTGAAGCACCACATAAATGACCTCAAAATTGCCACCTGTACCCAGAAAGAAAGCATTATTTTTTGTACTAATAGAGCTAATATTGCCAAAAACCAAACTATAGTCTTATTGTAAGAGTGGCGAATTACAATTTCAGTTGAATTCACAGACTTGCATGGTGTCTGAAGTTAAACTTGGGATTGACTCATATAGACAGATAATCAGGAGTCTGGGGACACTGAGCCACTAGATTCAGTAGTAGCACTCCTGTCAACAAAACCATTAGCAACTCCACCCCCATCTGTTGACATTAACCCAGCTGTGTCTGAAGAGCATTCGTCTATGATATCACCTGGGGCAGCGTCTGAGTCATTGCCTGGGGCATCACCAGAGGCGAATGCTTAGAGGACATTTCTGAATGTTCTCAAAACACATTCCCACCAGCGAACCCCGAAAGGTGAAGTACAAAGTATTACCCAGGAGGAGGTACTCTACACTCCAAAAGGAGAATATGTGTGGGAAAAGCTATTAAGAGGATGGGATAATGGTGTGAGGAACATAGTTGAATCAGCCTGAGTGTATTGATATGGGCCCTTTAAGCACAGATTCTTCATTCATTGTTTCAACTTGAGAGGTTAGCAAAGTATCTAATAGTTTATTTGGTTGGTTCGCTGAAGCATGGATTACACAATGACCTACACTAAATCAGGTGGAAGTACCAGACCTACCTTGGCATACTGTGGAATAAGGTATCCAAAGGCTCAGGGAAATTGGCACTTTAGAGTAGATTTATCACATTAAACCCACAGACCCACACATGGAGTGCCCAGAGGAAAAACTTTTACCACAACAGTGAGGGATAAATTTGTGAAGGAAGTCCAAGAATCCTTGAATACTGCTATGATTGCTATGTTATGTAAGTCAGATCCGACAGTGGGCGCTTCCCTAACTGAATTAAGACACCTAACTACAATGTGGCTGATTGGACCCAGTGGTGGTAGGGGCCAAGCAGCAGCACTCAGTCCACAAAGACTAGGTTGTGTGGTTACCATAATGGACAGCAGAATCTACGCAGTAATCAGAATAGTTTGATTCATATGGACTTATGGTGTTGGCTACTTAGTCACGGTGTCCCTAGGAGTGAAATAGATGGGTAATCTACTAAATGTTTACTTGATCTGTACAAGCGGAAGAATTCTAGGTCAAGTGAAAGGCAGTCTAACTTGAATTGCCAGAATAGAGAGTCACAGCCACTAAGTCAATTCCCAGACTTGAACAAGTTTACAGACCCATGACCCCTTGAATGAAGGGGAGGCCAGGTCCCCTTAAGGAAGGACCTTCACTACACTACTGTCTTAGTCATCTAGTGCTGCCATAACAGAAATACCACAAGTGGATGGCTTTAACAAAAAGGAATTTATTTTCTCACAGTCTAGTAGGTTACAAGTCCAAATTCAGGGTGTTGGCTCCAGGGGAAGGCTTTCTTTCTCTGCCAGCTCTGCGAGAAGGTTCTCGTCCTCAATCTTCCCATGGTCGAGGAGCTTCTCAGGCACAGGGACCCCGGGCCCAAAGGACGTGCTCAGCTTGTGGTGCTGCTTTCTTGGTGGTATGAGGTCCCCAACTCTGCTTGTTTCCCTTTCCTTTTATTTCTTGAAAGATAAAGGGTGGTGCAGGCCACACCCCAGGGAAACTCCCTTTACCTTGAATCACGAAGGTGACCTGAATGAGGGTGATGTTACAATCCCACCCTAATCCTCTCAACATAAAATCACAAAATAGAGGACAACCATACAGTACTGGGAAACATGGCCTAACCAAGTTGATACACACGTTTTTGGGGGGACATAATTCAACCCATGACAGCTGCCGAAAATTAATACTGTTAATCTTTCTTCCAGCCTTCCCCAAAGAGATCTAGAGCATTTTACAGGAATGAAAGTTCATTGGGGAAAAGGAAATAATCAGACTTCAGGGATTACTGGATACTAGGTCTGAACTGACACTAATTACAGGAGACTCAAAACATCACTGTGGCCCACCAGTCAGAGTGGGGACATATAGAGCTCAGGTTATGAATGGAGTCATAGCTCATGTCTATCTGACAGTGGGTCCAGTGGGTCCCTGAACCCATCCTGTAGTAATTTCCCCAGTTTCCTAATGCATAATTGGAATAGACACACTCAGCAAGTACCAGAACCCGGCACATTAGATCCCTGACATGTAGGGTAAGGACTATTGTGGTAGGAAAGGCTGTATAGAAGCCATTAGAACTGCCTCTCCCTAGAAAAATAGTAAGCCAAAAGCAATACCACATTCCTGGAGGGATTGCAGAGATTACTGCCATCATCAACGAATTGAAGGATGCAGGGGTGGTGATTCCCACCACATCCTCATTCAACTCAAATATTTGGCCTGTGCCAAAAAAAAATATATATATATATGTGTGTGTGTGTGTGTGTGTGGGTCTTGGAGAATGACAGTGGAATATCAAAAATTTAACCAGGTAGTGACTCAAGTTGCAGCTGCTATTTCAGATGTGGTTTCATTGCTTGAGTAAATTAATATACTTTCTTTTACCTGGGTGCAACTATTGGTCTGGTTAATGCGTTTTTCTCCATTCGTGTTTTGAAGGACCATCAGAAGCAGTTTGCCTTCACTGGCAAGGCCAGGAATGTACATCTTCACTGTTCTTCCTTAGGGATATATCAACTCTCTAGCCCTATGTCATAATTTAGTTGTCAGGAAGCTTGATTGCCTTTTCCGTGCACAAGGTATCACATGGATCTGTTACATTGATGACATTATGCTGATACGACCTAGTAAGGAATAACTAAGTATCAATGGTTCTGGTGAAATATTTGCATGCTACTCAAACCCCAAACCCATTGCCATCAAGTCAGTTCTGACTTATAACAACTCTAAAGCACAGAGTAGAACTGCCCCATAGGGTTTCCAAGTCTATAAACCTTTACAGAAGCAGACTGCCATGTCTTTCTCGCACGGAGTGGCTGTTGGGTTCGAATCCTCGACCTTTCATTTAGCAGCCCAGCATTTAACCACTGCACTATCAGGGCTCCCTATTTGCATGCTAAGGGGTGGAAAATTAATATGACAAAAATTCAGGCACCTTCCACCTGAGTGAAATTTCTAGGGGTCAAGTGGTGTGGTGCATGTGGAGATATTCCTTCTAAAGTGAAGGATACGTTATTGCATGTGATTCCTCCCACAACTAAAAAGGAGGCTCAATTCCTGGTGGGGCTCTTTGGATTTTAGAGGCACCATATCGCTCATTTGGGTGTGCTACTCCAGCATAGTTATCAAGTGACTCGAAAAGCTGCTAGTTTTGAGTGGGGCCCAGAACAAGAGAAAGCTCTGCAATGTGTTCAGGCTGTTGTGCAAGCCGCCCTGCCTTTTGGGCCATATGATCTGGCTGATCCAATGGTGCTGGAAGTGGCAGTGGCAGATAGAGCTACTGTTTGGAGACTTTTGGCAGGCCCCTACTGGTGAATCACAGTAAAGACCATTAGGATTTTGGAGCAAACCCCTGCCATCTTCTGCAGATAACTACTCTTCTTTTGAGAAACAGCCTATGTCTTGTTACTGGGTCTTAATCACCATACGGCCTGAGCTGCTCATCATAAAGTAGGTGTTGTCTGACCCACAGAGTCATAAAGTCAGATATACAAACATCAGCACTCCATCATTAAATGGATGTGGTATGTACGAGATTGGGCCTGAGCAGGACCTGAAGACACAAGTAAGTTGCATGGGAAGTGGCCCAAATGGCTATGGTCACCACTCCTATCACATTACCTGCACTCTCACAGTCTGCACCTATGGCCTTATGGGGAGTTCCTTAGGATCAGTTGACTGAGGGAGAGAACATTTGTGCCTGATTTACAGATGGTTCTGCATGAAATACAGGCACCACTTGAAAGTGGGCAGTGGCAGCACTACAGCCCCTTCAGGGACCTCCTTGAAGGACAGTGGTGAAGGGAAATCCTTCCAGTGAACAGAACTTCGAGCAGTATACCTGGTTGTTCACTTTGTTTGGAAGGAAAAATGACCAGATGTGTGACTGTATACTGATTCATGGGCTGTGTTCAGTGGTTTGGCTGGATGATCAGGGACTTGGAGGAAACATGACTGAAATATTGGAGACAAGGAGGTATGGGGAAGAGGTATGTGGATAGACCTCTCCAAATGGGCGAAAGAAAGTGAAGGTATTTGTGTCTCAAAGGGTGACCTTGGCAGAGGAAGACTTTAACAATCAAGTGGATAGAATGACACATTCTGTGGAAACCAGTCATCCTCTTTCCCAGCCACTACCATCATTGCCCAACATAAAGGAAACAAAAATACTCACAACTGGGCCAATAAGTAACATCTGATAAATGCATAAAATATTGAAATTGTCAAGGATTCCCTTTTACTTGGATCTTCAATCAACACCCGTGGAAGCAACAGTCAAGAAATCAAATGACTCATTGCATTGGGTAGATCTGCTGCAAAACACCTCTTTAAAGTGTTAAAAAGCAAAGATGTCACTTTAAGGACTAAGGGGCACCTGACCCAAGCCATGGTGATTTTTAGCTCCTCATATGCATGCAAAAGATGGGCAATGAATAAGGAGGACTGAAGAAGAATTGACACCTTCGAATTACAGTGTTGGCAAAGAATATCGAATATACCATGGACTGCCAAAGGAATGAACAAATCTGTCTTGGAGGAAATACAGCCAGAATGCTCCTTAGACGCGAGGATGGTGACACTTTATCTCACATACTTTGGACGTGTTATCAGGAAGGACCAGTCCTTGGAGAAGGACATCATGCTTGGCAAAGTAGGGGGTCATCAAGAAAGAGAAAGACCCTCAACGAGATGCATTGTCACAGTGGCTACAACAATGGTCTCAAGCATAACAATGATCATGAGGATGGTGCAGGCCCAGGCTGTATTTCATTCTATTGTACATAGGGTTGCTATGAGTCAGAACTTGGCAGCACCACCTAACAACAACAACGTCCCTTATGAATATAGATACAAACATTTTCATCAAAATTCTAGCCAACAGACTTCAGCAACATATCAAAGAAATCATACACTGTGATCGAGTAAAATTCATACTAGGATTACAAGGGTGGTTCAGCATTAGAAAATCAATCAATGTAACCCACCACATAAACAAAGGAAAAGAATCATGTGCTCATATCAAATGATGCAGAAAAGGCATTCAATAAAATTCGGCACCCTTTCCTGATAAAAACTCCAAGCAAAATAGGAATTGAAGGGAAATTTCTTGGCATAATTAAGGGCATATATGCAAAACCAACAGCTAACATTATACCTTTCAGAATGGGAACTAGACAAGGATGCTCATTATGACCACTGTTATTCAGTATTGTACTGTAAGTCTTAGCCAAAGCAATAAGACAAGAAAGAGAAATAAAAGGTATCCAAATCAGAAAGAAAGAAGTAAAACTAGTTCTATCTGCAGATGACATGATCCTATACATAGAAGACTCTATAAAGATTCCAGAAGAAAACTGCTAGAACTAATGTAAAAATTTAGCAATGTTGCAGGGCACAAGATCAACACAAAAATCATTTGAGTTTCCTCTACACTAACAAAGACTACTCTGATAAAGAAATAAGAAAAAAAACAGTACCATTTACCTAGCTCCCAAATTGATAAAATACTTAGGAATTAACCAGGGACGTAAAAAACTTATACAATGAAAATTATAAAACATTACTACAAGAGATTAAAAGAGACCTACAAAAATGGAAAGACATCCTATATTCATGGATTGGAAGATTTTAATATAGTGCAAATGTCAGTTCTACCTAAAGCAATCTGAAGATTCAAATACAAATCCCAGCAACGTTCTTTACTGAAATGGAAAAACTATTGAGCAACTTCATATGGAAAGGAAAGAAACCCTGAATAGCCAAAGAAATATTGAAGAAAAAGAACAAACCAGGAGCTCTCAAACTCCCCGATATCAAAACATACTATACAGCCACTGTAATCAAAACAGCCTCATACTGGTTCAAAAAAGATAGACATACAGTCCAGTGGAATAGAATTGAGAATGCAGAATTAAACCCAGCCATCTATGGACAACTGATTTTTGGCATGGAATGAAAATCCATTAGTGGAGCAGAGACAGTCTCTTTAATAAATGGTGCTGGCAAAACTGGATATCCACCTACGGAAAAATGAAATAGGACCCATACCTCACATCATACACAAAAACTAACTCAAAATGGATCAAAGACCCCCCACCCCCTGACACCCTTTTAACTCAGTACTGAAGACACTCCTGAGGTTAACCCTTCAGCCAAAGATTAGACAAGCCCGTAAAACAAAATGAGACTAAATGGGCACACCAGCCCAGGGGCAAGGACAAGAAGGCAGGAGGGGACAGGAAAGCTGCTAATGGGGAACCCAAGGTCAAGAAGGGGAGAGTGTTGACAAGTCATGACGTTGGCAACCAATGTCACAAAAAATGTTTAGTGAGAAACTAATTTGCTTCACAAACCTTCATCTAAAGCACAATTTTTTAAAAAATGGATCAAAGACCTAAGTGTTAAATCTAAAACCATGAAATTCCTGGAAGACAACATAGGAAAAAAAAAACTATGGGACCTAATCTTCTGTAAAAATAGGATAAAAAACATTATGACAAATATACAAACTGAAGAAGACAAAATAGATTAATGGGACCTCATAAAAATTAAAAACTTAAACTCATCAAAAGACTTTATTAAAAGTGTAAATAGACAACCTACAAACTTGGAAAAAATCTTCGGAGACAGTTTTTCTGATAAGGTTCTAATTTCTAAAATCTGTAGAAAAGTGCAACAACTCAATAAGAAAAAGACAACCCAATTGCAAAATGAACACAGGACATGAACAGAACCTTCACCAAAGAGGACATCCATGCAGCCAACAAACATAAAAAGATGTTCACAATCACTAGCCATTAACCTAAAAACCTAACCAACCAACTGCTGCCGTCGAGTCAATTCTGACTTATAGGGACCCTATAGGACAGAGTGGAACTACCCCATGGGGTTTCCAAGGAGCGTCTGGTGGATTTGAACTGCCAACCTTTTGGTTAGCCGCTGTAGTTGTTAACCACTACACCACTAGAGTTTTCAAAAATACTCAGCATCTTCAGTCATTTTGGCTGGGTGCCATTGAGTGGATTCTGAGTCATGGTGACCCTGTGTGACAGACTAGAACTGTCTCATAGGGTTTTCTTGGCAATATTATCTTTGCAGAAGATCACCAGGTCTTTTTCCTGTGGAGCTGCTGGATGGGTTCGAACTGCCAACCTTTTCGTTAGCAGCCAAGCACTTAACCGTTTGCACCACCAGGATTAGCCATGAAAACTGCAATGAAATACCATCTTAACTCCAGCTAAAATGGCACTGACTGGAAAAAAAAAAAAAGAGCCCAAAAAACATAAGTGTTGGTGGGGATGTGGGAATACAGGACCCCTTATCCATTGCTGGTGGGACTGTAAAATGGTAAACCACTATGGAGAACATTATGGCACTCTCTCAAAAAAACTAGAAATAGAATTACCCTACGATCCAGCAATCCCACTCCTAGGTATATATCTTATACCCCGTTATATACCCATTGCCATCGAGTCGATTCTGACCCATAGCAACCCTAGAAGACAGAGTAGAACTGCCCTATAGAATTTCCAGGGAGTGGCTGGTGGATTTGAACTGCTGACCTGTTGGTTAGCACCTGCATCATTTAAGCACTGCGCCACTAGGGTTCTAGGTAAGTACCCTAAACCCGTTGCCGTCGAGTCAATTCTGACTCATAGCAACCCTATAGGACAGAGTAGAACTACCCCTTAGAATTTCCAAGGAGTGCCTGGTGTATTGTAACTGCTGACCTTTTGGCTAGCAGCCGTAGCACTTAACGACTACACCACCAGGTTTTCTGGGATATGCCCTTAAAAAAAAAAAAAAAAAACTAGAGACCTAAAATTAATGACAAGGGCAGACACATGCACACCTATGTTCAGTGCTGCTTTATTCACAGTAGCAAAAGAAAAAAATAATGAAGTGTCCAGTGGATGAATGTATAAGCAAATTGTGGTACATATACACAATGGAATATTACACAACCATAAAGAACAATGAGGTATCTGCAAAACATAATATAAAATGGATAGACCTGGAGGGCATGATGCTAAGTGAAATAAGTCAAGCATATAAGGACAAATATTGTATATCCCTCTTTTATAAGAAGAATAGATAAATATAGAGAGACCAATGTTTGTTGGTGGTGGGGTGGGTGAAGAAAGTAGGCTTTATACAATACAGACTAATTATTTTTGGTGGTGGGAAAAGTGGCACCGATTATGGATGTAATGGGCACAGTACAACAGGAGTAAAAACAAGCATTTGAGCACTTACGGATGGGTATAGGCAAATTAGAATATGGTTAGGTACAGGTGCATAGAGTGAACAGATCGAAGTGTCTGTAGATACATGTAGATAAAAATAAGTGGATGCAGACACATATATTCATTGAAGACATGAATACAGATATTCCTCAGACATAACCAAATACCTTCCAACTATGCTTCTCTGGGTTTGTAGGCTTAGGACCATAGTCTCATGGGACAACAACTCAGTCAATTGGCATAATATAGTTCACAAATATCATGCATCCTAGTGAAGTGAGTAGCATCTGGGGTCTTAAAAGCTTGCAAACTGCCATCTGAGACACAACTACAGGTCTCCACTTGCCAGGAGCAAAACAGAAGATAACCAAAAGCATGGGGAAGAAATAAGTCTACAAGAGCCACAACCTCATCTATCCTGAGAACAGAAGAACTAGCCTGGCTACCACCACTGACTGTTCTGTCTGGGGCCACAATAGTTGGTCACAGATAGATGGGAGAAAAATATGGAGCAGAACTCTAGTTCTTATATATTAAAAAAGCAAGGCAAACTGAAACAGTAGAGAACAGAGGCACCCTTGAGACTATTGCCCTGAGACTCTAGAGCTGAGCCTATCCCCTGAGATCACCTTTTAGTGAAATAGCAGAGTGGCTCACAAAATAAAGGATGTTACTGGTATAATCAGTGCCATACTTAAAAACCATCAGTATGAGACCAAAAGGTGAACAGTTTCTCAAAAGCTGAGAAGATAAGGCAGAAGAGAAACTAGAATACAGGAAAGGGAACAAACTGAACGCAATTAAAGAGGATGTTGACACATTGTGATAAATGTAAATAATGTCACCGAACAATTTGTGTGAAAATTGTCAAATAAGAACTTAGCTTGCTGAGTACACTTTAACCAAAGACCCAATAAAATATTATTTAAAAAAACAAACCTTAACCCCAACACTAACTTTTACACTAACCTAGATATAAGCCTAACCATAACAGTAACCATCAACTAAACCTAACCCTAAATATAACACTAACTCTAACCCTAGAACTACCCCAATAATCGATCTAGCTCTAATCCTAACTCTGACTATAGATATAACTGTAACCATAATTCTCATCCTAATTCTAAGGCTAACTGTAGATATAAACCTAATCCTAAGAAAACACTGACCCAAATGCTAGATCAAACCTAGCCATAACCCTAACATTAGTTCTAACCCTAAGTCTATTTCTAACAGTAACCCTCACATTCAGCCTAACACTAACCCTAAGGCTAACCCTACATCTAACCATAATACCTAAACTCTAACACTAAGCCTATTCCTAGATGTAACATGAAACCTAATCCTAACTCTAAACCTAACACTAACGTCTACCCTAACCCTAATAATAGATCTAACCCCAGTCATAACTATAGACCCAACATTAACATTAATCCTAACCCTAGATCTGTTCTACACAAAAAGCTAACATTTTCCTAACCTTAACACTACCCTCATCTAGGGTATACCATAACCATTACCCTAACCCTGACTCTAACCGTAGATGTAAACCTAACCCTAAACCTGACTCTAACCTGAGATCTAACCATAATCCTAACCTTAACCCAACCTCTATTTCTAACATTAATGCCAGATTTAGCCAAAACCCTAAGCCTAATCTTAACCCTATCCCAATCCCTAAACCTAGATATAAAACTAAATCTAACCCTAATGCTAGATGACAATGTAACTGTAATCCTAAGTCCAAAATAATCCTAAATTTAGCGCAAATGTTAATGTAACCCTATCACTGACCATAGACCTACCACTCACCTGAACCTTAACCCTAGCCCTAACCTTTAACACTAACCCTAATCATAATCCTAACCTTACCTCTGACCCTAACCCTCATCCTAACCAAACCCTAATTCTAACCTTAAATCTAACCCTAGTTCTACAACTAACTACAACACTAACCCTAACCCTAGATCTAACCCTAACCTTAATGCTAACACCAGCCATAACCTTGGACCTAACCCTCAACAAAACCCTAACGCTAATCATAGAACAAACCCTTAACTAAACCTACATCTAACCCTAACCTTGGCCCTAAATTTAATGCTAATCTTAACCCTAAATCTAACACTAAAGCTAACCCTAATTTTAAGAATAACCCTAAGGTTACCACTAACTTTACACAAATCTATCCCTAACCCAAAACCTCGACTTAACCCTAACCCTAGATCTAAACTTAACCTAACCCTAAATTTAAACCTTACCCTAACACTAGATGTAAATCTAACCCTAATACCAACCTTATCTAAAACCTAACCATAAACTTAGATCTAATCCTAATACTGACTCTACACCTCAACCTAACATAAACATAATCCAAGATAAAACCCTAACCCTATCCCTATCCTAAGATCTACTACTAACCTTACCCTTTCTCCTAACCACAATCATAAAACTAACCCTGCATATAACCTGAAGCCTAATCCTAATCTTAATCAAGTTCTACACCAAACCTAAAGCCTAATCTAACCCTATCAATAAACCTAATCCTAAAACTAACTCTAACCCTAATCTTATTCCTAACCCTAACCTTAGCTCTAACCCTAATCCTGACCCTATAATAACTCTAATCCTATCCCTAACCCTACGTTAACCCTAGATCTACGTCTAATCCTGTAACTGGACCTAAGCCAAACCATACCCCTAACCCCAGATCTAACCCTAATAATAACCATAGATATAACTCTAACACTAAAACAAAACCTAAACCAACCCAATACCTATGATACTCTTAACACAGAAACTAACCACTAATTTTCTAACCAAAATCTAACAAACAACCTGGATCTAACAGCTTTGATCAAACCCTAAGCCTAACTGTGGGTCTAACCCAAAAACTAACCCTAACCTTAACCATAAGTCTGACCCTAAACATAAACCTAACTGTAGAAATAACACTAACCATAATGCTAGATCAAACCTAACCCGAACACTAACCCTAGATCTAACCCTAATCTTAACCTAAGATCTAATCCTATACTTAATTTTTACCCTGAACATAGATCTAACCCTTACACTATATCCAACCCTAACCCTAACCCTATCAAACCAAACCCTAACTACAAACATAACCCTAAGCCTCACACTTCATGTAATTCTAAATCTAACCCTAAGACAAACCGTAACACCTAAAAAAACCCGTTGCCGTCGAGTTGATTTTGACTTATCGTGACCCTATAGGTCAGAACTGCCGCACAGAGTTTCCAAGGAGCGCCTGATGAATTCAAACTGCCAACCTTTTGGTTAGCAGCCTTAGCTTTAAACCACTACACCACCAGGGTTTCCACACCTACCCCTAGCCTAGATCAAAAGCTAGCCCTATCCTTAATCCCAACCCTACATCTAATTCAAAACTATATAGTAACCCTAGAAGTAACGTCTATCTTAAACCTAACTCTAACCCTAACCATAAGCCAAATCTTAGATTTAACCCTAAACCTAAACACAACCCTCAACCTACCCCTAACAATAACCCTAACACTAGATCTAACAACACTAACACCGTCCCTAACACTAACCCTGTATCTAACCATAACTCTAATCCTAACCCTAAATCTGGAACTAACCATAACCCTAATTCTTACCCTAACTTTAAAACTAACCCTAGATCTAACACCCTACCGCTACTTCAGATGTAACTGTAGATCTAACCCAAGATTTAACTCTAACCTTAAATCTTGATATAATGCTAAACCTAATTTTTATCCTAAACCTAAAACTAGATCTAACCCTTACACTAGACCTAACCCCAACACTAACCATAAACCTAACACTCATCCTTCATCTAATTCTGATCCTAAACCAAATCTTAACCCTAGATCTAACCCTAACACTATCCCTAAGCTCAATCCTAGATATAACTCTAACTTTAGACCTAGCACATACCTTAAACCTAACTCTAACCCTAACCCTAACATTATAACTAAACCTAAACCTAAACAAAAAAAACAAAAAAACCCTGACACTCAACCTACCTCTAATGCTAACCTTCACCCTAGATCTAATCTTAACCCTAAACCTAACACTACCCCAGCCCTAAATAATGACCTAACCCTATCCCTCAAGATAATGCTAACCCTACTCTAATCCAAAAAAACAAAAACTTTTTTTTTCTCTAATCTTAACAGTAACCCTAAATGTAAAAGTAAACCTAATCCTAACTCTGTCCCTAAACCTAACCCTAGAATTAACGCTGACCTTTCCCTAAAACATGTTTACCTGTGTTTCATTGACTCTGCAAAGGCATACAGCTGTGTGGATCATAACAAATTATGGATAACATTGCAAAGAATGGGAATTCCAGAACACTTAATTGTGCTCATGAGGAACCTGTACCTAGATCAAGAAACAGTCATTTAAACAGAACAAGTGTATACTGCGTGGTTTAAAGTAAGGAAAGGTGTGCATCAGGGTGCATCCTTTAACCATACTTATTCAATCTGTATGCTGAGCAAATAATCCGAGAAGATGGACTATATGAAGAACAGGGCATCAGGATTGGAGGGAAAACTCATTAACAACCCACGTTATGCAGATGACACAATCTTGCTTGCTGAAAGTGAAGAGGACTTGAAGTACTTACTGATGAAGATCAAAGACTGTAGCCTTCAGTATGGATTACACCTCAACATAAAAGAAAACAAAAATCCTCACAACTGGACCGATAAGCATTATCATGATAAATGGAGAAAAGATTGAAGCTGTCAAAGATTTCATTTTACCTGGATCTACAATCAACAGCCATGGAAGCAGCAGTCAAGAAATCAAAAGTTGTATTGCATTTGGCAAATCAGCTGCAAAAGACCTCGTTAAAGTGTTGAAAAACAAAGATGTCACCTTAAAGACTAAGGTGTGCCTGACCCAAGCCATGGTGTTTTCAGTCACCTCATATGCATGCGAAAGCTGGACAATGAATAAGGAAGACTGAAGAACTGTTGCCTTTGAATTGTGGTGTTGACGAAGAATATTGAATATAACATGGACGGCTGAAAGAACAGACAAATCTGTCTTGGAAGAAGTACAACCAGAATGCTCCTTGGAAGCAAGGATGGTGAGACTACATCTCACATACTTTGGACATGTCATCAGGAGAGATCAGTCTCTGGAGAAAGACATCACGCTTGGTAAAGTGGAGGGCCAGCAAAAAAGAGGAAACCCTCAACAAAATGGGTTCATACAGCGTTTGCAACAATGGGCTCAAGCATACCAACAATTATGACGATGGTGCAGGACTGGGCATTGTTTCCTTCTGTTGTACTTGGGGACGCTATGGCTTGGAACTGACTCAATGGCACCTAACAACAACAACATAACCCTAAATCTAACCATAACCTTAAGCATAATCCTAGATCTAAACCTAAACCTAGTTCTGACTCTAACCCTAACCATAGATGTGAACCTAAACGTAACCCTAGAATTAACCCTGACCGTTATCTTAAATCTAAACCTAACCTGAACACTAAACCTCATTGTAAATCTAACGCTAACCCTAATCCTAACCTTGATCCTAACCCAATCTAAATTGGACCTTAACCCAAACCTTAATTCTAATTCTAACCCTGTATCATATCCTTAACCTAACCTAACATTAATCCTAACCCTAGAGCTAACCAAAAGTCATTCTAATCCTAACCCTATCCCTGTCCTTTAACCTAGATCTAACCTGAAATCAAACCTTAACTCTGGATGTAAAACTAACCCTAACACTAATTCTAATCTAACCCTAAAACCTAACCTTAAACTAACTCTAAAACTATCCTTAACCCAACTTTAACTTTTAACCCTAAATCTAATGCTAATTATAACCTTAAACCTAGAAATATCAAACCAAAACAGTTGTCGAGTCATTTCTGACTCATAGACACCAAATGGGACAGAGTACAACTGACCCATAGGGTTTCCAAGGAGCGGCTTGTGGGTTTGAATTACTGTCTTATTGGTTAGCAGCTGAGCTCTTTACCATCCTAGAGATAACTTAAAGTCTATCTCTAGCCCTCAACCAAACTCTGACTGTAACCCTAACCCTAGATCTAAATTGAACCCTAAACCTAACTTGAACCATATCACTAGTCCTAACCCTGAATTTAACAAGAATCCTAACCAAAACCTAATTCCTAACTTCTAGCCAAACACTAACCCTAACCCTAGATCTAAACTTAACCCTAACCCAAAACCTGACCGTAGATATATAACAATAATTGGAACTTAACCTTAACTATACATCTAAACATGCTTCTTACCCTAATCCTAAGGCTCACCGAAGATCTAACGCTAACACACGATCAGTCCTAACCCTAACCCTAACCCTAACCCTAACCGTAACCCTAGATCTAAACCTAATTCAAACATTAATCCTAACTACAGATCTAACCATAGTTCTTATCTAACCCTAAATGTAATCTTACCTCGAACCCTAACTCTAACCTTAACCCTAAGTATAGATCTAATCCTAATACTTTCCCTAACATATACCATAGATCAAACTACTCCAACCCTAATCACAACCCGAACCCTAACACTCACCGTTCGTCTAATTCTAACCCTAAACCTAATCCAACTCTAACACTAACCCAAACTCAAACCCTAGATCTAGATTAACCCTATCCCAAACCACAACCCTAGCTCTAACACTAATCATAACCTTAATCTTCGACCTAATGCTTAACTTAAACCTAATCCTAACCCTGACCCTAACCTTATAGCTGAACTTAACCTGTCCCTAACCCTAGATCCAACTGTAACACTAACCCTAACCTTAATCCTAGATCCTAATCCTAACCCTAACCATAACCCTAACCCTAACTCTCACCATAACCCTAACTCTAATCCTAACACTAACACTAATCTTCGTCATAGGTTTAACACTAAGCATAATCCTAAATCTAACCCTAACACTAACCCCAACACTAACCCCTAACCGTAATTCTATTCCTAACTCTAACCTTAACCATAGATGTAACACTAAACCTAACCATAGATTTAACCCTAACCCTAAAACTAACCTTAACTTTAACCCTTACCTTACCCTAGATCTAACCCAAAGCCTAAGCCTAGTGCTATCCTTTCCCAATCCTTTAGCCTAGATCTAACCTGAACTCTAAACTTAACCCTAGAAGTCAAAAAAAACGTAACCTTAACTCTAACATAACACAAAACCCTAATCCTAAATATTACCCAAACTCTAAACCTATCCTAAACCTCTCCTCAGTCAGAACAAAGCCAGGAGATGACTGCAGAACAGATCATCAATTGCTCATATGCAAGTTCAAGTTGAAACTGAAGAAAATTAGAAAAAGTACATGAGAGCCAAAGTACAACTTTGAGTATATCTCACCTGAATTTAGAGACCATCTCAAGAATAGATTTGATGCACTGAACACAAATGACCGAAGACCAGAAGAGTTGTGGAATGACATCAAGGACATCATACATGAAGAAAGCAAGGGATCATTAAAAAAACAGGAAAGAAAAGACCAAAATGGATGTCAGAAAAGACTCTGAAATTTGCTCTCAAATACTGAGCAGCTAAAGCAAAAGAAACAATGAAGTAAAAGAACTGAACATAAGATTTCAAACGGCGGCTCAAGAAGACAAAGTAAAGTATTATAAAGACATGTGTAAACAGCTGGAGATAGAAAACCAAAACGGAAGAACAAGCAGGGCATTTCTCCAGCTGAAAGAACTGAAGAAAAAATTCAACCCTCGAGTTACAATAGTGGAGGATTCTACGGGAAAATATTAAACAACTCAGGAAGTATCAAAAGACGATGGAAGGAATACACAGAGTTACTATAGCAAAAGGAATTGGTCGATGTCCAACCATTTCAAGAGGTAGCATATGATCAGGAACCGATTTAAAAAAACAAAACAAAACCCACTGCCGTTGAGTCGATTCCGACTCATAGCGACCCTATAGGACAGAGTAGAACTGCCCCCTAGAGTTTCCAAGGAGCACCTGGCAGATTTGAACTGCCTATCTCTTAGTTAGAGCCGTAGCACTTAACCACTACGCTACCAGTACTGAAGAAGTCCAAGCTGCACTGAAGGCATTGGTGAAAAACAAGGCTCAAGGAATTGACAGAATATCGATTGAAATGTTTCAATAAATGGATGCAGCACTGGAAGCACTTACTCATCTATGCCAAGAAATTTGGAAGACAGCTACCTGGCTAACCGACTGGAAAAAAAAAAAAAAAAGAGATCCATATTTATGCCTATTTCCAAGAAAGGTGACCCAACCGAATGTGGAAATTATCGAACAATATCATTAATATCACATGCAAGCAAGACTTTGCTGAAGATCATTCAGAAATGGCTGCAGCAGTATATCGACAGGGAACTGCCAGAAATTCAGCCGGACTTAGAAGAGGACATGGAACCAGGGATATCTTTGCTGATTTCAGATGGATCCTGGCTGAAAGCAGAGAATACCAGAAGGATATTTACCTGTGTTTTATTCACTATGCAGAGGCATTCGGCTGTGTGGATCATAACAAATTACAGGAATTCCAGAACACTTAGTTGTGCTCCTGTGGAACCTGTACATAAAGTTGTTCAGACAGAACAAGGGGATACTTCGTGGTTTAAATCCAGGAAAGGTGTGTGTCAGGGTTGTATCCTTTCACCATACTTATTCAGTCTGGGTGCTGAGCAAATAATCTGAGAAGCTGGGCTATATGAAGAACAGTGTATCAGGATTGGAGGAAGACTTGTTAACAACTTTCGTTATGCAGATGACACAATCTTGCTTGCTGAAAGTGAAGAGGACTTGAAGTACTTACTGATGAAGATCAAAGACCACAGCCTTCAGTATGGATTACACCTCAACATAACGAAAGCAAAAATCCTCACAACTGGACCAATAAGCAACATCATGGTAAATGGAGAAAACATTGAAGTTGTCAATGATTTCATTTTACTTGGATCCACAACACCCATGGAAGCAGTAGTGAAGAAGTCAAAAGATGCATTGCATTGGGCAATTCTGCTGCTAAAGACCTCTTAAAAGTGTTGAAGAGCAAAGATGTCACCTTGAAGACTAAGGTGTGCCTGACCCAAACCATGGTATTTTCAGTTGCATCATATGCATGTGAAAGCTGGACGATGAATAGGGAAGACCAAAGAATCGGCACGTTTGAATTGTGGTGTTGGCAAAGAATATTGAATATACCATGGACTGCCAAAATAGTGGACCAATCTGTCTTGGAAGAAGTACAACCAGAATGCTCCTTGGAAGCAAGGATGGGGAGACTGCGTCTTACAAACTTTGGGCATGTTGTCAGGAGGGATCAGTCCCTGGAAAGGACATCATGTTTGGTAAAGTACAGGGTCAGGGGAAAAGAGGAAGACCCTCAACGAGATGGACTGACACTGTGGCTTCAACAGTGGGCTTAAGAATAACGATTTTAAGAATGACTCAGGACTGGGCACTGTTTCATTCTGTTGTACATAGGGCCACTATGAATTGGAACCGACTCAATGGCACCTAACAACAACAAGAAGAAACCTGTCCTTAATCCTAACCCTATCTGTACCCTTATCTATCGAACCCTAACTGTAACCTTAACACTAATTCTACCCCAAAAGCTGACACTAGACCTAACCCTCACCCAAACCTTAACTCTAACCCTACCCTAGAATTAAACGTAACTCTAACCCCAATCCATGTCCTAACCCTAGAGCTAACAAGAATCATAACTCCAACCCATAACTTCTAACTGAAACCCTAACCATAACCCTATTTCTAACAATAAACTTCGATCTAAACCTAACCCTAATTCTAACCCTAGATCTAACCCTAACTCTAATTTTAACCCTAATCCTAACTGTAACTCCAAACCTAACCCTAATTCGTACCCTGACCCTAAGGGTAACCTACCTATAACCCTAACATATAATCAAACATAATTTTACCACTAGCCCTAACACTAGATGTAACCCTAAACTTAACAATATCCCAAAACCTAACACTAGCATTAACCCTAATCCTAATCTTATATCTAACCCTAACTCTAAAGCTACTGCTACTCATAATCTTAAATCTAACCCTAACTTTAAACAGTCTGTAGCCATAGCCCTAATTAAACCAATACAAAAACCAAATCCAGTGCCATGAGTCAATTCCGACTCCTAGTGACCCTGTAGGACAGAGTAGAACTGCCCCAAAGAGTTTCCAGGGAGCGCCTGGTGGATATGAGCTTCCGACCCTTTGGTTCACAACCGTAGCATGTAATCACTACACCACTGGGGTTTCCTAGCCCTAATTATACCCCTAAAACTAAACCATGTTGTTGTTGTTAGGTGCCATCGAGTCAGTTCCAACTCACAGTGACCCTATGCACAACAGAGTAGAATGCTACCTGGTCCTGCGCCATCCTTACAATCGTTGCTATGCTTGATCTCATTGTTGCAGCCACTGTGTCAATCCACCACCTTGAGGGTCTTCCTCTTTTCCACTGACCCTATACTTTGCCAAACATGATGTCCTTCTCCAGGGACTGATCCCTTCTGACAACATGTCCAAAGTACATAAGACACAGTCTTGCCATCCTTGCTTCTAAGGAGCATCCTGGTTGTACTTCTTCTAAGACAGATTTATTCGTTCTTTTGGCAGTCCATGGTATATTCAATATTCTTCGCCAACACCACAATTCAAAGGAGTCAACTATTATTTGGTCTTCCATATTCATTGTCCAGCTTTCACATGCACAGGATACAATTGAAAATACCATGGTTTGGGTCAGGTGCACCTTAGTCTTCAAGGCGACACCTTTGCTTTTCAACCCTTTAAAGAGGTCCTTTGCAGCAGATTTACCCAATGCAATGCATCATTTGATTTCTTGGCTGCTGCTTCCATGGCTGTTGATTGTGGATTCAAGTAAAATGAAATCCTTGACAACTTCAGTCTTATTGCCTTTTATCATGATGTTGCTCATTGGTCCTGTTGTGAGGGTTTTTGTTTTCTTTATGCTGACGTGCAAGCCATACTGAAGGCTGTGGTCTTTGATCTTCATTAGTAAGTGCTTCAAATTCTCTTCACTTTCAGCAAGCAGTGTTGTGTCACCTGAATAATGCAGATTGTTAATGAGTCTTCCTCCAATCCTGACGCCCTGTTCTTCTTCATATACTCCAGCTTCTCGCATTATTTGTCCAGCATACAGATTGAATAGGTATGGTGAAAGGATACAACCCTGGTGCACACTTTTCCTGACTTTAAACCAATCAGTATCCCCTTGTTCTATCCGAACGACTGCCTCTTGATCTATGTACAGGTTCCTCATGAGCACAATTAAGTGTTCTGGAAGTCCCATTCTTCACAGTGTTATCCGTAATTTGTTATGATCCACACAGTTGAATGCCTTTGCATAATCAATAAAACACAGGTAAACATCCTTCTGGTATTTTCTGCTTTCAGCCAGGATCCATCTGACATCAGCAATGATATCCCTGGTTCCACATCCTCTTCTGAAACAGGCCTGAATTTCTTACAGTTCCCTGTCAATATACTGCTGCAGTCATTTTTGAATGATCTTCAGCAAAATTTTGCTTGCATGTCTATAATTTCTGCATTTGTTTGGATCAGCTTTCTTGGGAATAGGTATAAATATGGATCTCTTCCAGTCAGTTGGTCAGGAAGCTGTCTTTCACCTCTCTGAGGTGAAAAACCAGTCTCCAGGAATTGATGGAATATAAATTGAGATGTTTTCAACAAACAGATGCAGCAGTGGAGGTGCTCACTTGTCAATGCAAAAGAAACTAAACCATAGCCTAAGCTTAATATCAACCTTAACACAAAAAATAACCCTAACCCTCTCCCTAGCCTTAGAACCAGCCATAAACATAACTCTAGCCCTAGTCCTAGCCATAATACAACACAAACCCTAATGCTAACCCTAGCTAGAGTCCTAGCACTAATAAAACACTAATCCTAATACTACCCTAACTCTAACCCTAACATTAAGCTTAAGTCTAACCAAATCCCTAAAACTAACCCTAATCATTGATATAACCCTAAACCTAACATTAACCATACCCTGAACCCTAAACTAACCCTAACCCTAGATCTAACCTTAATCCTAACCGTAACATTAAGCCTTATTTTAGATGTAACCCTTACCTTAACCCTAACTTTAAAACTAGTTAGGGTTGGCTTTGGGTTAGGTCTAGGCTTAGTGTACATGTTAAGTTTAAGGGTAGAATTAGGGTTAGGGCTAAGGTTAGAGTTAGTGTTAGAGTTATGGTTAGGTTACAGGCTAGATTTAGGGTTAGATTCTAGAGTTTAGGGTTAGGGTTAGTGCTAGGGCTAGAGTTCCAGCTAGGATTAGGGTAAGGTGTATAGTTAGGGCTAGCTTTAGGGCTAGAGTTACAGTTAGGTCTATGGTTATAGTTAGGGTTAGGTGTAGGAGTAAAATTAGGGTTAGGGCAAAAACTAGAGCTAGAATTGGGGTTAGGTTTTAGGTTAGGATTAGGGCTAGGGCTAGGCCTATGGCTGATGCTACATTTAATGTTAGGGGTAAAGCAGGGTCAGGGGTAGAGCTAGTGCTAAGGTTTGGGTTAATGTTAGGGTTAAGATTAAGGTAAGGGTTAGTGCTAGATCTAGAGCTAAACCTAAGGCTAGAACTTGGGATAGGATTAGGGTTAGAGGTAGAATTAGCACTAGGGTTTTGATTAGAGTTTGGGTTAAGTCTACCATTAGGGTTAGGGTTAGGATTGAGGTTAGGGTTAGGTCTAGGTTTAGTGTATGGATTAGGTTTAGGAATACAATTAGGGCTATGTCCATGGCTAGAGTTGTGGTTAGGGTTAGGGCAAAGGCTATGGCTAGGGCTTGGGTTAGGGTTATAGTTTGGGTTAAGATTAGGATTATTGTCATGGTTGGCTAGATTTTCAGTTAGGATTAAGATTAGGGTTAGGTATAGTGGTAGAATTAGGGGTAGGACTCCTGTTACAGTTAGTATTAGGTTTAGGGAAATAGGGTTAGAGTTATGGCTACAGCTGTGGTTCAGGCTAGTGTTTATTAGTATGGTTAAGGTTAGTGTTAGGAATAGATTTAGGTAAGAATAAGTCTAAGGCAGGTTTCGGGTTAAGTCAGGGGTAGGATTAGGTCTAAAGTTAAGTCCATTGTCACAGAGCCTTTTACAGAGCTATTTTTAGGGTTAGGGATAGGTCAAGTTTAGGGCTAGGTTAGTGTTCAGGGTAGGGGTTAGAATTTGGGATCGGGCTAAGGTTAGCGTTAAAGTTAGGGCAGGGCTAGGGTGAATGTGAGGTGTAGGGTTATGGTTAGGGCTAGAGCTATGGTTATGGCTAGGATTAGGGGTAGAATTAGGGCTTGGGCTAGGTTTAGGCTTAGAGATAGTGTTAGGGTTAGGGTTAGAGTCAGCACTAGGGCTATGCCTAGTGTTAGAGCTAAAGTTAAGGTTAGGACTGTGGTTAAGGGTTATATTTAGGGTTAATTTCGGTCTACAGTTTGGGTTAGATTTAGGGGCTGTGATGGTTAAGGTTGTGTGTCCACTTGGATGGGCCCTGATTCTCAGTGGTTTGACAGTTATAATGTAGTTGGCAGTTATGTAAAGATATAATCACATCCATGATGGGATCTTATGTAATGCAATCACTTCTGTGATGAGATCTGCTATGCTCACTGTACCTGACTGTTGAGCCAAGGTCTGAGATTGCCAAGGAAGACATGACTTACATACAGGCCTTGGATGGAACATTGCTTTACACACATTGAGAAGAGACAGAGTCAGATCCACTTCAATAGTGGGCATTGGTTCCCCATGGCCAGCCAGTCACTCCACTTCTCCAGCTGACACAGGGCTGTTGGTCTTCATGCACTCCGCTTTCCTGCAAGTTGCAGTAGTTGTTCCCTGCTCACTGGGAACAGATAAAGGGCCCATATAACACACACACTTAACAGTAAGGAGAGCCAGGAAAGTTTGCTGTGTACCCAGAACCATGAGGGAATTTCCCCAATAAGGAAGAAGAAATTAGGACAGAGGAAGGCTCAGGTCCAAGCATCCACTACCAGAGAATGTTCCAGGCCCAAGGCTTATGACAAGGTGGTCCAGGTGAGAGTGGGAAGGCCATGTGATAGACTGCTTTACCACTTTCTCAGCAGTCAGTGTTATGGATTGAATTGCGTCCTCCAAAAATATGTATTGAAGTCCTGGTCCCTGTACTTGTGTATGTTATCCTGTTTGGAAATAGAGTTTTTTTTTTTTTTTTTTTCTTGTCATGTTAACAAGGTCATACCAGTATAGGGTGGTTCCTAAGACTAATCACTTGTGTGTTATAAAAAGAGCAAAATAGACCAGAGACACACACAGAGGGAAGACAGATGCCGTGTGAGGATTGTTTACCAGCAAAGATATGCCAAGGATTGCCGGTACTTACTAGAAACTATTTAAAAAGCAAAACACCAAACATGTTGCCATCCAGTCGATTCCAACTCATAGCGATTCTATAGGAGTACAGAGGAGAATTGCCCCATAGAGTTTTCAAGGAGTGGCTCGTTGATTTGGACTGCCGATGTTTTGGTAAGCAGCCATAGGTCTTAACCACTGCACCACCAGGGCTCTAGGAGAGAGGTCTGTATAAGAAATCAACATGGCTGAGAGCCTGATTTGGAATTTTAGACTCCAGAATTGTGAGAAAATATATTCTGTTCTTTAATGCCACCCATTTATGGTATTTCCATTATGGTACCAGTACGTAACTAAGACAATATTTGATAACAGAGAGTGGGGGTGCTGCTCTAATGAATACCTGAAATGAAGCTTCCCACTAAGAAACCAAACCCAACCCATTGCCATCCAGTCATTTCTGACTCCGGCCTGGTGATTATTTATGAAAATTAGCCAGTGAATAACCTATAGATCACAACAGAATATTGTCTGATACAGTGCTGGAAAGTCTGGAGTTGAGCAACCCATCAACCATTTAATCAAATGACTCAATCAATTAGTCAATTAAGTCAATTAATTAACTAATGAATCAAGCCAAACAATCAGCCAATCAACCAACTAATCAATCAAGCTGATCAGTTAATCAATCAAGCCAGTCAAACTGAGACAGATAGGGTTAACTATGCTGGTGGAACAAAAGAAGTTGGACAAACAGGAACCACACCCTGTCAACATGAGATAAGGTTGAAACAACCCGTGAATTACTATCTCCTTTTTAGTGTTTTTCTAGTCCCTTCCCTCTTTACAGGATCTGCATGCACAGAAGAACAAAGTGTGACCACTGTTTAACCTTCCTTGGCCCACAGAAGATGGCGATTTAATGTTGAATATCTGTAAGCTTGCGCTATATCCCATAATAAGTGATTCTAAGGGCTTCCGAGAAGCCTCCATTTTGAATATCAGTGGGTTCCATCTTGGATTCCAGATAAGTGTGCAAGCTAATTAGTATGTACCGCCATCCTGAGAAGTACCCACCCCTTGAAAGAAGCCTGCTAAATATTCATTACTCTTTCGTCTCCACTGAACCCATGTAAGTCCTAGCCTTGCTTCCCTTTTAGAGTCAGTGTTTTAGAGAGGCATAAGCCCTCACTGACTCCTTTTACTTGTCACAAGTAAAATAAACCTGTTAGAGCTGAACCCAAAATTGTCTCCTCTGTGTATTCTTGTAAGAGAAAGACAAGGACACATTGAGTCTGGAGGGCCTCTGTTCCCTTGGAGGTAACAAAGCCATCATTCAACTATTGAAACATAAATAAAGCGATAAAGATAAAAAGAGTACAGATAAAAATAAAAAATAGATAAATTAATAAAACAAAATAAATATTACCAATAAAAAGAAATAGCAAATAGTAACTGAATTCTAAAATAAACATTAAAATAATTTCACTTCATTTATTTTATTATATTCAATTGTATTGAATAATTTTAATTTTGTATTTTATATACAAACTTTTAGTTAATATTTTTAGTTAATGGTTTATTTTATTTAAAATTTAATTGATGTTTTTATTTAATATTACATATAATTATTTTATTAATTTGATTTAACATATTTAATATTTTGTGTTATATAATTTCATGTTATTTAATTTTATTTAATATTTTATTCTGTTGTAAAATAACTTAATTTTATGTATTTTACTGTAAATTAATTTTATGGTTGTTTTTATATTTAATATGTTTTTATTTTTTAAGTTCATTTTATATTTTCATTTTAAAATTTTGTTTAATTATATTTATGTTTATTTAATTTTATTTTATATAATTTTATTTTATTGTACTGTAAATATTTTAATATTTAATTGAATTTAAAGTAATCTGTACCATAATTTATTTAGTTTTACATGTTACTTGTATTTTATGTCATTTTATTTAATATAAAATGTTATTTAATTTATGTAAAATTAATTCTATATTTCATTTTATTTTAATTTCATTTTTAAATATTAGTGTTTCATTTTGTTTTGATTTATTTTATTTTATATTTTATGTTTAATTTAATATTTACTTTAATTTACATATTTTATTTATGGTTTCATGTTATTTATTGTATTTTATTTAACATAATTTTATGTAATGTATTTAAAATGAATTTTATTTTAAAATGATTTGATATTTAATTCTATTTTTAGTGTTTAATTTTGTTTTATATTCTGTTACTTTATATAATGTTGAATGTAATATTTAGTTTATTATTTGATTTATTTAATTATAGTTATATTTAATTTTAATATTTTATTATATTGCATTTATATATAAGCTTTTATTATATATACTTAAATGTATTATAGTTTATTTTATTTCATTTAATATTAATTTTATTTTTGATATTTTTAGTTAATTGAATTTAATGTAATATTTAATAAATTTATTTTGGTTTTGTTATTTTATTTTATCTTGATATAATTTAATGTCATTTTATATAATAATTTACTACATTTTACTTCATTTAATATTTAATTTAATTTAAATTAGGTTTCTTTTATTATATTTATTTATTGTATTTTCAATTTTTTTTACACCAGTCACAGTCTGGTCCTGCAAAAGATATTTCCATAAGTTGAAGGTAATTAAAATTATTTGACATCATCATTGGGTCATGAGAAAATGTCAAAAATGGCAATACTCTCATTTGAAAATGAGATAAGCTAAGAAGTATATTTATAAAATATTAGGGATATCATTGCTGATGTCAGATGGATCCTGGCTGAATGCAGAGAATACCAGAAGGATGTTTACCTGTGTTTTATTGATTATGCAAAGGCATTCAACTGTGTGGATCATAACAAATTACGGATAACACTGTGAAGAATGGGACTTCTAGAACACTTAATTGTGCTCATGAGGAACCTTTACATAGATCAAGAGGCAGTTGTTCGGACAGAATGAGGGCATACTGATTGGTTTAAAGTCAGGAAAGGTGTGCGTCACGGTTGTATTCTTTCACCATACCTATTCAATCTGTATGCTGGACAAATAATATGAGAAGCTGGAGTATATGAAGAAGTACGGGGCATCAGGATTGGAGGAAGACTCATTAACAACCCACGTTATGCAGATGACACAACTTTGCTTGCTGAAAGTGAAGAGGACTTGAAGCACTTACTAATGAAGATCAGAGACCACAGCTTCAGTATGGATTACACCTCTACATAAAGGAAACAAAAATCCTCACAACTGGACCAATGAGCAACATTATGATACGTGGAGAAAAGATTGAAGTTGTCAATGATTTCATTTTACTTGGATCCACAATCAACAGCCATGGAACCAGCAGTCAAGAAACCAAAAGACGCATTGCATTGGGCAAATCTGCTGCAAAGGACCTCTTCAAAGTGTTGAAGAGCAAAGATGTCACCCTGAAGACTTAGGTGCACCTGACCCAAACCATGGTATTTTCAATTGTATCCTGTGCATGTGAAAGCTGGACAATGAATAAGGAAGTCCGAAGAGGAGTGGACGCCTTTGAATTGCGGTTTTGGCAAAGAATATTGAATACACCGTGGCCCGCCGAAAGAGGGAACAAATCTGTTTTAGAAGAAGTACAACCAGAGTGCTCCTTAGAAGCAAGGATGGCGAGACTGCGTCTTACATACTTTGGACGTGTTGTCAGAAGGGATCAGTCCCTGGAGAAGGACATCATGCTTGGCAGAGTACAGGGTCAGCGGAAAAGGGGAAGACCCTGAAAGAGGTGGATTGACACAATGGCTGCAACAATGAGCTCAAGCATAACAAGTATTGTAAGGATGGTGTAGGACCCAGCAGTGTTTCCTTCTGTTGTGCATAGGATCGCACACTCGACAGCACCTAACAACAACAAAGCTAAGGAAGTAAAATGGTTATAAATTCTGATTTGGGATTAAAAAATTTAAATGTCCAACTTGAAGTTGACATGCAAATAGTCTAGAAAACAGACGGTTCTGTGCTCGCTCTTGAAGAAAAGCGTCTTGGAGAAGCCGGGGGTTAGCTCCTTCTTCTGCAGTCTGGGTGGTGAAGTGGGTGCGTTGTCCTCACTGCTCACTCGGTACCGGTTTGGTCCCGAAGCGGTCGGTTTGCTCCCTGGGGCTGTGGGCCCGGCGGGAAGCTAAGCCCCTGCTCTCTCGGTGCGAGCTGCGTCCAGGTCCCACCCGGAGGAGCAGCCGGCGGTTCCCACGCTCCGGTGGCAGGGAGGGCGGAACTGGCTGTTCGTGCGCCCTGTAGTGGCGGTCCTCCGAATAGCTGAAATTCAGGGTCGGGTGATTCTAAGCCACGAATTTGGGAGTTGAAACTGAGTGGGGTCACCATCCAGCGTCTTGATGGGAACTGTAGGGATAACAGGAAGTAAAGCAGTAGCTCAATATTCAAAAGTCCACGGACTGCTAGAACTATCTAGAGGGAGGAAACAGGAGAGCAGAGGGGACCAGAGGTGGAGAAGGCCGGTCCTCCTCTGGCCTGGGCTCTGTTGCTCCGGGTCCAAACACCCGCCTCCCCACCAGGGCAAGGTTAGTCAGTGGCTGAGCCTCCAGAAGATTTTCTAAGTACCTTTCAAACTGCTCAGACCAGCCACAGCCTGCAGGGGATGCCTTAGGGAGTAGGTTGTTGTCGTTATTATAATTAGTTTTGGTGGTGGTGGTAGTAGTGATCATGACACTGAGTGAAGTTTCTTGATTCACAGAGATTGACTGCACACGATCCTCTGCACACATACACACACCTGGGGCCCAGGCTCCTGAGTTACCATCGGGTGCATGCTCCTTGGATGAGGCTCTGGAAATTTTCCAAGTCCCATCTGGATGCTAGGACAAGTCTGTGCCGACCTCAGGGTCTTGGGGAGGGCATCCATGGTGTGCCTGAGAGGCAGAGAATTTTTCTAATTCTACTTGGGGGCCTGGCAATCACCTGAGCCTCATGGAAACTTTTCTCAGTGCACTGAGGTGCTCGGAAACCACTTGTGTCAGCAGGGCAGTGGGTCAAGGAATGAGATGGAAATGACGGTCTTGTAACATGTATACCAAATTGGCCCAGCCACTATAAGGCCAGGTATTCATGGAGGAAATAGGAAGTGGCTATTTTTTTCTTCAAGTACAATTCATGAAGGGAGGATAATTCACACCTCAACCAACTAAGTGGCTACAATGTGTGTAGACATGTAGTGAACCCAGTGTACAGAGATGAGTAGGAGATTAGAAGCTCTGACTCTGGCCTTTCTCACTTAAGAATACATCTTGTAAATCATAGTATTAGAAATTACGGTAAACAAACTTTCCTATTCTCCTTATACAGCTGGAAATTATTCTACAGTGAATATAGCATTCTATTTTATCCCTAGATCTTACTGAGCTTATTATGTTGCTGTTAGGTGCTATTGATGCGGTTCCAACTCATAGCGACCCTATGTACCACAGAATGACACTGCCCAGTCCTGTGTTATCCTCACAATTGTCGTTATGTTTGAGCCTACTGC
Source organism: Elephas maximus indicus (assembly GCF_024166365.1). Taxonomy (NCBI): domain Eukaryota; kingdom Metazoa; phylum Chordata; class Mammalia; order Proboscidea; family Elephantidae; genus Elephas; species Elephas maximus. The sequence goes on from NC_064819.1 coordinate 35,611,622, forward strand.
TGCAGCCAGTGTGTCAATCAATCTCGTTGATGGTCTTTCTCTTTTTCACTGACACTTTACCAAGTGTGGTGGCTCACCCCTCAGCCTTCATCTCTCCACCTTCTGCTGACTATTTCCTTCCTGCTCACCTTGTAAAGTTGTTGGCTTGTTCTGGATCCAGCAGCTGTCTCTTGTCTGACTTCTGGTTCTTGGGACTTGAGGTAGCAGCTTACCTGTCCATCTGGGATTTGTGGATCTTCACAGCCTGCGAGCAAGAGTCCTGCTTTCCGACCTGCCTATCTTGGGTTTGCCAGCCACTGCAGATATGTGAATCCAGAGAAACTTTTCGGTCTTGCCTGGCAGCCTTGGGGATTCCTCAACCTTCACAGCTTGTGAGTGGGAGCCCTGCTCTCCAACCTGCTCATCTTGGGTTCACCAGTTTCTGTGGCTCTGTGAATTGGGAAAGGCTGCTGTCCTGATCCAAGAACTTAGGACATTCCAGCCCCTACAATCACATGAGCTGTTTCCTTGATATAAATCTCTCTGTATATGTTTATATGATTTACTGGTTTTGCTTCTCTAGAGAACCCAGCCTAAGACGCCCAGCATGATGTCCTTCTCCAGGGACTGGTCCCTCCTGATAACACAGCCAAAGTACATGAGATGAAGTCTCTCCGTTCACGTTTCTAAGGAGCATTCTGCCTGTAATTCTTCCAAGACAGAGTTGTTCATTGTTCTGGCAGTCCGTGGCATATTCAATATTCTTTGTCAACACCATAACTCAAAGGCATCAATTCTTAATTGATCTTCCTTATTCCAGCTTTCAAATGCATATGAGGTGATTGAAAATTACTATGGCTTGGGTCAGAGCCCTGGTGGTGCAGTGGTTAAGAACTTGGCTGCTAACCAAAAGGTGAGCCATTTGAATCCACCAGCTGCTTCTTGGAAACCCTATGGGGCAGTCCTACTCTGTCCTGTAGGGTCACTAGGAGTCAGAATCACCTCAACAACAATGGGTTTGGGTTTTTTTTTTTTTTTTTTTTTGGTTTGGGTCAGGTGCACCTCAGTCCTCAAAGTGTCATCTTTGCTTTTTAACACTTTAAACAGGTATTTTTCAGCAGATCTGCTCAATACGTCGTTTGATTTCTTGACTGCTGCTTCCATGGGCATTGATTGTGGATCCAAGTAAAATGAAATCCTTGACAACATCAGCCTTGTCTTTGTTTATCATAATTTTGCTTACTGGTCCAGTTGTAAGGATTTTTGCTTTCTTTATGTTGAGGTGTAATTCATACTGAAGGCTGTGGTCTTTGATCTTCATCAGCAAGTGCATCAAGTCCTGTTCACTTTTAGCAAGCAAGGTTGTGTCATCTGCATATCACAGGTTGTTAACAAGTCTTCCTCTGATCCTGATGCTGTGTTCATCTTCATATAGTGCAGTTCCTTGAATTATTTGCTCAGCATACAGATTGAATAAGTATGGTGAAAGGATACAATCCTGATGCACACCTTTTCTGATCTTATTATATAAAAAAAACCCACTGCCGTCGAGTCGATTCTGACTCACAGCGACTCTATAGCTTATTATAAAAAAAAACTATATAGTGGCTTTCCAATCCACTATAGGCCGGTCATCTCCAAATTCCTAGTTAGAACCCAGAAAAATACCTCAGAGTTGTATCCACACCGGGGCAGTGTTCTCCACACTTGGATGACTCCAAACATCAAAATCTAACATGTCCAGAACAAATCTTTTGGTTACTTTTACAAGCTTATTCCCTGTGGTTTTCCACATGGTAGGGAATAGCTCTGGTGACCATGCTTTCCGTGTAGGCTTAATTCCAGAAGTCACCTTTGATTCTGTTTTCCTCATCACATATGTCTGATCCACTAGCAATTCTTGGTAGCTCTGGCTCCAAAGTACACCTCAAGCCTGTCCTCTGTTCCCACCTGCACTATTTACCATCATTCTTCACCCTAGCCACTGCAGAAGCATCCTGACCAGTCCTCTGTATTTGCTGTGCTCAGGTTACCCTGGCTTGCAGTCAGTTCCTGAGACTGTCTTCCTTTCTCCAGATCGTTGAACAATAAAAGGGCATTCACTTGTCTGCTGCCTCCTCCCCTTGAGCTGCATGCTTCTCAGAAACTTATTTTCTCTCTCCACTCTGTCGTCTCAGTTCTGATTTTCTGCCTTTGGCTCCACTACTTTGATAGCCTGCATACGTGTGTGCTTCAGGGGTCACGGAGACAAATGCTTGGAGGGATTTTTCTTAGTATGATCATAGTTGTTGCGTGGTGAAGTTGATTCTGACTCAGAGCAATCCTATATGACAATTTAGAACTGCCCCCTAGGGTTTCCTAGGCAGTAATCTGCATGGGAGCAGATCACCAGATCTTTTCTCCCCGTGAACGGCTGGTGGGTTCCAACAGCTCACCTTTAGGTTATCAGCGGAGCGCTTAACCATCACACCACTAACCAACTCAGAAGAGGGCCTTCTCCTGACCCCTCCCGCCTCCTCACTCCGCACACCTGCCTGCCGCTAGACCCCTCCCTCCCCTCTTGACGCCCAATCCCATCCCGCCTGCCCCTCACCTGGGCCGCTGGGCAGGGCCCGCAGCCAGGTTTCCCACCGCGGAGCCAGTTAGTCAGGGAGACGGTAGAGGTGATTGACCGGGTAGCTCCGGTGGAGAGAGGTTGGTGTTCGCGCCGCTCCAAGTACTGTGATTGCTGAAAGGTAAGAGACTCGGGGACTCGGTGGTGCGGGTGCCTGGCCCCAAGCTGAACACGCCTGGCCCAGCGAAGGTGTGTAGGGCGCCCCGGTCCCTGCTTGCGCCCTGCAGTGTCCCCTCGTCCCTGGTGCCGGAGGATTCGAAGGGGAAGGGGCCGGGCGCCGGGTTAGCAGCTCCGCAGCCCCTCACGCCGACCCGGCCCTGGATGATTCCCAGCGGCGTGGATGTGCCGGCGTGGGGGAACGCCACGGCACCAATGGGCTCCGAGAGGGATCTTCGGGCCCGGGACACACAGAGGGGCGGTCGGATTTGCACCCCTGGAGATGGGGGGTCCAGCCGGGGGGTCTAGCTGCCGTCTTCCCTCTTGCCTCGGGATTTGAAGGGCTGTGCGCGTGTGGTAACGGGGAGCCACTGCCCCCCACTTGCCCGGCGGGTTTGCGGGCCAGGCCGAGGGAGGGCCTCCCGAGGCCTCGCGCCTCCTTACTATTTGGGGGCGCTGTGGAAGGCCGAGGCGCCCTACGCCCGGCCAGTCTGCTCTCTGCGCTGGGGGCTTGGCGCGGCTCCGGCCCCACCCAAAGAGGTGCAGGGATCCCACTCCTTGTGGAAGGAGTGACTCAGTGTCTGTTAACAGTGTGGATGTCTGGGTCCCCCTCCCCCTGTGGGGTGGCCGGGGGGCAGGAGGGAGGGGTCCTGAGCACCCATTTTGTTAATTTAAACATTTGTGCGTCGCTGTCTGCCAGTCACCGTGGATTTGAGAGTCCCTCAAGTTGTCGGGATTTGGAGTCTCTCGGTGGGAGGACATCTAGGGTCTCGGAAGCTGACATTTGAAGATCTTGTGTCGAAGGGTTAGCCCCGGTGCCGCAGTGGTTAAGAGATCGGTTGCCAACCAAAACGACAGCTTGAATCCAGTTGCACCCCGGAAACCCTGCGGGGCGGTTCTATTCTGTCTTAAAGGGTCGCTGTAAATTGGAGTTACTCCACAGCAGCGGGTTTTTTAACGGGAACTGAAAGTTTTTGAGCGGCTGGAGCCGTGGGCACGGACCCAACTTCCCGCCCCTGCAGTCTGTCCCGCCCCACCCCGGGGGATTGGCTGCTTTGGGTCCCCAAGCTCAGGGGTCTTTGAGGAGCTGACAAATGTGAATGACGCGCCGCAGGCCCTAGTCGACCGGGTACACCTATTGACTGAGTCCTGCATGGAGGGTAGTTTCGGGACGTTCCCTCGCGTCCCGGGTGCGGGGCGAAGACTGTCCCGGGAGCGGACACCAAGTGGGGGGACCTGCGGGGCCTCAGGGCGTGGAGGGGCTCAGCATCGGAGGTTCCCACCCTCGGGGGCCAGGTGTGCAGAACCTGCGGTACGCACGCCCTCTCGCGGCCATAAGCCAAATCGCTGAAATTCAGTGTTAGACGATTCCAAGCCTTGGGCTGGGGCATTGAAGCTGCGACGGGGGGCGCAGTCCGGTGCCCGGACGGAAACGCCGGACGCAAACGCCGGACGCCGGAAGTGAGCTGTGGCGGGGCGCGCCGTCCCCAGCCCGGACGGAAACGCCGGACGCCGGAAGTAAAAAAGCACAGCTCAATATTTAAGTCTACCGAGTGTGGGAACGATGTGGAGGGAGGAAACAGAGAGTCGAGGGGCCCCGAGGGCACTGATTTTTTGCATTACTTTTCATGTTTAGAGGTATCGCACTGAAGTATTATTTATCTTGATCGCTGAGTTTTTGGTCCCTGAAAGTTTGCACTCTAGCCCCTTCCCTGTGCCCAGACATTTTCACGGTTTCTCACTGCCTTAGGTCTGTACCTCATGAGCTGTTACCATGGGAGGAGCTGTCCTCAGTTTCCTCTACCTCATCCCCTCCTGGGCCAGGTTGGGAACCTCACGAAAAAACTCCATTTTGTTAGAAAATGGAAAGCAGTCAACCTCGCCAACTCTTGGTGTGGACCCGCCCGCCCCCTCCAAGAAGGGAGCTGTAACTACAGGGTTGCAGATGGGCATGGAAGGAAGAAAAGGGACAGAATAAGGGTCAGGAGGATCCAGATGATGAGGTTAGCACCCCTTGTTCTGTTGGGGGTAAAGCTCTGTCCAGAGAGGGGAGTGACTGGTCAGAGGACACGTGGCAAAGACTGCTCAGACCACAAGCTTCCTGTAGTCCATCTCTGAATGACTGGCCTGCGTGGCATCCGATGCTGTCAGGTTGATCCTGTCCTCCATCCACCCTAACCACAGTCGTCTACATTCCCCACTTCAACCGACCCTTCCTCCAAGGAGGCCTGGTTCCTTTTGAAACAGGCTGCTCGGCCATATTGAAAACCCCAGTCAACACCCCTTCCCCTCCTCCTTGTCTTGCTAGCCACAAGCTTGTTTTGAGCAGGAGGTTGCAGCAGGTAATGGCTCCGTCCACTGACTAGCCCTAGTTACACCTTGAAGCACGCACAGATTGAAATCACATCCTTCAACTAACCCCCCCCCGCCCCCACCCCCAAACATAGGCTGGGAGGGCTAAAAGCAGAAAATTCCGGGTACCAAACCCAACCCCCTGAGGCCATTGAAAACAAAAAGCTCCCCAGCCCCCTTAGTCAGCGAGCACATGGTCTTAAGGTCACTAGACCCCACGTGCTCCTTGTATACGCACACAATAAACTTGCCACTTTCTGTTTCTGTTGCAATCAGTGTCCGTCTTATTTCAATCAGCTAATAAGACAGGACAAGAACCCGAGTGGCGTTCCGTTACAAATTCTGGTGACTTACGCCAGGACGGCTGACTGTGAAACCCTGGCGCTGAGTATCCGGACCCCTGATACCCCTTAAGGCGCGCCCGGATCTCATTTGATCGGTAAGGAGTCTTGGGCGGCTACCGTGATTTCCGCTCGGGACAAAGTCCGCCGCGTCCCCACCTCAGCTTGGGAACAGAAACTGGACGGGAGAGGCCTCTAACTTCAGGTGATTGCGCTCGACCAGGTTGTTCCACTGGTCTCGGGAATTAGGCAGGAAGAGAGAGGGTGGTCAAATGCAGTCCTAATCCAGACCCAATAAAAACGAGGGAAATAGGGGTTGTGGCCCACTGGGACCCACTCTTGCCTAATTAAGGGGCCCTCGCCCCATTGGCGGTTGGGTGGGGGGGTTCAAGTACCTCTGCGGTTTTTCGGAACGTTGTTCTCCTCTTTCTCATCTTAGTATCCACTCTGCTCTTTTTGCTCTCCGTATTTTATTTCCTCTTTTCCATGTAGAATAGGGTGGTTTTTTTTTTTTTTTTTTTTTTTTTTTTTTTAACCCCTGAGAAGACTGTAATCCCAAGAATTACCAACCCTAGCTGTGGGTTGTAGATGTAGGTCTCGGTTTGAGAACAGCCCAAGAAAATAAACTTGAGAGTCCCTCCGTGGCCTTAAAGTTTTGTCTTGTTTTTTTTTTTTTTTCCCTCTGTCTTAAAAAAAAAAAAAAAAAAAAAGAGAGATACATGGTGAAAACAGATTTTCAGTCTAGACTGGGATCTGAATCACAATACAGAGAACACCTTGGGCACAGTGTTAAGATTTTAAAAAGAGGTTCTCTCCCAGGGCTGAGAAAACTCTTGGCTGCAGTGCATGAGACAAATAAATTACTATTACGCTAAAAGAAAAGCTTCAAAAACTGAAAGAAATATAGGGTTAAAAATCTCTTGGCTAGTAGAACTGACCTGCCAAGTTTACGCTGAGATAAAGAGAAAGAAATTATCTTTTGCCTTTCAAAATGCCTAGGTGCACTTAAACATATGTAAATGAACCAGGACAACCTAATCTTGTCTTCTACCTGGATTTAAAAGGTAGGTACAGGCGGGACAAAATCAGGCCTCAGCCACCAAGGTCAAATAAAAATCATAATGACACACCCAAAATGGCCTAGAAAAATGTTTCCAACCCTAGCCAGAAACTTAAAGGTTATATCCATATCAATGAATCGGTCAATTAAACAGAGACTTTGTGATTTCCAAAGCCAGTTGATGAAATCTTTAAGGGCTAAAATTAGATAGGAAAAATATATATATATGGGAGATAGTAAAAGTTAAATGAAAACTTGGACTATTTAAAGCAACTTTATTTCAATTTGTTATGTTTTATGGTATACAGGCTTAAAATAATTTCTAAGACCTTTTAGGTAACTTTTTTTTTTTTTTTTATAATAACTTTTATTAAGCTTCAAGTGAACGTTTACAAATCCAATCAGTCTGTCACATATAAGTTTACATACATCTCACTCCCTACTCCCACTTACTCTCCCCGTCTTGAGTCAGCCCTTTCAGTCTCTCCTTTCTTGACAATTTTGCCGGCTTCCCTCTCTCTCTATCCTCCCATCCCCCCTCCAGACAAGAGTTGCCAACACAATCTCAAGTGTACACCTGATATAATTAGCTCACTCTTCATCAGCGTCTCTCTCCCACCCGCTGACCTGTCCCTTTCATGTCTGATGAGTTGTCTTCAGGGATGGTTCCTGTCCTGTGTCAACAGAAGGTCTGGAGAGCATGGCCGCCGGGATTCCTCCAGTCTCAGTCAGACCATTAAGTTTGGTCTTCTTATGAGAATTTGGGGTCTGCATCCCACTGCTCTCCTGCTCCCTCAGGGGTCCTCTGCTGAGCTCCCTGTCAGGGCAGTCATCGATTGTGGCCGGGCACCAACTAGTTCTTCTGGTCTCAGGATGATGTAGGTCTCTTGTTCATGTGGCCCTTTCTGTCTCTTGGGCTCTTAGTTGTCATGTGGGCTTGGTGTTCTTCATTTTCCTTTGCTCCAGGTGGGTTGAGACCAATTGCTGCATCTTAGATGGCTGCTTGTTAGCATTTAAGACCCCAGACGCCACATTTCAAAGTGGGATGCAGAATGATTTCATAATAGAATTATTTTGCCAATTGACTTAGAAGTCCCCGCAAACCATGTTCCCCAGACCCCCGCGCTTGCTCCGCTGAGCTTTGAAGCATTCATTTTATCCTGGAAACTTCTTTGCTTTTGGTCCAGTCCAATTGAGCTGACCTTCCATGTATTGAGTGTTGTCTTTCCCTTCACCTAAAGCAGTTCTTATCTACTGATTAATCAATAGAAAAACCCTCTCCCACCCTCCCTCCCTCCCCCCCTCGTAACCACAAAAGTATGTGTTCTTCTCAGGTTTACTATTTCTCAAGATCTTATAATAGTGGTCTTATACAGTATTTGTCCTTTTGCCTCTGACTCATTTCGCTCAGCATAATGCCTTCCAGGTTCCTCCATGTTATGAAATGTTTCAGAGATTCGTCACTGTTCTTTATCGATGCGTAGTATTCCATTGTGTGAATATACCACAATTTATTTACCCATTCATCCGTTGATGGACACCTTGGTTGCTTCCAACTTTTTGCTATTGTAAACAGAGCTGCAATAAACATGGGTGTGCATATATCTGTTTGTATGAAGGCTCTTGTATCTCTAGGGTATATTCCGAGGAGTGGGATTTCTGGGTTGTATGGTAGTTCTATTTCTAACTGTTTAAGATAACGCCAGATAGATTTCCAAAGTGGTTGTACCATTTTACATTCCCACCAGCAGTGTATGAGAGTTCCAATCTCTCCGCAGCCTCTCCAACATTTATTATTTTGTGTTTTTTGGATTAATGCCAGCCTTGCTGGTGTGAGATGGAATCTCATCGTAGTTTTAATTTGCATTTCTCTAATGGCTAATGATCGAGAGCATTTTCTCATGTATCTGTTGGCTGCCTGAATATCTTCTTTAGAGAAATGTGTGTTCATATCCTTTGCCCACTTCTTGATTGGGTTGTTTGTCTTTTTGTGGTTGAGTTTTGACAGAATCATGTAGATTTTAGAGATCAGGCGCTGGTCGGAGATGTCATAGCTGAAAATTCTTTCCCAATCTGTAGGTGGTCTTTTTACTCTTTTGGTGAAGTCTTTAGATGAGCATAGGTGTTTGATTTTTAGGAGCTCCCAGTTATCGGGTTTCTCTTCATCATTTTTGGTAATGTTTTGTATTCTGTTTATACCTTGTATTAGGGCTCCTAGGGTTGTCCCAATTTTTTCTTCCATGATCTTTATCGTTTTAGTCTTTATGTTTAGGTCTTTGATCCACTTGGAGTTAGTTTTTGTGCATGGTGTGAGGTATGGGTCCTGTTTCATTTTTTTGCAAATGGATATCCAGTTATGCCAGCACCATTTGTTAAAAAGGCTGTCTTTTCCCCAGTTAATTGACACTGGTCCTTTGTCAAATATCAGCTGCTCATACGTGGATGGATCTATGTCTGGGTTCTCAATTCTGTTCCATTGGTCTATGTGTCTGTTGTTGTACCAATACCAGGCTGTTTTGACTACTGTGGCTGTATAATAGGTTCTGAAGTCAGGTAAGGTGAGGCCTCCCACTTTCTTCTTCTTTTTCAGTAGTGCTTTGCTTATCCGGGGCTTCTTTCCCTTCCATATGAAATTGGTGATTTGTTTCTCTATCCCCTTAAAATATGACATTGGAATTTGGATCGGAAGTGCGTTAAATGTATAGATGGCTTTTGGTAGAATAGACATTTTTACTATGTTAAGTCTTCCTATCCATGAGCAAGGTATGTTTTTCCACTTAAGTATGTCCTTTTGAATTTCTTGTAGTAGAGCTTTGTAGTTTTCTTTGTATAGGTCTTTTACATCCTTGGTAAGATTTATTCCTAAGTATCTTATCTTCTTGGGGGCTACCGTGAATGGTATTGATTTGGTTATTTCCTCTTCGGTGTTCTTTTTGTTGATGTAGAGGAATCCAAGTGATTTTTGTATGTTTATTTTATAACCTGAGACTCTGCCAAACTCTTCTATTAGTTTCAGTAGTTTTCTGGAGGATTCCTTAGGGTTTTCTGTGTATATAATCATGTCATCTGCAAATAGTGATAACTTTACTTCTTCCTTGCCAATCCGGATACCTTTTATTTCTTTGTCTAGCCTGATTGCCCTGGCTAAGACTTCCAACACGATGTTGAATAAGAGCGGTGATAAAGGGCATCCTTGTCTGGTTCCCGTTCTCAAGGGAAATGCTTTCAGGTTCTCTCCATTTAGAGTGATATTGGCTGTTGGCTTTGCATAGATGCCCTTTATTATGTTGAGGAATTTTCCTTCAATTCCTATTTTGGTAAGAGTTTTTATCATAAATGGGTGTTGGACTTTGTCAAATGCCTTTTCTGCATCAATTGATAAGATCATGTGGTTTTTGTCTTTTGTTTTATTTATGTGATGGATTACATTAATGGTTTTTCTGATATTAAACCAGCCTTGCATACCTGGTATAAATCCCACTTGATCAGGGTGAATTATTTTTTTGATGTGTTGTTGGATTCTATTGGCTAGAATTTTGTTGAGGATTTTTGCATCAATGTTCATGAGGGATATAGGTCTATAATTTTCTTTTTTTGTAATGTCTTTACCTGGTTTTGGTATCAGGGAGATGGTGGCTTCATAGAATGAGTTGGGTAGTATTCCGTCATTTTCTATGCTTTGGAATACCTTTAGTAGTAGTGGTGTTAACTCTTCTCTGAAAATTTGGTAGAACTCTGCAGTGAAGCCGTCCGGGCCAGGACTTTTTTTTGTTGGGAGTTTTTTGATTACCGTTTCAATCTCTTTTTTTGTTATGGGTCTATTTAGTTGTTCTGCTTCTGAATGTGTTAGTTTAGGTAGGTAGTGTTTTTCAAGGAATTCATCCATTTCTTCTAGGTTTTCAAATTTGTTAGAGTACAATTTTTCATAATAATCTGAAATGATTCTTTTAATTTCATTTGGTTCTGTTGTGATGTGGTCCTTCTCATTTCTTATTCGGGTTATTTGTTTCCTTTCCTGTATTTCTTTAGTCAGTCTAGCCAATGGTTTATCAATTTTGTTAATTTTTTCAAAGAACCAGCTTTTGGCTTTGTTAATTCTTTCAATTGTTTTTCTGTTCTCTAATTCATTTAGTTCAGCTCTAATTTTTATTATTTGTTTTCTTCTGGTGCCTGATGGATTCTTTTGTTGCTCACTTTCTATTTGTTCAAGTTGTAGGGACAGTTCTCTGATTTTGGCTCTTTCTTCTTTTTGTATGTGTGCATTTATTGATATAAATTGACCTCTGAGCACTGCTTTTGCTGTGTCCCAGAGGTTTTGATAGGAAGTATTTTCATTCTCGTTGCTTTCTATGAATTTCCTTATTCCCTCCTTGATGTCTTCTATAACCCAGTCTTTTTTCAGGAGGGTATTGTTCATTTTCCAAGTATTTGATTTCTTTTCCCTCGTTCTTCTGTTATTGATCTCTAGTTTTATTGCCTTGTGGTCTGAGAAGATGCTTTGTAATATTTCGATGTTTTGGACTCTGCAAAGGTTTGTTTTATGACCTAATATGTGGTCTATTCTAGAGAATGTTCCATGTGCGCTAGAAAAAAAAGTATATTTTGCAGCAGTTGGGTGGAGAGTTCTGTATAAGTCAATGAGGTCAAGTTGGTTGATTGTTGTAATTAGATCTTCCGTGTCTCTGTTGAGCTTCTTACTGGATGTCCTGTCCTTCTCCGAAAGGGGTGTGTTGAAGTCTCCTACTATAATTGTGGAGGTATCTATCTCGCTTTTCAGTTCTGTTAAAATTTGATTTATATATCTTGCAGCCCTGTCATTGGGTGCGTAAATATTTAATATGGTTATGTCTTCCTGATCAATTGTCCCTTTTATCATTATATAGTGTCCTTCTTTATCCTTTGTGGTGGATTTAAGTCTAAAGTCTATTTTGTCAGAAATTAATATTGCTACTCCTCTTCTTTTTTGCTTATTGTTTGCTTGATATACTTTTTTCCATCCTTTGAGTTTTAGTTTGTTTGTGTCTCTAAGTCTAAGGTGTGTCTCTTGTAGGCAGCATATAGATGGATCGTGTTTCTTTATCCAGTCTGTGACTCTCTGTCTCTTTATTGGTGCATTTAGTCCATTTACATTCAGGGTAATTATAGATAAATAAGTTTTTAGTGCTGTCATTTTGATGCCTTTTTATGTGTGTTGTTGACAATTTCATTTTTCCACATACTTTTTTGTGCTGAGGCGTTTTTCTTAGTAAATTGTGAGATCCTCACTTTCATAGTGTTTGACTTTATGTTAGTTGAGTCGTTACGTTTTTCTTGGTTTTTGTCTTGAGTTATAGAGTTGTTATACCTTTTTGTGGTTACCTCATTATATACCCCTATTTTTCTAAGTAAAAACCTAACTTGTATTGTTCTATATCGCCTTGTATCACTCTCCATATGGCAGTTCAATGCCTCCTGTATTTAGTCCCTCTTTTTGATTATTGTGATCTTTTACCTATTGACTTCCATGATTCCCTGTTATGTGTATTTTTTTTTAATTAATCTTAATTTGTTTGTTTTTGTGATTTCCCTATTTGAGTTGATATCAGGGCGTTCTGTTTTGTGACCTTGTGTTGTGCTGTTATCTGATATTATTGGTTCTCTGACCAAACAATATCCTTTAGTATTTCTTGTAGCTTTGGTTTGGTTTTTGCAAATTCTCTAAACTTGTGTTTGTCTGTAAATATCTTAATTTCGCCTTCATATTTCAGAGAGAGTTTTGCTGGATATATGATCCTTGGTTGGCAGTTCTTCTCCTTCAGTGTTCTGTATATGTCGTCCCATTCCCTTCTTGCCTGCATGGTTTCTGCTGAGTAGTCAGAACATATTCTTATTGATTCTCCCTTGAAGGAAACCTTTCTTTTCTCCCTGGCTGCTTTTAAAATTTTCTGTTTATCTTTGGTTTTGGTGAGTTTGATGATAATATGTCTTGGTGTTTTTCTTTTTGGATCAATCTTAAATGGGGTTCGATGAGCATCTTGGATAGATATCCTTTCGTCTTTCATGATGTCAGGGAAGTTTTCTGTCAGAAGTTCTTCAACTATTTTCTCTGTGTTTTCTGTCCCCCCTCCCTGTTCTGGGACTCCAATCACCCGCAGGTTATCCTTCTTGATAGAGTCCCACATAATTCTTAGGGTTTCTTCATTTTTTTTAATTCTTTTATCTGATTTTTTTTCAGCTATGTTGGTGTTGATTCCCTGGTCCTCCAGATGTCCCAGTCTGCATTCTAATTGCTCGAGTCTGCTCCTCTGACTTCCTAGTGTGTTGTCTAATTCTGTTATTTTATTGTTAATCTTTTGGATTTCTACATGTTGTCTCTCTATGGATTCTTGCAACTTATTAATTTTTCCAGTATGTTCTTGAATAATCTTTTTGAGTTCTTCAACAGTTTTATCAGTGTGTTCCTTGGCTTTTTCTGCAGATATCCTAATTTCATTTGTGATATCATTAAGCATTCTGTAAATTAGTTTTTTATATTCTGTATCTGATAATTCCAAAATTGTATCTTCATTTGGGAAAGATTTTGATTCTTTTGTTTGGGGAGTTGGAGAAGCTGTCACGGTCTGCTTCTTTAAGTGGTTTGATATGGATTGTTGTCTCCGAGCCATCACTGGGAAACTAGTTTTTCCAGAAAATCCGCTAAAAAAAAACTGCAGTCAGATCCCTATCAGAGTTCTCCCTCTGGCTCAGGCTATTCAGATGTTAATGAAGCCGCCTGGGGAGGGTGGGGGAGGGAACAGAGAGATAGGAGAGTAGCACCTCAGAATATAGCCAGAGTTGCTTGTCTTGCTTGGAATGACTCTTATATCTGAGATTCCCGCGGGCGCGTCGCCTATGTGTGCTGTCTGTGTGGAGATTGCCCCCGGGGGGTCTGGCCCGCTGGAGTCACGGTCAGATCCTCCGCTTCCAGCCCCACGCCCAGCGTCAAGGCTCCCCTACTGGGACGGTGCACTCTCGACTCCAAAATCAGTCGCTGCCTCCCGGGGACTTCCCGTCCCTCCAGCCGCGTGGCCGTGCCGCCCCCGTGAACCAGGTGGGCCCCCTCCCGGGGTTAGTTCAGATGGGTGGAGTAGCTCCCCGTGCTTGTGCCGCGACCGAGTGTCCCGGCTGGAACGCTGTTCTCCCCGCTCCAATACCAGTCGCTGCCTCCCGGGGACTTCTCCTACCGGCTGCGTCCCACGCCGCCCGCGCGACCCGGATGGTCACCTTCCCGGGGTTAGTTCAGGGGGTGGAGCAACTCTCCGTGTTTATGGCGTACCTGCGTGCAGTCCAAATCCCTGTGGGACGGTTCCCCGGCTCGGATGCTACTCTTTCTGCTCCAAGCTCAGTCACTGCCTCCCGGGGACTTCTCCTAACGGCTGCGTCCCACGCCGCCCGTGGAACCGGCTAGTCCCCCTCCCGGGGTTAGTTCAGGGGGGTGGAGCAGGTCTCTGTGCTTGTGCCGTACCTGACTGGTATGCTGGCTCCAGGCTCTGGAAACAATCGCTGCTTCCCCGTATTAGTTCGTTCTCCGTCTCTAAATCTGTGTTTGTTGTTCAGGGTTCGTAGATTGTTATGTATGTGATCGATTCACTTGTTTTTCCGTGTCTTTGTTGTAAGAGGGATCCGAGGTAGCGTCTGCCTAGTCCGCCATCTTGGCTCCGCCTCTCCTTAGGTAACTTTTTGATGTTGAATTGAGTTAATAGATATTTGTCGTAATTTAAGCTTATATACTTTTGCTTTTTATACCACAGAGAAAGGATATATGTGTGTGTATATTTGGGTCAGCTCATAAGTGAGTTCATTTTTGCCGTTTAAAGGGGTGTACTACAAGAGATATACAACAAAGACAACTTCTAAGAAGTTTATTAAAAAGAAATTGATATGGTCAAGAGTTTTATCTGACTGAAGTTTAATGGTTTAATTTATGAGATTTTTAACAGCTTTTATAGCACATAAAACAAAGAATTAGGTTTCTTGCTGTTAAAATAACAAAATTTTCTTTCATTTCTGAGTTAAAGAGTTAATTATTAATGTAACCTGCCTCTAAAACAAAGGTTCAGTCTCATTAGAATAAGATACCTGAGTCAGAAACCAAACCACATGGCTTTAAGAAGAAAAAAAGCTAAGGTTTTTATTTTGAGATCTTTGGTGAAATAAGTATTGTTTCACAGTAACTTATGATAAACTCTTGACAAGTTGGAAACTTCATGGAAAGCCACAAAATTTTTATGAAAGTGCTGAAAAGGTCTATTTAACATGTTATAAAATACATGGAACCTGTTGTTAAAAATCAGGAGAAGTGCTGATTCTTTCTCTTTGGCTTAAAATTTATATGTTAGTATTTCTTCTTATGTTTTTGCCTAATATTACACAACAAATGCATAATATTATGTCATAATTTTATTATTTCTTTATTGCTAACTTGTTTCAAACTTTATTTTTTGAATCTAACATCATCAAAGCCAATAGTTTTACTGGAGAATTCAAATCATTTACCTATGAAGTTATTTTTTTTTATTACTATTCAGGTATTTAGAGACTTGATAATCTTGGTATATTCTTAGTATATACTGACTATATGGTTTTATGTCTCAAGATTATTATGTGTTATGTCTGAAGTTCTTTAAAAATATGGTTATTAGTGGGTATATTTAAAAATATTTTTGTCTAAAGTGTTTTTTTTTTAACTGATTTTACTTGGCCTTTATATTATGCTTGTAATTAATTTCTATCAGGTCTTTGACGATTAAGAGTTATGTTTATAAATTTGTCATGGCCATAATAAGTTTTGTCATCTACAGATAAATTTTTACTTTGCCGATTTTCCGAAAACATTTGACCAGAATATCTCAACAAAAAATATGGACTGTATTGAACTTGCAAAAAAGACTGTAACTAGACTCAATCAAGATTTCCAGAACTCTATACAGAAGCTGATGGTTTTGCAAACTGCAGTCGATCCAGAATCACCTGCAACAGAAGTTAACTACATAAGACTGAGTAAACGAAACGATACTATGGGTTTTATGTAAAAATATTTCTGATATTTTAAAGTCTTTCTTTCTGGAAATAATGCTTTAAGGTCCTACATTCTAGATATAAGAAGTCATTTTCCTCTTTTCTCCTAAATTATCTACCTAATGGGTTTATTATTTTAACTCTTGAATTAGAAGTTCCTTTTGGTAAACTTAGAAAAGTTGTAAATATCATAACAAGAAAAGTGTCTAAAATTTGGGCTATGATTTTACAAATTAGAATAACATCAGATTTTCTATTAGTTATCTCAAAGAATAGTTTGTTCCTTAATAGATAAATGTTGCTGTGTTTGTATTAATATACAATCTTAGGTTTGAGAGAATGTAGTTGTTACTGAGACACATGAAAAACAGTTACTGATGCTACTTATGTGTAAAGAAACACCTCATGAGATTTGTTTCCTTGGTTCAAAGACCTTACAGTCATGGTTTCATTGATTATTTCAGACAATTGGCCTAGTGTTAGTGTTTCTATTTTACCTCCTGATTTACTGTGTGGTGCCTGAGATCTTAAAAACCAGATAGTGCCCAATTACCATTTATTAAACATTTTTAATCAAAGATTCTATTACAAGATCCTGATCCAAAGAGGGAACCATGAAAGACTGTATATAATTTTCCTAAAATCTAGATTTCTGACTTTCATAAAGGTTGGGACAACTACATAGGCCATTGCCTTTGGGTGTCCTTTTAAACCTTGAGCTTTGAGAAAAAAACTGATTCGTAAAGCCACTAGTAGTCAAACAATTGTCCAGATAAACTAATAAGACCATTTTGCTCCAGACATTATGCTTTTTTTTTTTTTTTTTTGAAAAATTCGGTCTGTTTTGAGAAACTGACTCCAAAGATGAGTAAATAGAGTTATATTTAAGGTAAATCAGTAATTGGTTTAATCAGTTTTCAAGACAATGTTGTATGAAATACCTGTCTAATGCTTGTAATCAAACTCTTACCCTCTTGCTGTATAGAAAATTATGTAACTGAGAGAAATCAGGATCTCAGGGATCAACCTTATGACTCAGACTCCATTTTGTCTTAAATTCCACTTCTGCTTTTGAGAAAGTGACCCATGACTTAAGTAAACCATTGAGACACAGCTTGCCCTCAGGGAAAACACTTAATATGTTTTAGACAGATTAACTAGAGAGCTCCAACAGGAGAAGTCCATCCTGTATTATCTTGCTAATCACGTATTCTTTAACAGAAACTTGTTTGTCATATATAAATTTTTCTATGCCTTCTGTTTTCTCTAGACAAACTTTGTGTACTTTATAAACGATATGTTTTTGTGTGGTAGATCCAACTAAACAAATTTAGATGATCCCTTTCCAACTAATAGTGAATTTACATAGACAATTTCTTGTTTAGATTCCTAGCTAATCTGGGCAATGAATACGCTTTGAGAACTTTATCTTTAGATATTCGTAGTAAATACTAGAACAGTAATGTTAATTTGTTATCCTTTGTAAAACGAGAGTCAGAAGAAAGCCCATTGGTCCAACACTCAAGGTATGACTGGTAAATTTAATTCCTACTTATGGTATATTTGAATTGGAGAAATCTTTTTAAGAAATTTATCAATCACTATGTGAAAAATAACAGACATAGTGATGTTGTTAGTGACATAAAAACACAACAGTAATCTCTACCTCATTAAGCCAAAGTGACATGAGATAACAAAATAGCCTTAGATTTTTATTTATTGGTTCAAGAAAGTGTAATATGTGCTGTAGCAAATACCTCTTGTTACATTTCGATAAATAACACAGGAGAAATAGAACAGGATATACATAACGTTGGATAGCAAGCTACTTGGTCACACACTGTAACACCCTTACAAACACCAGATTTATTTGTACTACTACAAGTAATATTCTTAGTCTACATCCTGGTAATATTAGGCATAATAAAAATTTATCCTATTGTCTTACACACCTAAAAGGCAAAAGAAGGCCTCAGGCTAAAATGTTGATATACATTGAGTCTGCTCACTTCAACAATACAATTTAATCAGAACTTCACTCATCCTGGTGAAAAACCAGATGATAACCAATGGAAAACCGGCACCGTGAGTTTAAAGAACCTGCCATGGTCGCCATCTAGGAGCCTGACTAAGTCCAGGTATTGATCATTGATGTGGTATCTCCAATCTCCGACCAAAAAGAAGAAATGATTTAAGAAATAATATTAGAGTCATTATTACCTGTCCTTTAGCATAGAGAATGTGACCCAGCTAGAGCTGGACTCACAAGGACTCATCAACTGGGCCCGGAGGTATAAAGACAATAGATAGAATTATCTTAGAAAAGGTCTTGTAGGGAAATTTCACAAAGCCAGAACATAAAAGACTTTCCACTCTTATATTTTTCTATGAACACCTAGTAAATAGAAATTTGTTGCACCAATGAAGACCCTCCTGACTGTCATTACTGAAACCTGTACCAATGATCATTAAAAAAGACAATTCAGAATATAAGATCACAGGTTCTAGCCAATTTGTGAAAAGGTGAAGCTTTCAATGGCTTTGCTCATTTTATACCCTGTAATATTCTCAAAAAAAAATTTTTTTTTAATATTCTCAAGACTTGAAAAGACATGACTGTAACAACATGCTTGTCTACTTCCCACTTTTGCCTTTTAAAAAATATGAACCAGTGAAAAGACTTAAGTGGCTATTCAAGAGATGAAACAAAGTATCATAAAAATAAGTACTGTAAAAGTATTAAGAACTGTTTTTGCTCTAGCCATTTTACTAACTTCTATTTTAACCTTTGCTTGTGTTGTTCCTCTCTCCAGATAAGCTTATGTGTCTTGGTATATGCCTTAATGAGTTGATGCCTTCTCCCCTGAAGGGTGGGGTCATTTCAAATGATTCAAAAGTTCCAGCTCCAAAAGATGATTGCCCAGAAAATTTGACCCATCCCCCTATCAAGAAGGGAGACAACAGCCTAATAAAGGGCCACTTTTTTTTTTTTTATAGATACAAGAGAGATAAAACAGTTTAAATCAGACAACACAAGAGTTCCACTTCTCTAGCCCTTAGACCTCTATGCCCCCATCCAGCAAGAAGCAGCTAGAGAGACACGGCGCCCTGTTTCCCAAGATTGAGAAACCTACAACAAAAAGGGGGGATTGAAACAGGCTGCTCAGCCATATTGAAAACCCCAATCAACACCCCTTCCCCCTCTCTTTGTCTTGCTAATCACAAGCTTGTTTTGAGCAGGAAGTTGCAGCAGGTAGTGGCTCCGTCCACTGACTAGCCCTAGTTACACCTTGAAGCATATGCAGATTGAAATCACATCCTTCAACTGACCCCCCCACCCACCCCCAAATATAGGCATGGGAGGGCTAAAGGCAGGAAATTCCGGGTACCAAACCCAACTCCCTGATGCCATTGGAAACAAAAAGCTCCCCAGCCCCCTTAGTCAGCGAGCACGTGACCATAAGGTCACTAGAGACCCCACGTGCTCCTTGTATACGCAGACAATAAACTTGCCACTTTCTGTTTCCGTTGCAATCAGTGTCCATCTTGTTTCAATTGGCTAATAAGACAGGACAAGAACCCGAGTGGCGTTCGGTTACACTTTTAGTGGGGAATGGGAGAAATCACAGTGTGGTTGCTCAGTGATGTGTCATTGCTTCCTGGCCATTTAGTGGACTGACCTGGAAAACAGACACACAGCCACAGGTGTATGTTACTAGTTGCTGTTGAGTTGTCTCCAATGCATAACAACCTTATGTATAACAGAATGAAATGTTGCCCGGTCTTGCGCCATCCTCACAATTTTGGGTATGTTTGATCCAATTGTTGCAGTCACTGTGTTAATCCACTCATTCAGAGTCTCCCTTTTTTCGCTGACCCTCTTCTTTTCCAAGCACGATGTCCTTCTCCAGCAATTGATCTCTGCTGATGATGTGTACAAAGTAAGGGGGATGAGCTCCCTCCATCCTCACTTGTAAAGAGCATTCAGGCTGTACTTCCTCTAAGACTGATTTGTTCATCTTTTGGCAGTCCATGTGTATTCAATATTCTTCACCAACACTACAATTTGAATGCATCAATTCTTCTGTCTTCTTTTTTCGTTGTCCAGCTTTTGCATGCATATGAGGTGATTGAAAATACCATGTTTTGGTTCAGGTGCTGCATAGTCATTAAAGTGACATCTTGGCTTTTTAAAAATTCTGAAGAGGTCTTTTGCAGCAGATTTTCCTCAATGCAATATGTTGTTTGATTTCATGACTGCTACTTCCATGGTTCAGCCTTCCATGGCACAGGACTGGGCAGTGTTTTGTTCTGTTGTACCTAGGGTCACTATGAGTTGGAACCAACTTGATGGCACCTAAAATAACAAGCTTCCATGGTTGTTTGATTCAAGAGGGATGAAATCATTGATAGCTTTTTCTTCACCATTTATCATGATGTTCTTTACGGCCTAAAGGAATAATTTTTTTTTGTAAGGATCAACACAAAGCTGGTTCCTCTGAGGCGGAGGTTAATGATGTCACAAATCCTACTTTTCCCAACTGCTGTATCACTCCATCATCTCTAACATCAACCACTGCTCCTCTCCTCAGTACTCTCCCTTCTGTCTTTGGGTTCCGTAACTTGCTGCAACGTCTCACAGAATTCACAAACTGTATAAAGGAAATGGTTCACATGGTTGTGGAGGCTGGCAAATCCTAAATCTGTAGGTCAGGTGTAGGCTTCTCCTGACCCATGTGGCTGCAGGGGCTGACAAAAACCAGACCAGCAGATCAGATGATAGGTCTCCAGCTCACAGGGCTGCAGGAAGCCAGCAAACCCAGAATCGGCAGGTCAGACAGTAGGCTCAAGTCCCAAGAACTTGAGGTCAGATGATCACAAACCAGATGTGGGATCCAAAATGAGAGAGAGAGCCCCTCCAGAGCACCTACTTGAGTAAGGGTGGGACTTGAGTCATGCCCTCCTGCCAGGTTGTGATTCAGGATACACTCCACACTGACCCTGCCTCATTAAGATATAGAGGTTAGGATTTACAACACATAAAATGGAGGGTAATTATGATAATTCCATCAGATCACAAAATAGAGGACTAACCATACAATACTGGAAATTGTGCATTAGCCAAGTTGACATAACTCCAACCATCACGGGTTCCATATACCTTATTTTCATAGTCCCGCTCAATTGTTGTGTGTGAGTCACAAAGACCATGGCTAGAAGGGCCATAGTAAGTAATTCTTTGCACTGCAGTCCACTCCCTGGCTCTTGTAGCCATTGACCATTTCATACCTGAAGGATTAACTTTCCCTTCCCAATCATTTTACCAGTCCAAAACAGTCATTAACAATTGGTCCTTCAGTAGGGTGAGGTTACTCAGGTATCAGCCATTCAGGTCCGCTGCAAGTACCCATCTGATCTGGTCAGGTTCTCCAATAGCTAGTCTTCACCCTTTCTGGCATCTGGTAAAATTTAACTGTGAGATTATTGCCTTGCACTGAGTCACTCTCAAGGTATCAGCTCTCAAGCTATCTAATGTTAGATTTCCCAGCTGCATAATCTGTTTATTCATTCCTTTACCTTCAGCTATTATTTCTCCTTCCTTCCACTTGTCATTTCTACTCAAACTTTTCCACTTTGGGAAGGAACATCAGGTTCAGCTGCTATGCGTGCTAGTCCAGATTGCTGGTAGCAAGACCAGTGTAACCAGTGCTTCCTCTTCAGTCCACTCCCATTCATGTTGGGTATGGTTATGTAGGTACAACACTAGCAAGCTATCTCCATCACTAGACAATACGGCAGTATTCATTGTCAATCTCAGTTTATCCCATCAGGTCCTTGGGAATTCTGATGTACATGTTTAGGGGTATAGTTACAGTCTCTTGTTTGGAGATCATCCCTGCTTCCAGTACCTGCAGCTTTATCTCTGGTCATGGGATTGCAGCATCTGGCAGGAAAAAAGCAATTCTAGGTGATGTGAGGAAGAACTGTATAGTGGCACGGAAACAGGCTGCTCAGCCATATCTTGAACAGAGCCTGTGCCATTTTTCTTTCCCTAGCCTGTCTCTATCTCCAAAGTATGGTTTTGCTCTCTTTGTAGTTTAGTTCCCCTAAAAGTTAAAAATTAACTAATTTTCCCCTTAGGGCTGTGGAAAAACAAGTGATACCCATCTAAGCCTGTCAGGCAGGACAATGCATCCGTCTTATGACCAGGAACCAGGATCGTGCCACTCACCCCCTGGGCTGATGAGATAATGACAAGAAACAGTCTACATGTCTGAGATGTGACCACCATGACCACACAGAAGAATGGACATTCTACAAGTTTCTGAAACCCATGTCCTCTTCCTATAAAACCTCCTGCTGGTGTCTAGTTTGGAGAGGCAGGTTTTGGAGGATATCATTCCCCTTTGTCTCCTATATATCGATATATAATAAAGCTCTTGCTACCCACCTCACCTCTGTCTCAAGAATGGGCCATTTGCAGCAGGCGGCTCTAGCTCGCAAAATTGCAGTAACAGCCCCAGCATCCTTTCCCACTCCCTCTTCCCCAGATCCCCCAGAGAAGTGTAGGAATAAGTCCAGTGGAAATCCTCCCTTTGTCCCCCTCATACTGAGTGTGAGTACACACTCATGAAGGCATGTGAGCCAGCTCTTCATGGTTGTATCTCCCCCCATTTTATATAACAAATGTTCAATTGCCCATTCCAATTCTCTATCAACCATTACTCTGAGGGTGGTATGCAACATGGTATGTCCATTTAATATGATATTTCTTGGCCCATTGCTGCACCCTGTGGGCTGCAAAATGTGTTCCTTGGTTGATAAAGTATAACTTGGTGGCCCAAATTTGTACAGTATCTTTTGTTGCAATCACTTAATGGTGTTTTTGACATTTGCATCTGACACGGGATATACAAAGCCCAGTTCAGAGTAAGAATCTGTTCCTATGAGGACGCATTTGTAGTTACCTGGTGCCACTGGTGTCGTTGATCCAATATAATCAACTTGCAAGCTATGTGCAGGGCCTTCTCCCCATGGAATCTGTCCCATAACCATCTTCAACCTCTGTCTTTTCTTGCTGGCAGACAGAGCGATTCTTATTACCATTTTGTGCCTTATTTCTGGTTGCCTGCAGTATGCCATGGGTGGCTCCTGCCCAAATTATTCTCGGGAATTTCACCATTTGGGCAGGGCCCTGGATTTTTCTGGATTTATTAACCTGCCTCTGTTGGTCATGTGGGCCATCACTGTATTCAAATCAGCCCTAGGCTGTTCTTCAGTGTTTGATATTAACATAATATCATCAATGTAATGTATCATTACACTTGAGATCTGCATCAAGTTAAAGTTTCTTCTGACCAAACTGTGACAGTAAGCTGAAGAATCCAAGTAATCCTGTGGCAATGTAGTAAAATTATATTGGGATCCTTTCCACGTGAAAGCAAACTGCGGCTGACTCTTTTCTGAGATTGGGTTTGAGAAAAAGACATTTGCAAGAT
Source organism: Elephas maximus indicus (assembly GCF_024166365.1). Classification (NCBI taxonomy): domain Eukaryota; kingdom Metazoa; phylum Chordata; class Mammalia; order Proboscidea; family Elephantidae; genus Elephas; species Elephas maximus. Next base: position 35,634,659 of record NC_064819.1, read on the forward strand.
CAGTCACTGAGTACCAGTCTCCTTTTGCCTGCTGTGTTTTCTGCACTGTTGATACTGTGTCTGGAACAGCTGAAGCCACAGGTGGTACTACTTTATTTAGGCCTCAATAGTCTACTGTCAACCTCCATGAGCCATCTTCCCTTTTCATGGGCTATACAGGGTGGTTATACAGAGAATTTGTTGGCACCAACACTGCAGTCTTTAGCATGTCTCTAATCAAAGCTGTAATCTCTCTTTGTCCACCAGGTGTCCTATACTGTTTCGGGCTAACAACTTGAGTGTGTTTGGGCAATTCTAACGGTTCCCATTTAGTATGTCCAATCCATACTGGCCTAAGGGCAGACTTACACGCCTTCAGTTTTACAATACCAAGTAGAGGGAGTGTTCCCCAATTAGATGCAATATCCACACCAATAATACATTCAGGTAAGGAAGATGCAACTACTTCATACAAGATCTGTTTAAATTTTCCAATTCTCATTCAAACTTTCACCTTAGTCCCATCAACCCTTGCATCCCCTTATCCTCCAGACTTAACCTTAGATCCCTTCAAGATTTTATTGGTGGCTTTGGGATTACAGTACAATGGGCTCCTGTGTCCAGAAGCCCCAAGAAAGCCTCTTCCCTACCCCTGGGTCATTTTACCCACACAAGTGCATACGTCCTTAGGTCTCCTCCTGGGGGCTGGACCAGAAGACCCTGGTCCTCTGTCAGTCCTTATCTTGATCAACTAGCTGAGCCTCTGCTTCAAATGGTCCCAGGTGGGAATTCCCATCATTAAATTCCTCCTGACTGTGGTAAACAGGATGGACTTGTCTAGGCCTCTTTAATGTTGGAGGACCAGCAGGAGTTTCCATTGGTCCACCTAGTTTCCTGTAGTGCTGCATTAGAACCTTTGTCCCGACTCCATCAATGTCTGCTATATTCATCCCATTTCTTAGTAACCATCTGTCATGGATTGAATTGTGTTCCTCCAAAATATGTATCAAATTGACTAGGCCATGATTGCCAGTAGTGTGTGATTGCCCTCCATTTTGTAATCTGAAGTAATTATCCTATGTGTTGTAAATCCTAACCTTACGATGTTAATGAGGAAGGATTGGAGGCAGTTATGCTAATGAGGCAAGACAATCCACAGGATTAGGCTGTATGTTCAGTCAATCTCTTTTGAGCAGAGAGGAGAGGGACTTCGTATCCACAAGAAAGAAGAACCAGGAGCAGAGTGCTTCCTTTGGACCTAGTGTCTGTGAATCAAGCAACTCCTAGGCCCAAGGGAAGATTGATGACAAGGACCTTCCCCCAGAGCTGACAAAGAGAGAAAGCCTTCCCTTGGACCTGGCACCCTGAATTCTAACTTCTAACCTCCTAGGCTGTGAGAGAATAAATTTGTTTGTTAAAGCCATCCACTTCTGGTATTTCTGTTATAGCAGCACTAGGTAACTAAGACACCATCTAAAAATCTCCATTCTGCCTTTTGCCATTCTCCTGTGAATCACCCTCATGGATCTGTAAGACTTATGCTGGGAAGCTGTGCCAACAGATCTGACAAGGCTTTTCAGATTGTTGCTTTGTTTCAATAGCAAGGTTACATGGGGGTCACCATGTAGGAGGGGCTTCCTTGATTACCATATTTACATGACCTGTGTTAGGGCCTACTCACTTGATGAGTATCCTCATCACCATAAAGCTATGCTAGCACGGCTTGCATAAGCAGCACATCAGCTGTGTCCTCTGGAGTGTTCCATTCAGTAGTTAGAAGTGGGGAGGGGGCAGTTTCCCTTCTCAGGATAAATGAACCGCACTGAAATTTTATCCAGTTCACCAGGCTGACTGTCCCCTCTGGGTGAACCTGCTGTGAAATTGGATCCTGCATCATCATTTTTGACTGTTCCATAGTGAGTTGCGGGTTTTGCATCAACCCAAACATACTCTTCCAAAACTAAAGACACTGCCCCTAAATTAGTTACTCTCACAGTCCATTTTAGTAACGGTTCCTCAGGAAGCTGACAATACTGGTCTATAAATTGAAGCAACTCCTTCACACTATGGCCCCTGGTTTCAATAGTTTCTTGGTTTTGCCTGTTCCCTTCCCAGACTACCTTCTCGGTGACCAACTGTCATAGGGCTATTTCCTGCTGTTCTGACACGATTTTTCCTTCCCAGATCAGCCATGAGATGAGCTGTGGTAAGCTCCAGCCAGACCAGATCTGGGCTTGATTTGGTGCTAAAATCTACCACTACATTTTTTTCCCCTGCCATTGCAGCTATTACTGACAACAGAAGCCAAGAAATTTTATGTCTTGCCCTTTCCTTATCATTTTGTATTTCCATATGCATCCAACTGACCAGTTTCTTAGGAGTTAGATCTACCATCCCTACTGCCCATGAATAGCTTTCACCTTGAGTAACTGACTAAACCATAACAACGGCTTTAGTTCTTGGGTGTTTTCTTTATCCCATCCAGAAACCAGAGATTTCTCATTCTCTCATTTATTCCCTTTTCTCTGAAACTACATACTCCAGTGAGTCTGGGACATTGTAGTAAAACTCACTCTTCTGACACCAACTGAAAGAACAATTTCTTTTATAAGGATCAGCACACAGTTCCTATGAGGCAGAAGCTAAAGATGTCCCAAATGTCCAGCTTTTCCAGATTGCTGTCCCATTCCATCATCTCCAACATCAGCTCCCCCTCTTCCCCTCAGTACTCTCCCTCCCATCTTTGGGTTCCGTAATTAGCTGCAATGTCTCACAGAACTCACAAACTGTATTTCAAAGAAATGGCTCATGTGGTTGTGCAGGCTGGTGAGCCCCAAATCCATGGGTCAGGCATCAGGCTGGAGGTCTCTTCCAACCCGCTTGGCTGTAGGGGCTGATGAACCCGAACTGGCAGGCCAGATGACAGGCTGCTGGCTCACAAGGCTGTGGAACCTGTCGAATCAGATCGGATGATAGGCTGCTGGCTCTTAGAGCTGCGGAAGCTGGCAAATTCCAGAATCAGCAGGTCAGCCAGCAGGCCACTGGCTTAAGTCCCAAGAACCAGAGGTCAGACAATCATGAGCTGGATGCAGGATCCAGATGCAGAGACAGAGAGTCCCACCAGAGTACCCACATGTTTCACGCAGGCCACACCCCAGGGAAGGATGTGGTTTCAATAAGGGTGGGACTAGAGTCACGCCCTCTAGTAAGGTGGTGACTCAGGATACACCCTTAATCCTGCCTCAGTAACACAACTATAGGCCAAAGTCAAATAATAAATAAATTACAGTTTTGGAATAAAATGAATTTTTTATTTATGTAATATTTACTTTTTAATTTGTAAATTTCAAATAATGTGATTTTAATTCATCTACTTTTAAACTTTTAAATCTTTTAACTACTTTAATATGGTAGGAAAAAATAACCATTATAAACTTTAACAAAAACGTACATAGGGACACCCATGTTCAATTTCTCCTTGTATTTCTAGATAGGGCTCACTCTGGCACTGCCTGTGTATCCAACTGACTTGACTAGAAGGTCCAATTTTTTTTGTACACTCATTTTATTGTTTATGTGTGTCCCTTCTCTCTGAATCTGTGGAGTTTCTCCCCAGCAAAAATGCTGAATCCATAAAAAATACTAGAGCATGCTATGATTTCAACTCACCAAACCCATCAGCAAATGGATACTTCTGTAAAAAAAAAAAAAAAAAAAACTTACAATCAATCAAACAAAAGCAAAAAGCAAAGAACTCAAACCAGTTGTTGTCCAGTGGATTCTGACTCATGGAGACCTCATGGGTTACAGAGCAGAGCTGTGCTCCATAGAGTTTTCTGGGGTATAATCTTTACAGAAGCTTGATTGCCAGGCCTTTCTTCAGTGCTGCTACTGGATCGGTTCAAGCCACCAACCTTTAGGCTAGTAGTTGAGTGTAAACCGTTTGCGTAAGTCTTGCTAAAATATTATATGAGAAAGTAGAGAACACAATACATGCAAACAGTCTAGATACTGAATGGTTCTGTGATCGCTGTTGAAAAGGGTCTGGGAGAAGCCGGGCTAGCTCCCTCTTCTGCAGTCTGGGACATGAAATGTGAGCGTTTTCCTCACTGCTGACTCCGCGCAGGTTTGGCTCCCAGGTGGCCGCAGCTCCCTCCCTGGGGCGGTGGGTCTTGCAGGACGGAAAGCTCCGGCTCTCCCTGTGGGAGTGGCACCCAAGTCCCTCCGGGCCCAGCACCAGGCGTTTCCCACGCTCAGGGAGCCAGGTGGGCAGAACCAGCTGTGCACACGCCCTCTGGCGGCCCGCCGGCAAATCGCTGACTTTCAGAGCCAGGATGGTAAACCACGTACTTGGAAGTTGAAGCTGAACTGGGACGCACCGTCTGTGCCTTGATGGAAACGGTGGAAGCAAAAAGTAACGCACGAGCTCAATATGCAAAGAACAATCTGGAGGGAAGAAACAGGCGGTATTAAAGAGCAAGATGGTATCCTAGCACTAAGAGACACCCAGAACTTTCAAGTTTTCTTTTTCCTTTTCTTCCTATTCAGTCTGGAACTCTAGTGTAACCGCCTGGGCTGGAGATGCTGACTTCAACAGAGGAAGACGAGAATGCGAAGGGAGACATTTTACCATTTAAGGTATGGATATTAATACTTACGTGGCCCCCCTTCCGCCCCTCTTGAGAGTGTCTCACCTACCACTGCACGAATTTATTCCTGTGATTTTGGCCTCCATCAATAATGCCATTGGGGAAGATGCACACATTGTTTCAACGGGAGGGATGGAAACAGGCAAGTTCTGGCAGAGCTTTGTGCGGACCCCCAGAGGGAAGTAGGGAGTTTTCGGGTGGTGCAAATGGTGAAGTGCTCAGCTGCCAACCAAGAGGTTGGTGGTCCAAATCTACTCAGAGGTGCCATGGAAGAAAGACCTGGTGATCTACGGAAAAATCAGCCATTGAAAAACCTCTGGAGCACAGTTCTGCTCTGACACACACGGGGTTGCCATGACGTGAAGTAGACTCCACGGCAGCTGGTTTAGAGGGAAGCAAGCCCATTGGCGGGAATATCTGCCCCAAGACCAGTAGTCCCTGTACTTGTGTGGGGAAGTCATTAGCAAGGCTGGACATGTCTAATGGGTTCACAACACAGCATCTCCTTGAAGCCCTTTAGTGGGAAGTGTGCTGTCAATTGTGTGCCTAGCAAAATGTACACCAGGGCTGAAGGAATGCACATCATTTCAGGCCTAACTTTACCAGTTTCTATCTAATGGGTTCAGAACACAACATCTTCTTGAAGCCCTTTAGTGGGAAGTGTGCTGTCAACTGTGTGCCTAGCAAAATCTGCATCAGGGCTGGAAGGAATGCACATCATTTCAGGCCTAACTTAACTAGTTTCCACTGAGTGAAGCCAGCAAGGCAGCAGGGTCCAGAGAGAGAATGTGCAGTGTTTGAAGCTGGACACAGCAGAGCATAGATTCTCTGCGAACAGGAGGGTGAAGGATGCCCAGAGGGTTAAGATTAGGGTTAGAGTCAGGATTAGGGTCAGGCTATGGAAGGGTGAGGGTCAATGCCAGGGTTAGCATTTTACCATTAGGATTAGGGTCAGGGTGAAGGCACAGGGTAAGACTTCTTCACCCAGTTCTCTTTGTATGTGTTGTCAGTGCTCTGACGTTTCTGTGTTTGTGGGGGCTTCTCCTTTGAGGACTGAGAGGCAAAATTGTTGTTGACAGCGTTGGATTAAAGGACGGGCTACCTAGGTGGCTGCCTGGGGCAAGAGGCTTCTCGGGATGCCAAATCAATGTGTGTCAAAAAATTATTTTGAGTAAAATATTACCAAAGCAAGTAAACATCAAGTAGTTATCCTGAGTTTATACAGATGTTCCCAAAGTGTGTGTTGCTGCACAGTGGCATAAATAGGGTGACAGAACCCTACTGCCTAAATGGCCCGGTGGTGTCAGTCCTCCTCTAACTTCACAAGGGGGAGGAGAGAGAATCAAGATCAACATCATCCCCAGGCTAATTCTATGAGGTGGAGGTCAGACATACCTCCACCCTCCACCACCTTTTTACCAATTCTGACACCAGCCGTCCCTCCCAATGTACTACTTCTCTGCTGAGTTCAATAATTTGTTGCAATAGCCACACAGAACTCATAGACTATACTTAACAGTTATAGAATTTATTATGTAAGTAACAGGTTACTACTCAGGATCAGGAACGACTCAGGATACAGTTCATTGATCAGGACAGCTTCTTTTCAGCTGTGTCCTCAGGCTGGTCTACCCCTCGGCCCCTCAGCCTGGCCTCTGTCCCACTTGGGAAAGTGTCACCGCTTTTTAGCTTCACCAAGTGCCTGGATGCACCTCACTCTGCCGGCAAGCCTCTGCCTGAAGGTGCTCAGCTCTCTGGCTCCGTGGGTTGGCATGCACACTGTAGCCACTGCTCTGTGGGCTGGGAAGTCCACAGTGCCATCTTGCACCAGTCTCCAGGCTCTGCTGCTTCTGTTTGCTGTGCTTCTTGTCACCTCATGCCATCTCCAGTGTTATGGCTCTGTCTGTCTCCTGGGTCTAGGAGGTTCTCAGTGCAAGGACCCTGGGTCCAAAGGACATTCTCCACTCCAGGGTCTTCTTGATGGTAGTGAGGTCCCTCCTCCTGCCTCTGGGATTGGCTCTCTTTAAGCATAGCAGGATTGCAAAACTGACCATTCCCCTCATTAGCGTTCCATATACCTTATTTGCATGGTCCCACCCTCTGCAAGGATCCCATGCACCTTATTTGCAATATTATCAGGCTGTCCAATCCCCTTGGTGGGCCTCAAGCACCTTATTTGCATACTCCCACCCAATCATTTTGTGGCTGTTAGAAGACCATGCCTAGAAGGGCCATATACTAGTAATTCACTTCACCACACCTGCTATAGAAAATACTCTCTTACTTTAACTTTGTTTTTCATACATCACAAAAAGTTCACTATGCTACTATGAAAACTTCATCACCATTTAGCACAGGTCCAGCTGTGATTTTTTTTTTCACACATGTGCACATTATGAATTGATGCTAATAACTCTATTTCTAATCTAGCTAACACCCTGGCAACTGCCCTTTCTTCCCCCCTTCAGTATCTATATCTCCTTTCTCCATTAGGAGAAACTCTAGATTTCAATAATATCAATAGATTTCATCATGTGCTCTGTTTTATAACCAAACAACAACAACAACAAAAACCTGTTGCCTTTGAGTCGATTCCAACTCATAGCAACCCTATAGGACAGAGTAGAACTGCCCCATAGGATTTCCAAGGCTGTAATCTTTACAGAAGCAGAGTGCCACATCTTTCTCCTGTGGAGCACTTGGTGGGTTCGAACAGAAGACCTTTCAGCTAGCAGCCAAGCACTGAACCACTGTGCCACCAGGTCTCCTCAGTTGTATAATACACACAAAAATAATTCTAGAATTGCTACACCCATACCTAAGTAGCCTTAAAAATTCTTTGCAGCTGTTTTAATCTGTAGCCTGAGAATTATGTAATCGAGATATTGTATTTTAATTTACTTGTATTGATTCTTTTTTTGTTAACTCTCCAGTATGATTTTGAAATTCATTTGAAATACAGTTAAGTTCTTGTCTTTATTTTTGTATTCATCCTTTCTCTAACCATTCCAGTGTGTTACATTTCATTGTATTCTGATCCTTGTTGTTAGCTGCCTTCAAGTCCATAGCGACCAGGTCCTTAAGGAGACACACCTGGGCCTTCTCCTGACCCCTCCCACCTCCTCATTCCCCACACAGGACTTTCCCTCTCTCTCCCACCTCCTTACTCCTGACCATTCTCACCTCACTCTCCACACCTGGGCAATCTTTTGCTCCTTATCCTCAACTCTCCACACCTGGTCCTCATTCTCCACACCGAGTCCTTCTCCTGGCTCCTCAACTCCTCCCTGTCCTCCCCTCATGCCACCCCGCCCTGCCAGCCCCTTCACCTGTGCCGATGGGCAGGGCAGTGGCCAGGTTACCCTTCCCTGGGCCCTGACACCACAGGAAGCGCAGAGGATCACTGGTGCCAGCTGCAGGTGACTTGCGGACGTGGGCCTTCTGGCTGCTCTACCTGCTGTGCTTCCTAAAAGGTAGAAGACACGGGGACCCCAGTGAGGGGACCTGCTCCCAGGTTGGATATGTCAGGCCCCACGAAGTTGTTGGCAGGTGTGGGGAGGTGTAATGCTCCTGCCACTGTAAGCCCATGGGGTGGGATCACAGAAGGACGCTCTTGCGCCGCCGTCCAGCACTGTAAAACTGCCATCTCTGGTCCCTGAGTGTGCCCCCCTTGGCCTCAGTGTCCCCATGTGTTCCAGGTACATCAGGTGCCAGGTCAACATCCCGTACCCATGGCAGCAACGTCCCCCTTCTGACTCTACTGGCCTCCCACGATTCCTGTTGGGGAGGGGAGGCAAGGCCTGGAGCACATGGGGGACCACCCAAAAGACCCCCCTCCATGAATCAGCATCAGCAATGGGCGGAAGGTCCTCCTGGGCACACAGTGATTTGGTGGATTCACACCCCACATCTAACCCTAACCCTAACCCTAAGCCTAACCCTAAGCCTAACCCTAAGCCTAACCCTAAGCCTAACCCTAAGCCTAACCCTAAGCCTAACCCTAAGCCTAACCCTAAGCCTAACCCTAACCTTAACTCTCTAGCCCTAACTCAAACCCCTAACCCTAACCCAACCCAACCCTAACCCTAACACCTGACCCTAACCCTAACCCAGCCCTAAACCTAACCTTAACCCAAACCCAACCCTAAACCTAATGCTAGCCCTAACCCAAACCAACCCTAAACCTAACCCTAACCTTAACCTTAACACTAACCCTAACACCCAAACCATAACCCTAACCCTCTAGCCCTAACCCTAACCCACTGACCCTAAAACCCTGACCCTCTAACCCTAACCATAACCCTAAAACCCTAACCCTAAACCTTAACTCTAAACCCTAGCCGTAGCCCTAGCCCGAGCCGAGCCCTAGACCTAACCTTCTAACCCTATCACCCTAACCCTAACCCTAAACCTAATCCTAACTCTAACCCTACTCCCTAACCCTAACGCTAACCCCAACCACACTAAACCCTAACACCTGACCCCTAATCCTGAAACCCTAACCCTAAACATTACCCACAAACCCTAACCGTAACCCTAAACCCCTAACCCTAAACACTAAACACAACCCTAACCCCTAACACCTAACCCTAACACCTAACCCTAACCCCAACCCTAACCCTCTAACCCGAACCCCCTAACTCTAAACCTAACCCTAACCTGAAACCCTAACCCTAACCCAACCTTAGCCCTTAACCCTAACACTAATCCAAACCCTAAACACTAACCCCTAACCCTAACCGTAACCCCTGGCCCTACCCCTAGCCCTGGCCCTGACCCTGGCCGTGACACTGACCCTAACACCCTAAACCTAATACCCTAACCCTACCCCTACCCCTAACCCCTAAAGCCAGCCCCAGCCCCTACCCTAAACCCTAACCCTAACCCCTTCCCCCAACCCTAAACCCTAAATCTAAACCTAACCTAGCCCTAGCCTTAACCCTAACCCTAACTCCTAAGCCATAGCCCTAACCCTCATCCTAACCCTACCACTGGCCCTACCCCTGGCTCTGGCCCTGGCCCTGGCTGTGACCCTGACCCTAACCCTCACCTTAACCCTAACCCCCAACCCCCAACCCTAATCTCTAACCCTAACCCTAAACACTAGCCCTAATGCTAACCCTTAACCTAACCCTAACCCTGACCCTGACCCCAATCCTGACCCTAACCCTAAACACTAACCCTAACCATAAACATAACCCCAACCCTAAGCCCAACCCTAACCCCTACCCTAATCCCAACCCCAACCCCCAAAACAAACCCCAACAACAAACCCCAACCCCAACCCTAACACTAATGCCCAATTCCTAACACTAACCCAAACCCTAACCAAACCCGAACTCGAGCCCTAAACCTACCCCACCCCTAACCCTAACCCTATCCCCAAACCTCAAACTCCAAACCCAAACCCTAACCCAAACCGTTAACACCTAACCCCTAACACTAACCCCTAACCCTAACTGACACCCTAACCTTAACCCCTAACCCGAACCTGAACCCTAACCCTAACCCTAGCCCTATCCCTAACCCTGATCCTAACCCTAACCCCAACCCCTAACTCCTCACCCTAACCCTAACCCTGAACCTAAACCTAAACCTAACCCCTATCCCTAACACCTAATTCCTAATCCCAACCACCAACCCCAATCCTAACACTAACCCTAAATTCAACCCTCAACCCTCAACTTTAACCCTAATCTTAACCCCAACCCCAAAACAGGACTGCAAAGCCAACCCCAACCCCAAGCTCAACCCTATGCCTTAAAGTCTAAACCTTTAGCCTAAATCCTAACTCTAAACCCTTAAATCCCTAGTCCTAAAACTCTCCAGTTGTAACCCTCACCAAACTCCAAGTCTAACCCACCTAGAACCGCATGGTGCTAAGTGTGCATGCAGAGGTTACTCTTCTCTCAGATCTTACCTTGATTGGGCAGGCCTGGCCCACAGAAGTCAAGGACAGAAACACACAAAATCCACACATACACACACACACACTGTTTAGCGTAAACTCTTAATTTTTTTACATCTGGTCAACGGTAACTGGCACACAGTAAGCACCCCATAAATAAATAAACATAAACAACATCAAGGCTGTGAGGTATCCCCTGGGGGTTCCCACCCTTCTGTCACCCAGTCCATCCCACAAGGGGTCTCCTCCACCATTGGAGGGCCTGACCCCTCTTGCACCTTTGCCCAGGTCGACCCTATAGTTCAGGTGCCAGTGGAGGCTGCTAGTTAGGTGGGGCTCCTCTACCAGGGGCTGAAACTGGGGCCATTCTCTGCACTGCCTTAGACCTTTGTTCCCAGCCCTGGCAAAAGGGCACAGAGGGGCCTCAGGCCACCCCGTCCCCCAGCCTGTCCCACAAAATCGCTGGACAGATTTGAGGCCGCAGCTCCCCAAGAACCCTGTATTGGTCCTTTCTCCCCAAGCCCATTGATCTCTCAGGACTGAGGGAAGTTGGTGGCTGGACCTCCCCCCATCTGTGGGGGTGAGAATCCTACCAACCCACTGTGTGTCCAGGGCCAGAGGCTCATTTTGAAGCCCACTGTGGATGCTGATTCCTGGGTGGAGAGTCCTTAGTGTAGGTCCCACACCCCATGGAAATCACATGAAGTTGGGTGAGGCGGGAGGGGGAGTTACAAGTGGGGGGTGTTTCTGCCATAGGTAAGAGATGCTGACCTGGCATCCCAGGTCCTTTACAACCCCCTCGAGAACCTACAAGCACATGGGGACACTGAGGTCCAGGGGTGTGAGGGTACATTCAGGGACCAGGGATCCAGTTGGTGGTGTTGAGTGGTGGATGCAGGTGCAGGAGCGTCCTCCCAGTGCTTCCACCCAAGGGCGTACAAGGACAGGGACACTGCACCTCCCTGCACCTGTCCAACACACCTTTGTGGGGGCAGGCACATTCAGCCTAGGATCGGGTCCCCCCACTGGGGTCCCCTTGTCTCCTACCTTTCAGGAAGCATAGCACATACAGCAGCAGACCCACCTCCGCTCCACACATGGTCAACGCCCACAACAGACACCAGTGACCCTCAGCTCATCTAGTGGCATCAGGGCCCCAGACAGGGTCACTAGACCACTGCCCCACCGATTGGCACAATTGAGGGGGCTGGGGGAGTGGAAGAGCACAAGAGAGGAAGGGGTTGAGGATCCAGGAGGATTTGGTGTAGGGAGTGAGGAAATGGGAGGGATCAGGAGAATGCCCAGGTGTGGTGAGTAAGGTGAGGGTGGTCACAAGGATGCCCAGGTGTGAGGAGTGAGGATGTGGGAGAGAACAGGCAGAGACCTGTGTAGGGAGTGGGGAGGTGGGAGAGACCAGGCAGGACCCTGTGTAGGGAGTGAGGAGATGGGACTGATCAGGAGAAGGCTCAGGTGTGTAGACTTAAGGGCCATGTCACTATGTTGGAATAGACTTGATGGCACCTAACAGCAACAGTCAAAAAACAATGAAATAGAATACAGTGAATGGTATGAGAAAGGTGAATAGAAATTTAAAAACATGGACTTAACTGTATCTCAAGTGAATCTCATAATCATACTGGAGAATGAACAAACAAAAAAGAATCAGTCCATGTAAATTAAAATACAATACCTTGGTTATGTATATATATATATATCTCAGGCGATAGATTAAAACCAAACCCTTCACCGTCGAGTTAATTCCAACTCATAGTGATCCTATAGGACAGAGTAGAACTGTTTCCAAGGAGCACCTGGTGGATTTGAACTGCCAAACTTTTGGTTAGCACCTGAAATCTTAACCACTATCCCACCAAGATTTCCATAGATTAAAACAGCTAGCTGCAAAGAATGTTTAAATCTATTTAGGTATGAGTGTAGCAATTCTGAAACTGTTTTTGTGTGTATTATAGAACTAAGAAACACTGGTGGCACAGTGGTTAAGCGCTCAGCTGCTAACTGAAAGGTCAGAGGTTAGAACCCATCAGCCAGTCCACAGGAGAAAGATGTAGCAGCCTGCTTCCGTAAAGAATACAGCCTTGGAAATCCTATGGGGTAGGTCTACTCTGTCCTATACGGTTGCTGTGAGTCAGAATCCACTCGAAGGCAATAGGCTTGATTTTTTTGTTTTTTGGTTATTATGTAACTGAGTACATGATTAAACCTATTGAAATTATTGAGACCTAGGATTTTCCCTACTGGAGAAAGGAGATACAGATACTTAAGGGGAGAGGACTGTTGCCAGGGTGTTAGATTAGAATTACAGTTATTAGCATCTCTTATGGAGTGAATTGTGTCCCCCCAAAATTTATGTCAACTTTGCTAGTCCATGATTCCCAGTATTATGTGATTGTCCACCATTTTGTCATCTGATGTGATTGTCCTATGGGTTGCAAATCGTACTTGTATGATGTTAATGGGGCAAGAGTCAATCTACAAGATTAGGCTGGGTTTTAAGTCAATTTCTTTTGAGATATAAAAGAGAGAAGCAAGCAGAGAGACGGGGGACCTCATACACCAAAAAAGTAGTGCCAGGAGCAGAGCGTGTCCTCTGGACCCGGGATCTCTGTGCTGAGAAGCTCCTAGTCCAGGGGCAGATTGATGACAAGGACCTTCCTCCACAGCCAACAGAGAGAGAAAGCCTTCCCCTGGGGCTGATGCCCTGAATCTGGACTTCTAGCCTAGTAGACTATGAGAGAAAACTCTGTTTGTTCAAGCCATCCACTTGTGGTATTTCTGTTATAGCAGTACTAGGTAACTAAGACAGTATCTATTCATAATGTGCACATATAGAAAACAAAAATCTTCAAAACCGAGCCCATAAACAGCATCATGATAAATGGTGAAGAAACTGAAGTTTTCATACTAGCATAGTGGTGAACCTTTTGCAATATATTAAAATAGTAATTAGTTTAAATAAGCAGGTACAGTGTAGTGAATTACTAATACATGGTCCTTCTAGCCATGGTCTCCTAGCTCTCATAAAAGGATTGGGTGGGACTATGCAAATAAGGTGCTTGTAGCCCACCGAGATTGGACAGCTTGCTAATAATGCAAATAAGGTGCATGGAACCCTTGCAGGGGTGGTGGGGTGGGACCGTGCAAAAGAAGATTTATGGAACCATAAAGAGGGGATTGATCAGTTTTGCCATCCAGCTATGCTTAAAGGGAGCTAATACCAAGTCAGAAGGGAGACTTCACTACCATCAAGAAGACCCAGGAATGGAGCTTGTCCTTTGGAACTTAAGAAGTTCCCCAGCAAACACCTAAGCATTATCTCTTTTCTGTCAGCTAAATAAGCAGAATTTATTCAGACTTTCCTAACTAATGATCAGTTCTGTATTCAAAGCTTCCAATTCAGTTGGACCAGCTAAAAACATCACTAAACTTCCATATCAGCAAGCTTTCATGTCAAAATTGTTTACACTTTTTATTTTAGAAATACTGCCTTAGTTAAATTGTATCAAGTATGAGAGATTTATGTGAGACTAGAAACTGACATAAAGTTTCACAGTTAATTGCCAACCTTGCAAATCTCACCTCCTTTCCTGCCATTGCTTTGATGTGAAGCCATCTCTTTGTTTTGTTAAATATCTCTGTTTTGCCTGAAAGGCCTGTAAGCCAGCTGAATTCATGCTCTCCCACAGCCCATTCCTTCAATAAATTTAATTCGTTTAAATATCAGAGTGTTGGTCCAGCGACTTCACGAGGACAAACCCCCACTCAAGTGATTGGGTGGGACTATGCAAATAGGGTAATTGTAGCCCACCAAGAGGACTGGCCAGCTTTGCCATCCTGCTAGGCTTGAAATAAGCCACCTTGGAGGCGGGAAAGGGAGGATTGTACAACCACCAAGGAAGAACAGCCAGGAGTGCAGAGTGTGGCCTTTGGACCTAGGGTACCTGCACCGAGAAGCTCCTGGAACCAGGAGACAGACAGAGAGCGAGCGAGCTGTAACACTGAAGCCAGTGAAAAGAGTGGCAGAAGAGACTGGCAGGAGAAAGTGCAGTGGGCTTCCCAGCCCATGGAAAAAGAAAGCTGAGTGCCTGGGGTGCCTCTGGGGACTGATTGGCAGAGGCCAAAGGAGTTTTGTAACACTTGCCTGCGAGAGGCAGAGGCCTAGGACCAAAGAGAAGTATGCCAGCGAGCACAGCTGAAAAGAGGCTGTCCTGATGGAAGAACTGTACGCTGAGTGTTTGAGCCTGAACTGTAACCTGTTACTTATCTAATAAACCCCATAATTGTCAGTATTGTCTATGAGCTCCGTGTGGCCATTGCAATGAATTCTCGAACCCAGGAGAGAAGTAGAGAGTGCTTCGAGAGGGATGGTTGGTGTCAGAATTGGTAAAGATGGCAGAAAGAGGAGGCGTGTCTGACCTCCACCTCATATGAATCAGCCTGGGGCTGATGTTGATCTTGATTCTCTCTCCTCCCCTTTATGAAGTTAGCGGAGGACTGACACCACCAGCCCATTTAAGCAGCAGGGTTTTGTGCAACCTATTTATGCCACTGTGCAGCAACACACGCTTTGGGAACATCTATATAAACTTAGGATAACTATTTGATATATACTTGCTTTGATAATATTTTACTCAAAGTCATTTTTGACGCATATTGATTTGGTATCCCATGAAGCCTCTCACCCCAGGCAGCTGCCTTAATAGCCCACCCCTTAATTCGGCACTGTCAACAACTGGTTTCTTTTTCAGTCCTCAAGGGAGAAGCCCCCTAAACACAGGAAGGTGGGAACACTGCCAACACATACAAAGAGAACTGAGTGGAGTTTTACCTTGTACCTTCACCCTGACCCTACAACTCTGACCCTTATCCCAATGGTAAAACCCTAACCCTGACATTGACTCTCACCCTGACATGGCCTGATTCTAACCTTAACACTCCAGACATCATCCACCTTCCTGTTCTCAGAGGATATATGCTGTGCTGTATTCTGCTTCAAACACTGTACCTTCCCTTTCTGGCCCCTGCTTCCTTGCTGGCTTCACTCAATGGAAACTGGTAAAGTTAGGTCTGAAACAAGGTGAGTTCCTTCCAGCCTTGACACACTTTTTGCTATGCACACAAGTGACAGCACACTTCCCACTAAAGGGCTTCAAGGAGATGCTGTGTTCTGAACTCATTGGACAGGTTCATTCTTGCTAATGACTTTCCCACGGAAGTACAGAGATTACTGGTCTCAGGGCAGACATCCCCTCCAATGGGCTCAATAAATAAATAAATAAATAAACCCAAACCAGTTGCCATCCAGCCGATTCCAGCTCATAGCGACCCTATAAGACAGAGTAGAATTGCCCCATAAAGTTTCCAAGGAGCACTTGTTGGATTCCAACTGCCGGTCTTCTGGTTAGCAGCCATAGCACTTAAACTCTACACCACCAGGGTTTCCCCAGTGGGCTCGCTTCCCTCTAAATCAGTCACTGTGGAGGCTACTCCATCTCATGGCCACTCCATGTGTGTCAAAGCAGAACTGTGCTCCACAGGGTTTTCCATGACTGATTTTTCAGAAGTACATCACCAGGTTTTTCTTCCAAGACACCTCTGGATGAATTTGACTGCCAACTTCTCAGCAGCGGAGCGCTTCGCCATTTGCACCACCTGGGAACTCCCTGCTTCTCTCTGGGTGGTGGTCCACACAAAGCTCTGTGCAGACCATGCCTATTTCTGTCCCTCCTGTTGAAACTGAATGTGTAAATCTTCCCCATTGGCTTTATTGATAGGGGCCAAAATCACCAGAATCAATTAGTGCAGTGGTAGATGAGACACTCCCAAGAGCGGCAGAGGGGGGACACGTTAATATCAATATCCATACCTTAAATGGTAAAATGTCTCCCTTTCCATTCCCACCTACCTCCTCTGTTGAAGTCAACATCACCAGCACAGGTGGTTATACTAGAGTTCCAGACTGAAATCTGACATAGGAAGAAAAAGAAAGCATGAAAGTTCTACGTGCCTGTTAGTGCCAAGATACCAACTTCCTCTTTAACATCTTGGTGGCAAAACCGTCTGGAAAAGGTCACATGCTGGACACAAACTCAGGGCGGGAAGGGGGTGCAGGCTGAGCCAGGTGTGGGGTTTCAGGGAAGCTTGTTCATGCAAACGCTTAGCAGAGGGCAAAAAACAGGTGCAGGAGCTGTGAGACACAGAACCAGGGTGCAAACCGAGGGGCCGGCAGAAGTGGAGCTGCAGCAGACCACCAGGGGCCCGGGGGTGGCTAGTGAGCTTAGGCTACCACACAAAGACATCAGTGGATGGGGTGGGCCAGTACAGACGTCTCCGTCTCCATGTTCCAAGCCCCTCAAGCCACAGGTGCCTACTCCCCAGGGGCCGTCTGCTCACCTGGATGGGCGGCCGCCCAGCCTCCTCAGGACCCTGCCCGTTTCTCGGGCCGCCTGTGCGTGGCATCCACCTGGGGTCGCGGTACCCACCTGGGAGGGCGGTGGCCCGATGGGTGGCCGCGCGTGGCCTCCTGGGCTGGGAACTGCACTGAGAGCTGATTACGCTGGGCGGCACCCCCTGGCCTGGGCACCACGTTGGAGACAGATTGCTCCCAAGGCGGTTCTGGCTCTGCGTTGTCACCCAGTTTTTCACGGAGTAGAAGCAAGTGGGGCTACCCTGAGCTTGGGGTCCATTGTGGCACATTACCGCCCACGTGCGGCCTCATGGAACAGTCATCCGCAGACCCTTCCCAGAGTAGGGCGGACATTCCCCTTCTGGCCACGCAGGGAGCCCTTGCCCCGAGAGGGGCGCAATGAGCTCCAAAGCCCCAAGGCGCTGGGCGCGGAAAGTCAGAGGTCGTGCATAGGCGCCGGGTGGGCGGAGCCTGAGGGTTTGTGAGTAGGCCCAGGGTGAGTGGGGTCGGAGGTTGTGGGTAGGCGTGTGGTTCCAGGGCATCGTTCGAAACAGCCAGAACTGGAAGCAAAAATACACCAACCTACCTGGTGAGTGATAAACAATGTTGTTATTAGTTCCCATGGAGTAGGTTCCACTTATACCCACCCCATGTACAACAGAAGGGAACACTACAGGCGCCATCTTCACAAATCCTTGTTGTGCTTAAGCCCATTGTTACAGCCACTGTGTCAATACATCTCATTGAGGGTTTTCCTCTTTTTCGCTGATTTTCTACCAAGCATGATGTCCTTCTCCAGGGATAGATCCCTCCTGACAACATGTCCAAAATACATGAGACTAGTCTCGCCATTCTTGTTTCTAAGGAGCATTCTGGTTGTACTTCTTCCAAGACAGATTTGTTTGTTCCTTTGGCAGTCTGTGGTATATTCAACATTCTTCTCCAACACCACAATTCAAAGGCGTCAATTCTTCAGTCCTCTTTAGTCATCGTCCAGTTTTCACATGCATAGGAGGCAATTGAAAACACCATGGCTTGGGTCAGGTGCACTTTAGTCTTCAAGGTTTCCTTTGCTTTTCAACACTTTAAAGAGGTCTTTTGCAGCAAATTTGCCCAGTGCAATGCCTTGTTTGATTTCTTGACTGCTGCTTCCATGGTGTTGATTGTGGATCTGAGTAAAATGAAATCCTTGACAACTTCAATCTTTTCCCCACTTATCATTATGTTGTCTATTGGTCCAGTTGTGAGGAATTATTTTTCTTTCTGTTGAGATGTAATCCATACTGAAGGCTATGGTCTTTGTTCTTCATCAGTAAATGCTTCAAGTCCTCTCGACTTTCAGCAAGCGAACTTCTCAGCCACCAAAGGAAGATACTACTGACATGTGCTCCACACAATCAAAGAGATTCAAGTGGTATGATTCCATTTATATAAACGTTGCTGGGTGCAGTAGAGTTGGTTTCAACTCATAGCGACCCTATGTACAACAGAACCACTGCTGGGTCATGTGCGATCATCATAATCGTTATGTTGGAGCCCACTGTTGCAGCCACCAGTTGAGGGCCTTCCTGTTTTTAGGTGACCCTCTACTTTACCAAGCATGATGTTCTTCTCCAGGGACTAGTACTTCCTGATAGCATGTCCAGCATACTGGAAACAAGTCTGGCTGTACATTTCCAAGACAGTTTTTATTGTACAAAAAGTCCTAAAAACTCCATTCCATAACTGGAGCTCAGCAACAAAATGCCACAAAAGCATACAGGAGTCATTCTGCCTGGAATGGGTGGACTGAGCTTATTGGCTTCCCCTTAAACTTTACCTGGCTTGGTGAGGAGGCAGCTCAGACTCCAAGCCAGAAGAGGCCCAGCCTTCTCCAACTATGTGGTGGTCGCTGAACCTCTGCCTAAGATCACACGCTGGGCACAGGGGCAGGGGTGAGAGGGTCCGTGGGTGGGGTGGGGTGATGACAGAACAGGGTGGAGCTGCGGAAGGGGGCGCTGGCAGCGATAGGGCGCGGATGGAGATGGGAGGAGGCGCAGGGGGAAAGGGAAAGTGGTGCAGGCTGAGCCAGTTGTGGGGTTTCGGGGAAGTTTGTTCATGCATATGCTGAGTGGGGGGCAAACAGGACCAGGGAGCAGGGGCAGGAGGTGCAAGACACAGAACCAAGGTGCAAAGCGAGGGATTGGGTGGAGTTGCAGCGGTGGCCTACGTTTTGGGGAAGCCCGGGGAACCTCGGTGTAGCGACTGAGCTCAGGCTGACCCTCAAAGGCACCAGTGGACCGGGTAGAACAGAGGAGGGCTGGACAGGAGGCGTTGGCCGGATATCTCTAAAATTTTGATATTTTGTCCTCATAGATCGTTTTTTAAAGTGCATTTCATTAAAGTGCCATTAAGCCTGACCACGGAGTTTCTTGGCACCCCTTAAATATTTCCTTATTTACCCTAATCAGGCCCGGGGTGGGAGGTGGGTGTGTGGAACTCACAGGTCAAAGTCCAGGCCAAAGAATGCCCAGCCTCTCTGGGCCCCTCCGCTGTCTGCCTGTTTCCTCCCTCCAGATTGTTCTCTCAGTGGGCTATTGAATATTTAGCTCCTGCCTTCTTGTCTCCACTGTTCCCATCAAGGCACTAGATGGTGACCCCACTTCAGTTTCAACTTTCACGGCTTAGAATCACCTGACGCTGAATTTCAGTGATGTGGTGGCTGGCCGCGAGAGGGCGCTTGCAAACCCACCCAGCACCCCCAGCGTGGGAACAGCCCGATGCTTGGCTGAACTGACCTGGCTGCCCTCCCATGGTGAGAGCAGGAGCTTTCCTTCCCCCAGGCCCTTCCGCCCCAGGGAGGGGTCCGCCCCCGCTTCGGGACCAAACCGGCTCTGAGTGGGCAATGAGGAAGACACTTTTCACTGCCCAGACTGCAGAAGAAGGAGCTGGGCTGCAGCTCCTATCAGACACTTTCCTCCAATGGCGAGCACAGAAGTGCGCATTTTCTAGGGTTTCCATGTGTTTTGTTCTTTGCTTCTCATATACTACATTAGCAAGACCTATGTAAGCAGTTTGCACTTGATGACTAGCCTAAAGTTTGGTGGTTCAAACCTCACCTCGCCCAGATCCCAGGAAAGGAAGGCCTGGAGATCTGCTTCCATAAAGATTCACCCTTTGCCAAGAAAATGCTACGGAGCAGAGTTCTACTCTGTAACACATGGGGTCACCATGAGTCGGAATCCACTGGGCAGCACCTGGTTTGAGTTTTTTTGTTTGTTTTGCTTTGTTTGTTTTTAAGTATCCAAACATTCCTTGATGGTTTTGGTGGGTTGAAATCATAGCATGCTCTAGTCTTTTTTTTTTTTTTTAATGGATTCAGTATTGTTGCCTGGGACAAACTCCACAGATCCAGAGAGAGGGGAAGCACATAAAAGACGTGTACAAAATATTGGGACTTTCCAGTTGAGTCAGCTGAGTACACAACCTGTGAGACTTTTTATCCAGAAACTCAAGGAGAAATTGAATATGAATGTCATTATGTACCTGCTTTTGTTAAAAATTTAATGGCTGTTCTTTCCTACAATATTAAAGCAGTTCATCAAAATTTGAAAAATTCGAAGTACATGCATTAAAGGTCACATTATCTTTTTTTTATAATAATTTTTATTGAGCTTTAAGTGAACGTTTACAAATCAAGTCAGTCTGTCACATATAAGCTTATATACACCTTACTCCTTACTCCCACTTACTCTCCCCCTAATGAGTCAGCCCTTCCAGTCTCTCCTTTCATGACAATTTTGCCAGTTTCTAACCCTCTCTACCCTCCCATCTCCCCTCCAGACAGGAGATGCCAACACAGTCTCAAGTGTCCACCTGATACAGGTAGCTCACTCTTCATCATCATCTGTCTCCTACCCATTGTCCAGTCCCTTCCATGTCTGATGAGTTGTCTTTGGGAATGGTTCCTGTCCTGGGCCAACCGAAGGTTTGGGGACCATAACCGCCGGGATTTCTCTAGTCTCAGTCAGACCATTAAGTCTGGTCTTTTTGTGAGAATTTGGGGTCTGCATCCCATTGATCTCCTGCTCCCTCAGGGGTTCTCTGTTGTGCTTCCTGTCAGGGCAGTCACCGGTTGTGGCTGGGCACCATCTAGTTCTTCTGGTCTCAGGATGATGTAAGTTTCTGGTTCATGTGGCCCTTTCTGTCTCTTGGGCTCATAGTTATCGTGTGACCTCGGTGTTCTTCATTCTCCTTTGATCCAGGTGGGTTGAGACCAATTGATGCATCTTAGATGGCCGCTTGTTAGCATTTAAGACCCCAGACGCCACATTTCAAAGTGGGATGCAGAATGTTTTCATAATAGAATTATTTTGCCAATTGACTTAGAAGTCCCCTTAAGCCATAGTCCCCAAACTCCTGCCCTTGCTCTGCTGACTAAAGGTCACATTATCTTAAATTACGAATCAAAAAACTGAAATTATGTTAATTATATAAATAAAAAGTTCTTGCCATTTCTTATCATTTTACTTAACTGCTTTGTGGTTACTGTTAATTGCTGTTGAGTAACCCTTGTGTTTGCAAGAGGGAAAGTTGCCAAATTCGTTGCATGAAAGAGAAACCAAAATACAGTTTCTCTCGTTCTACTTAAGTCAGAGGATTTGATTAAGTCAGAGGTTTTTTTCTCTCATAGAAAACTATGCAAGCTAATGTTGCCTCTGCAGTCTCTTAGTTGGAAAAGAAAATAAAGATACTACCATTCAAATATGTGCAAGGACTTGGGTTTTATATGTTTTCAATATACACTTCTTGTTTTCCTCAGATGTGAATGTGCATTAAAAATCTCTTGAGGACAGAATGCCGTCTTTCCTGGGCAAGTACATGGCTATAGCGATGTAGTTTTGCTGAGTAAACATTAGCTTGCAGGTTTTCTAATAAGAGAAAAAAAAAAAACCTTTGATCTAATCAAATAGGCCAAACTTAATCAAGCAGAATTCAAGAAAACAAGGGACTGCACACATTTGAATGGGAATAACTTTACATGCTTTTCCACCTAAGACTCTACAGATGCAGCATTAGCTTGCAGATTTTTTCAATAAGAGAAAAAAAAAACCTCTGATCTAATCAAAGTGCATATTGAAATCCTATAAAACCCACGTGTCTGTACGTATTTGAATGAGAGTAACTTTTTCATTTTCCAACTAAGAGACTGCACACATAACATTGGCTTGCATGTTTTTCAGTATGAGGGAAACCCTATGACTTAATCAAACCTCCTGACTTATACCAAGTTGGATTAGAGAAACTATATTTTCGTTTCCCTATAGGCAATTTATCCAGAAACTTCAGATCTTGCAAACACAAGTTTTGCTTAGCAAAACTCCATCACTATAGCCTGAATATTTGCACAGAGCAAACTGCATAGTGTTCTCGTTAAGAGATTGTGACTGCACATTCACGCCAAGGTAAAACAAAGTGCATAGTGAAATCCTATAAAATCCAACTGCCTGCATGTATTTCAATGGGTGTAACTTTACATTTTCCAACTAAGAGAATGCAGAGGCAACATTCGCTTGCATGTTTTTCAGTAAGAAAATAAACTTTCTGACCATCAAATCCTCTGACTTAATCAGGAAGAATGAAAGAAACTGTATATTGGTTTCTCTTTCAGGCAATGAATTTGATAACTCTGCCTCTTGCAAACACAAGGTTTACTTAGCAAAACTACATTGCTATAGCCCGTACAGTTGCACAGAACAAACTGCATGGTGTTCTCCTTCAGAGATTTTTAATGCACATTCACACCCGGATAAAACAAAGTGCATATTGAAAACCCATACAAGCCTAGTGTCTGCACGTATTTGAAAGAGCAAGTTTATATTCTTTACCAACTAAGAGACTGCAGAGGAAACATTATCTTGCATGTTTTTCAATAGGAGAGAAAATCCTCTGACTTAATCAAACATCCTGGGATGAGAGAAACTGTATTTTCATTTCTCTTTCACGCAATGAATTCAGTAACTTCGATTCTTGCAAACACAAGCTTTACTCAGCCAAGCTGCATCCCTATAGCCCAAATATTTGCACAGAACAAACTGCAGGGTGTCCTAATTAAGAGATCATTAATGCACATTCACACCCAGGTAAAACAAAGCGCGTACTGAAATCCTAGAAAGCCCAAGTGTCTGCACGCAGTTCCGTGGGATTAACTTTCCATTCTCTTTCATCTAAGAGAATGCGGAGGCAACATCAGATTGCATGACTTTCAGGAAGAGAAAGAACTCCCTGATTTCAACCAGTTCTCTGACAAAAGCAGGCAGAAAGAGAGAAGCACTCTTTGGGTTTCTCTTTCATGCAGTGAACTCGGTAACTTAGGCTCTTGCAAACACAAGGTTTCCTCAGAAAAACTACATCACGATAGCCCCTGTAACTTTCAGAGGAACAACTACATACTGTTAGCATTAAGAGATTGGGAAAGCGCATTCACACCCTGATGAAACAAAGTGCATGTTGAAATCCTAGAAAACTCAAGTGTCTGACTTTAGTTCAATGGGCATAACATCCCATTCTTTCCACCTAAGAGAATGCAGAGGCAACATCAGTTTGCATGCTTCTCAGTAAGAGAAAGTACTCTCTGATTTCATCCAGTCTTCTGAAAAACCCAGGCAGAATGAGAGAAAATATCCATTGGTTTCTTTTCCTGCAAGGAACTCGGTAACTTTGGCTCTTGCAAATGCACGGTTTCCTCATCACATCACCGCGGTAGTGGTGTTCTTGCAGAGTAACAAGCACCTGGTGTTAGGCTTCCACGACTGTAGAAGCACTCTGAGGGCCAGGGAGAAAACTGTCTTTTGTATTCTCTTTCCTGCAAGAACTCGGTAACTTTGCACTTGCGAACGCAAGGTTTCCTAAGCCAAACTGCAAAACAGTAACCTCTCTCCTTGCAGAGAAACAACTACGTAGTGTAACCGTGAAGAGATACTGAGAACACACTGAGGCCCAAGGAAAACACAGTGCATAGGGAAGTCCTAGCAAACCTGTGTCTTTCCGCAGTTTGAATGCATGTCACTTTGCATTATTTCCAAAGAACAAACCTCAGAGGCAACATCAGCTTGCATGTTTCTCAGTGAAAGAAGGAACTCTCTGACTTCATCCAGTCCTCTGACGAAAGCAGTCAGAATGAGAAAACCGTCATTTGGTTTCTCTTTCCTGCAATGAGCTCGGCAAATCTGCCCCTAGCAAATGCAAGGTTTCCTCAGGAAAACTTCACTGAGGTAGCCCTGTTCTTGAAGAGGAACAAGTATGCAGTGTTAGAGTTAAGGGATTGTGAAAGCACGTTGTTGTCCAGGGAAAACAACGTGCATGGTGAAATCCTAACAAGCCCAGTGCCTTTCCACAGTTCGAAGCGTGTAACTACACACTCTTTTCCAAGTAGGAGAGCTCGGAGGCAACATCACCCTGCATGTTTCTCAGTGAAAGGAAGAACTCCCTGACTTCATCCAGTCCTCTGACAAAAGCAGTCAGAATAAGAAAACCGGCATTTGGTTTCTCTTCCCTGCAATGAGCTCAGCAGATCTGATCCTTGCAAACATGAGGTTTCCCCAGGAAAACTCCATTGCGGTAGCGCTGTTCTTGAATGGGAACAGGTATGTCGTGTTAGCGCTAAGGGATTGTGAAAGCATGTTGTTGCCCAGGGAAAACAAAGTGCATGGTGAAACCCTAACAAAGCCAATTGCCTTTCCTCAGTTCAAAGTGTGTAACTACACACTGTTCCAGGTAAGAGAGCACAGAGGCAACATCAGCCTGCATGTTTATCAGTGAAAGAAAGCACTCTCTGACTTCCTCCAGTCCTCTGACGAAAGCAGTCAGAATGAGAAAACCGTCATTTGGTTTCTCTTTCCTGCAATAAGCTCGGCAAATTTGTTACCGCAAATTGCGGGTTCGAGCCACCTGCTGCAAAGGCAATACTGAGACAGGAGGAGGTAAGCAGTAAGAAGGCTTTATTGAATACCTGTATTCAAGGAACAGAGGGGGTTAAATTTCTCCCAAATTTTGTCTGCCCTAAAGGGTTGATGGGAGGGTTTTATACGGGAAAGATCAGGGTTACCAAATGTTTTGAGCGTGTAGCCCACAGATGGCCTTATAGGTCACAAAACAACTATAAAAACTCTTTATTAAACTAAAGATAAACACGTCAGGCACCTTGGACTCTAATCAGCATATTTACGACAGGCTGAAAAAGCTCTCATAAGCACCTCTCAACTAGTGGGGCTGTTTTGCCAAGTCCACTGTGGCTGAGATAGGGAGCAAGAAAGAAAGCCTTCTTGTCGGTTTCCAGGCCGAAGGCCATTTCTCAAGAGAACACACAAAGGGGAAGAGAGACCAAGGCCACAGGAGCTGAGATAGCTCTGCACCTCTTTGGAAGAGACTGGTGCACCTGGTGCAATTAAAAATATGTTTAGAGGTTACTTAGAGCATCATTATGGCATTAGTCATGTCAAGCTCTCAATCACCTATTTCGAATAGGGGAAAATACGTTGTAAGATATTAGGGTGTTTATTATGTTTAAGAGCGGAGCAGGCTGCTCAGCTATATTTTGAACAGAGCCTGCACCATTTTCCAAGGACTAGAGATTAATTACAGCTTATACAGTTATATTAAAATAAATGAGAAAATATATTCTCCCTAATATTAAAACACTAAAGAAAATGCATTTTCACTACTTCATATCTGGCCCTTGTAAACACAAGGTTTCCTCAAGAAAACTACACTGTGGTAGCCCTGTTCTTGAAGAGGAACAAATATGTAGTGTTATGGTTAAGAGATTGTTAAAGCAGATTGATGCCCAGGAAAAACTATGTGCATGGTGAAATCCTAACAAACCCAAGTGTCTTTCCACAGTTTAAAGCGTGTAACTCGAAACTGTTCCAGATAAGAGAGTGCAGAGGCAACATCAGCCTGCATGTTTCTCAGTGAAAGGAAGAACTTCCTGACTTCATCCAGTCCTCTGAGCAAAGCAGGCATAATGACAGAAACTGTGTTTTCTTACTCTTTCCTGCAACACTCGGTAATCGGCTCTTGCGAATACACATACAAAGGAGTAACTTCATAGTGTTAGCGTTAAGAGATTGTGAAAGCACCCTGATGCCCAGAGGGACAAAGGCTGTCTGTATTCTCTTTCCTGCCTGAACTTCATATATTTTCACTTGTAAAAGCAAGGTTTCCCAGCACAAACTGCAAACCAGTACCTCTCTCCTTGCAGAGAAAGTAATAGGTAGTATTGCGGTGAAGATATAATGAGAGCACACTGAGGCCCAGGGAAGATCCTAGCAACACCCTGTCTTTCTCCACTTGAATGCGTGTCAATTTAGATTATTTGCAAAGAACGCAGCTAAGAGGCAACATCAGCTTTTGTGTTTCTCAGTGAAACAAACAATTTTCTGACTTCATCCAGTCCTCTGAAGAAAGCAGTCAGAAGGAGAAAATCATCATTTGGTTTCTCTTTCCTGTAATGAGCTTGGCAAATCTGGCCCTGGCAAATGCAAGATCTCCTCAGGAAAACTACATTGTGGTACCCAGTTCTGGAAGTGGAACGAGAACGTAGAGTTAGCTTTAAGAGATTGTGAAAGCACTTTGCTGCCCAGGAAAACAAAGCGCCTGGGGAAATCCTAACAAACCCCGGTGCCTTTTCACAGTTCGTAACTACAGACTCTTTTCCAAATAGGAGAGCACACAGGCAACAGCAGCCTGCATGTTTCTCAGTGAAAGGGAGAAGTCCCTGACTTCATCCAGTCCTCTGAGCAAAGCAGGCATAAGGAGAGAAACTATTTTCTCCTTCTTTCCTGCAATGAATTCCTCCTTTGCTCTTGCAAACGCAAGGCTTCATCTGAAAAATTACATAGCAGTGGATTTATCCTTCCAGAGAAGCAACTATAGGGTTCCCAAGGCTGTAAATCTTTACAGGAGCAGACTGCCACATCTTTCTCCCATGGAGCAGATGGTGGGTTTGAACCAGCAAACTTTTGATTAGAGTGTTTTAACCACTGCACCACCAGAGCTCCTTAAAGGTCAGCCCACTGCATTGACAGGGAATCAAACCAGTCCCCAGTAAATGTTTGCTGAATTAATAAATTGTCACTGCACTGTCATAGCACCTAGTGAGTTGCTCTGTCATAGCACCAAACATGCTACACGGTTATCATTGAATTCCTCATCTATAAAGACCTCTATACTAGGAGCTTGTTATGGCAGGAAACACGTTTTATTGGGCTCGTTATCTCCAGAGCTTAACAGAGTCCCTGGTGTATGTATGCGTGTGTGTGTGTGTGTGTGTGTGTGTATCACAAAACTCACTGCCGTCGAGTAGATTCTGTCTGAATCACAGCAATCCTACAGGATTGTGGAAGCACCCAGGGAGAAAAAGGCCTTTTGTATTCCTTTTCCCGCCTGAACTCAGTCAACTCCCACTTGCGAAGGTAAGGTTTCCTAGCACAAACTGGAAAGCAGTAACCTCTCTCCTGGCAGAGTAAATCCTATGTAGTGTTGCCCTGAAGAGATACTGTGAGCACAGTGAGGCCCAGGGGAAACACAGTGCATAGTAAAATCCGAGCAAACCCGTTTCTTTCCCCACTTGAATGCAGGTCAATTTCAGTTCTTTGCCAAGAACAGAGCTCAGAAGCAACATCACATTTTGTGTATCTCAGTGAAAGAAAGAACACTGTGACTTCGTCCATTCCTCTGACGAAAGCAGTTAGAATGAGAAAACCGTCATTTGGTTTCGCTTTCCTGCAATGAGCTCGGCCAATCTGCCCTTCGCGAAGGGAAGTTTTCCTCCGGAGAACTGCCTTGTGGTAGCCGTGGTCTGGAAGTGGAACGAGTATGCAATGTTAGCGTTAGGCTATTATGAAAGCTCGTTTTTGCCCAGGGAAATCAAAGCGCCTGGTGAAATCCTAACAAACCCCGGTGCCTTTCCACAGTTCAAAGTGTGTAACTACAGACTCTTTTCCAAATAAGAGAACTCAGAGGCAACAGCAGCCTGAATGTTTCTCAGTGAAAGGGAGAAGTCCCTGACTTCATCCAGTCCTCTGAGCAAAGCAGGCATAAGGAGAGAAACTATTTTCTCCTTCTTTCCTGCAATGAATTCCTCCTTTGCTCTTGCAAATGCAAGGCTTCATCTGAAAAAGGGCATCGCAGTGGACTTATCCTTCCAGAAAAGCAACTACATAATCTTAGCTTTAAGAGATTGGGAAAGCACCCAGGGAGAGAAAGGCCTTTTGTATTCTCTTTCCTGCCTGAACTCGGTCAATTTGCACTTGCGAAGGCAAGGTTTCCTAACAAAAACTGCAAAGCAGTAACTTCTCTCCTGGCAGAGTAAATCCTATGTAGTGTTGCCCTGAAGGAATACTGTGAGCACAGTGAGGCCCAGGGGAAACACACTGACTGCATAGTAATATCCTAGAAAACCCATGTCTTTCCCCACTTGAATGCAGGTTAATTTCAGTTCTTTGTCAAGAACAGAGCTCAGAGGCAACATTAGATTTTGTGTATCTCAGTGAAAGAAAGAACACTCTGACTTCATCCATTCTTCTGAAGAAAGCAGAATGAGAAAACTGTCTTTTCGTTTCGCTTTCCTACAATGAGCTCGGCAAATCTGCCCTTCGCGAAGGGAAGGTTTCCTCCAGAGATCTCCCTTGCGGTAGCCGTGTTCTGAAAGTTGAAGGAGTATGCAGTCTTAGCGTTTGGCTATTGTGAAGGCTGGTTTTGGCCCAGGGAAATCAAAGTGCCTGGTGAAATCCTATGAAACTCCGGAGCCTTTGCACAGTTCAAAGTGTGTCACTGCAGACTCTTTTCCAAATAAGAGAGCGCACAGGCAACAGCAGCCTGCATCTTTCTCAGTGAAAGGGAGAACTCCCTGACTTCATCCAGTCCTCTGAGCAAAGCAGGCATAAGGAGAGAAACTTTTTTTCCTTCCTCTTTCCTGCAATGAAGTCCTCATTTGCTTTTGCAAACACAAGGCTTCTTCTGAAAATCTACATCGCAGTGGATTTATCCTTACCGAGGAACAAATACATAGCCTTAGCTTTAAGAGATTGTGAAAGCACCCAGGGAGAAAAAGGCCTTTTGTATTCTCTTTCCTGACTGAACTCTGTCAATTCGCCCTTCCAAAAGCAAGTTTGCCTAGCACAAATGGCAAAGCAGTAACCTCTCTCCTGGCAGAGTAAATCCTATGCAGTGTTGGCCTGATGAGATACTGTTGGTACACTGAGGCCCAGGGAAAACACACTGCATAGTGAAATCCTAGCAAAGCCATGTGTTTCCCCACATGAAAGTATGTCAATTTCACTTATATGCCAAGAACAGAGCTCAGAGGCAACATCAGATTTTGTGTATCTCAGTGAAAACAAGAACACCCTAACTTCATCCATTCCTCTGATGAAAGCAGTTAGAGTGAGAAAACTGTCATTTGGTTTTGCTTTCCTGCAATGAGCTCGGCAAATCTGCCCTTCGCGAAGGGAAGATTTCCTCCGGAGAACTGCCTTGCGGTAGCCGTGTTCTGGAAGTGGAACGAGTATGCAGTGTTAGCGTTAAGCTATTAAGCACCTGGGGGAAATGCTAACAAACTCCGGTGCCTTTCCACAGTTCAAAGTGTGTAACTACAGACTCTTTTCCAAATAAGAGAGCACACAGGCAACAGCAGCCTGCATGTTTCTCAGTGAAAGGGAGAACTCCCCGACTTCATCCAGTCCTCTGAGCAAAGCAGGCATAAGGAGAGAAACTTTTTTTCCTTCCTCTTTCCTGCAATGAATTTCTCATTTGCTCTTGCAAACGCAAGGCTTCATCTGAAAAACTACATCACAGTGGGTTTATCCTTCCAGAGGAGCAACTACTAGTCTTAGATTTAAGAGATTGTGAAAGCATCTAACCCTAACCCTAAACCAAACCTAACCATGACCAGAACCACAATGCATAACCAGAATCCTCCCCCAACCCATAACCCTAAACTACACCTCTAACCCCTAACACCTTACCATAACCATAATCCTAACCCTACCGAACCCTAACCCTAAACCTAACCCTCACCCCAACCACAACGCCTAACACAAACCGTACCCCTAACCCTAAACCTAACACAAAACTTAACCCTAACCTAAAATCTAACCCTAAAACTAAACAAAACCCGTAAACTTCACCCTAACCCTAAGCATAACCTTAACACTAACCTGGAAACTAACCCAAACCTTAGCCATAACCCTAACCCTAACCCTCACTCTATCTTAAACTTCACTCTATCCCTAACCTAAAAAAAAAGCTAACCCTAATTTTAAACCTTACCCTACACATAAACCTAACCCTGAACTTAACCTTGGCCCAGCTGCAACCCTAAACCTAACCCTTACAATAACTCTGACCCTAACCTCACACTAAACCTAATCCTAATCCTAACACTGACCCTAACCCTAACCTAAACTTAAACCTAACTTTAACCCTACCTTAAACTTAAACCTAACGCTAACCCCTAATCCTAACTCTAGCCCTAACCCTAACCCTAACTGTAACACTTACCCAAAACATCTCACCTTTACTGTAAACGTAACTCTAACTCTTACCCTAACCCTAAACTTAACCCTAAATATAACCCTACCCTAAACCTAACCAACACTCGAACCCCTAACCCTAACTCTAACCCTAATTCTTAGCCTAAACCTAACCTTAACCATAAACCTAACCCTAACCACTAACCCTAACTCTAACCCTAACACTAAGCCTAAAACGAACCCTCACCCTTAACCAAAATTTCACCCTAACCACAACCCTAAAACTAAACAAACATCATTCAAACCCTAACCCTAACCAAAACTAAAACTAACCCTAACCCTAACCCTAAACCTAACCAAAACCCTAACCCTGACCCTAACCTGAACCCTAACCCCTGACCCTAACCCTCACGCTTAACATAAACTTCACCCTAACCCTAACCATAAAACAAAACATAACACTAAATCTCCCCTAACCCTGACCCTAACCCTAATCCTAACCATAAACCTAACCCTAACCCTAAACTTAACCCTAAACCTGACACTAACTCTAACCCTAATCCTAACCCTAAAACTTATCCTACACACTCAGCTTGAATCGAAACCTAGCACTAACCCTCATCCTAACATCTAAACCTAACCCCAGCCCTTAACCTAACCCTATCTCTCTCCGTAACCTAGCCCTAACCCTAACCATGACTTAACCTAACACTTACACTAATCCAATCCCTAAAACTAACTT
The DNA here is from genome assembly GCF_024166365.1 of Elephas maximus indicus. NCBI lineage: Eukaryota > Metazoa > Chordata > Mammalia > Proboscidea > Elephantidae > Elephas > Elephas maximus. The sequence continues at coordinate 35,665,875 of NC_064819.1, forward strand.
TGACCCTAAACCTAATCCTAACCTTAACACTAACCCCTAACCCTAAGCTCAACCCTCACCCTTAACTAAAACTTCACCCTAACCCTAACCCTAACCCTCACCCTAACCCCTAACCTAATCCCCAACCCTAAACCTAATGCTATCTCTTTACTTATCCCTAACCCTAACCCTAATACGAACAGTAACCCTAATCTAATCATAACCCTAACATTAACCCTAAACTTAACCCTACCATAACTATAAACCTAAAACTAACACCCTAAACCTAACCTCTAACACTAACTATAATCCTAACCCTCATCCTAACCCTCACCCTAAAACCTAAACCTCACACTAGTCTTAACCCTAAAACTAAACCTAACCGTAAACAGAACCCCTAACCCGAACCCGAACCCTAAACCTAACCTTAACACTAACCTGAACACAAACCCAAACTCTAGCCCCAACCCTAAAAATAACACACACCCTATCCTAAACTTCATCCAGACCCTACCCCTAAGCTTAACCCTAAACCTACACCTAACCCAAATCCTAACCTTAAACCTAACCCTAACCATAATGCTAGTCCACCTGTAACCCTAAACCTAACACTTACAATAGCCCTGAACCTAATCCTAAACCTAATCCTAATCCTAACCATAGACCTAATCCTAACCCTAGACCTAACTGTAACATTGACCCTATATAGACCACTTACTCTAACCCTGAACCTAAAACTAAAACTAAACCTTACCCTAAACCTAACCCTAACCCTAACCCTAAACCTAACCCTAACTCTAACTCTAACCCTAATTATAACACTTACCCTAAACCCTCAACTTAACAGTAAAACTAACCGTAACCCTCACCCTAACCCCAACCGTATCCCCCAACCCTAACCCTAATGCTATTCCTAACCATAACGCTAACACTAACCTGAACTCTTAAGCCCTAACAATAACCCTAATCTTAACCCAAACCCTAACCCCAACACCAAAGCCTAACCCAAACCTTAACCCTAACTCTCACCCTAAATCTAACACTAACCTTAAACCTAATCATAAACCTAACCCTAACCCTAAACCAAACCTAACCATGACCAGAACCACAATGCCTAACTGGAACCCTCACCCAAACCCTAACCCTAAACTACACCTCTAACCCCTCACACTTTACCATAACCATAATCCTAAACCTACCCAAGCCCAACTGTAAAAATAACCCTCAACCCAACCACAACGCCTAACACAAACCAAACCCTAACCTTAACCCTAAACTTAACCTTATATATATAGCCCTACCCTAAAACTAACCGAAACACTAATCCCTAACCCTAACTCTAAACCTAATCCTTAGCCTAAACAAAACCTTAACCTTAAACCTAAACCTAACCAGTAACCCTAACTTTAAGCCTAACCCTAAACCAAACCCTCACCGTTAACTAAAATTTCACCCTAACCATAACCTTAAACCTACCCTAACTTCATTCAAACCCTAACCTTAACTGAAACTAAAACTAACCCTAAACCTAACCCTAACCCTCACCCTAACCCTGAATCTAACCCTAACCCTGACCCTAACCTGAACCCTAACCCCTAACCCTAACCCTCACGCTTAACATAAACTTCACCCAAACCCTAACTCTAAAACTAAAAAAGAAAAATAACACTAAATCGACCCCTAACCCTGACCCTGACCCTGACCCTGACACTAATTGTAACGATAAACCTTACCCTAACCCTAAACTTAACCCTAACCCTGACCCTAACTCTAACTCTAACCCTAATCCTAACCCTAAAACTTACCTACATACTCAGCTTAAATGGAAACCTAGCACTAACCCTCACCCTAACTTCTAAACCTAACCCCTACCCTTAACCTAACCCTATCTCTAACCTTAACCTAGCCCTAAACCGAACCATGACTTAACCCTAACACTTACCCTAACCCTAACCCTAAACCTAACCTTAACCCTAAACCTAATCCTAACCTAAACCCTAACCACTAATCCTAACCCTAAGCTCAATCCACAGCCTTAACTTAAACTTCACCCTAAACCTAACCCTAAAACTGAACCTAACATTAAGCCAAACAACTAACCCTAACCCTAACCTTAATACCGCTAATCCTAACCCTAACCCTAACCCTAACCTGACCCTAACCTTAACCCAAACACCTAAGCTAACACTATCCCTAACCCTAACCCTCATCCTTAACCTAAACTTCACCCTAAACCTAAACCTAACCCTAAAACTAAACCTCACCCTAAACTATCCCCTAAATCTAGCCCTAACCCTAAACATAAACCTATCCCTATCTCTAATCCTGACCCTAACCATAACACCCTAAAACATCAGCTTAACTGAAAACCTAACACTAACCCTTACACGAACCACTAACCCTTTCCCTAACCCTAACCCTATAACTAATCCTAACCCTAACCCTGACCTAAACCTAACCCTTACCCTAACCCTAACCTTAACCCTAACCATAACTCTACCTTAACCCTAGCCCTAAACCTAACAATAAATCTAAACCTGACCCTAACCCTAACCCTAAACCCTAGCACTAACTCTAACTCTAAACCTAATCCTAACCCTAACCCTAACCTAACCCTAACCTTTACCTTAAACCTAGCCTTAACCCTAACCTTACCCCTACCCTAACCTCACCCCTACCCTAACTCTAACCCTAAACCTAACCCTAACACTAAACTTAACCCTAACTCTAACCTTAACCCTAAAACTATTAACTGAAACTTCAACCTAACCCTAACTCTAACTCTAACCCTAACCATAACAATTAACCTAAAACCTCACCTTAACTTTAAACCTAACCCTAACCGTCACCCTAACTCTTAACCATATCCCCAACCCTAACGCTATCCCCAACCTTATCCCTAACCCTAACACGAACGGTAACACTAATCTAACCCTAACCCTAATATTAACCCTAAACTTAACAATACCCTAACCATAAACCTAACCCTAACACCGTAAACCGAATGTCTAACACTATCTATAATCCTAACCCTTATCATAACACTCACCCTTAACCTAAACCTCACACTAACCCTAAACCTAACCTAACGTTAACCCTAAACATAACCCTTAACTCTAACCCGAACCCTAAACCTAACCTTAACACTAACCTGAACACAAACCTAAACTCTAGACCTAACCATAAAAATAACCCTCACCCTATCCTAAACTTCATCCAAACCCTAACCCTAACCTTAACCATAAAGCAAAACCTAACCCAAACCCTAACCTAAAACCTAACTCTAAAAATAACGCTAGTCCATCTGTAACCCTAAACCAAACCCTTACAATAGCCCTGAACCTAACCCTAAACTTAATCCTAATCCTAGACCTAATCCTAACCCTAACCCTAACTCTAACCTTGACCCTAAATAGAACACTAACTCTAAACCTCAACTTGGACTGAAACCTAAATCTTACCCTACACATAACCCTAACCCTAAACCTAACCCTAACTCTAACTCTAACCCTAATCATCACACTTACCCAAACCCTCACTTAACTGTAAAACTAACCGTAACCCTCACCCTAACCCCAACCGTATCCCACAACACTAGACCTAATGCTATCCTTAACCCTAAACCTAACACTAACTTGAAAGCCCTGAGCCCTAACGATAACCCTAACCCTAACCCAAACCCTAACCCCTAACACCAAAGCCTAACTCAAACCTTAACCCTAACTCTAACACTAACCCGAAACCTAATCATAAACCTAACCCTAACCCTAAACCAAACCTAACCATGAACAGAACCACAATGCCTAACCGGAACCCTCACATAAACCCTAACCCTAAACTACACCTCTAACCCCTAACACCTTACCATAACCATAATCCTAACCCTAACCAACCCTAAACCTAAACTTAACCCTCACCCCAACCACAACGCCTAACACAAATCGTAACCCTAACCATAACGCTAAACTTAACCCTAACCTAAAATCTAACCCTAACCCTAAAACTAAACAGAACCCTTACACTTAACCCTAACCCTAAACATAACCTTAACACTAACCTGAAAACTAACCCAATCCTTAGCCATAACCCTAACCCTCACCCTATCTTAAACTTCACCCCTATCCCTAACCTAAAGCTAAACCTAACTTTAACCCTAACCCTATCCCTAAACCTAACCCTAACCTTAACCTTGGCCCACCTGTAACCCTAAACCTAACCCTTACAATAACTCTGACACCAACCTTCGCTATAAACCTAATCCTAAGCCTGACCCTACACCCTAACCTAACCTTAACCCTAACTTTAAGCCTACCATAAAATTAAACCTAACCTTAACCCCTAACCCTAACTCTAACCCTAACCCTAGCCCTAACCCTAAACCTAACCGTATCTGTAACACTTATGCAAAACCGTCACCTTAACTGTAAACATATCTCAAACTGTTACCCTAACCCTAAACTTAACCCTAATTATAACCCTACCCTAAACCTTACCGAAACACTAGCCCCTAACCCTAACTCTAAACCTAATCCTTAGCCTAAACCTAACCTTAATCCTAAGCCTAACCCTAACCACTAACCCTAACTCTTAACCTAACCCTAAACCGAACCCTCACCCTTAACCAAAATTTCAACCTAACCCTAACCCCAAACCTACCCTAACTTCATTGAAACCCTAACCCTAAGCAAAACAAACACTAACGCTAAACCTAAACCTAACCCTAAACCTAAACCTAACCCTAACCCTGACCCTAACCTGAACCCTAAACCCTAACCCTAACCATCACGCTTAACATAAACTTCACCCTCACCCTAACCCTAAAACTAAACATAACACTAAATCTACCCCTAACCCTGACCCTAACCCTATTCCTAACCATAAACCTAACCCTAACCCTAAACTTAACCCTAACCCTGACCCTAACTCTAACCCTAATCCTAACCCTAAAACTTACCGTACACACTCAGCTAAAATGGGAACCTAGCACTAACCCTCACCCTAACATCTAAAGTTAACACCAACCCTTAACCTAACCCTATCTTTAACCTTAAAAACCTTAACCTACCCCTAAGCCTAACCATGACTTAACCCGAACACTTACCCTAACCCTAACTCTAAAGCTAACCTTAACCCTAAACTTAATCCTAACCTAAACACTAACCCTAACCCTAACCCCTAACGCTAAACCTAAGCTCAACCCTCACCCTTAACGTAGTCTTCACCATAACCCTAACGCTAAACTGAACCCTAACCCTAACCCTAAACCTAACCCTAAACCTGACCCTAACATTAACACAAACACCTAACTGTAACCCTAACACTAAGCCTAAACCTAAACCTAACCCTACCTTAACCCAAACACCTAACCCTAGCCCTAAACTTAACCCTCATCCTTAACCTAAACTTCACCCTAAACTTTAGCCTAACCCTAACCCTAAAACTAAACCCAACCCTAAACTATCCCCTAGCTCTAGCCAAACCCTAAACCTAACCCTAAAACTAACTTAACCCTAACCGTAACACCCTAAAACATCAGCTTAACTGTAAACCTAACACTAACCCTCACATGAACCCCTAAACCTTTCCCTAACCCTAACCCTATCCCTCATCCTAGCCCAAACCCTGACCTATACCTAACCCTTACTATAACCCTAAACTTAACCCTAACCTTAACTCTACCTTAACCCTAACAATAACTTTAAACCTGACCCTAAACGTAACCCTAAACCCTAGCACTAACTGTAACTCTAAACCTAACCCTGACCCTAACCTAGCAATACCCTTTACCGTAAACCTAGCCTTAACCCTAAACTTACCCCTACCCTAACCCTATACCTAACCCTAACACTAACCTTAACCCTACTCTAACCTTAACCCTAACCCTGACTATTAACTGAAACTTCACCCTAACCCTAACCCTAACTCTAACTCTAACCATAACAATTACCCTAAACCCTCACCTTAACTGTAAACCTAACCCGCACCCTAGCCCCAACCCTCACCTTAACTCTGAACCGTATCCCCAACCTAAACCTAAAGCTATCCCTAACCCTAACCTTAAATAATCCTACCGTAACCTTAAACCTAACCCTAACACCCTAAACCTAGCCTCTAACACTAACTATAATCCTAACCCTAATCGTAAACCTTATCCTAACCCTCACCCTTAACCTAAACTTCACACTAACCCTAAACCTAACCCTAACTCTTAACTAACCCCTAACACTAACCTGAACCCTAAACCTAACCTTAACACTAACCTGAACACAAACCCAATTCTAGCCCTAACCATAAAAATAACCCTCACCCTATCCTATACTTCATCCAAACCCTAACCCTAACCTTAACCCTAAACCTAAAGCTAACCCAAACCCTAACCTTAAACTTAACTCTAACCATAATGCTAGTCCATCCGTAGCCCTAAACCTAAGCCTTCCAATAGACCTGAACCTAACCCTAAACCTAATCCTAATCCCAAACCTAGACCTAATCCTAAACCTAACTCTAACTCTAGCGTTGACCTTATAGAGAACACTAACTCTAACCCTAAACCTGAACCTAAATCTAAATCTTACCGTACACCTAACCCTAACTCTAAACCTAACCCTAACTCTAACCCTAATCATAACACTTACCCTAAACCCTCACCTAAACTGTAAAACTAACCATAACCCTCACCCTAACCCCTAACCGTTTCCCCCAACCATAATCCTAAAGCTATCCCTAACCCTATCACTAACACTACCTGAAAACCCTGAGCCCTAACTTTAACCCAAACCCTAACCCCTAACACCAAAGCCAAACCCAAACCTTAACCCTAACTCTCACCCTAACTCTAACACTAATCCAAAACCTAATCATAAACCTAACCCTAACCCTAAACCAAACCTAACCATGACCAGAACCACAATGCCTAACCGGAACCCTCACCCAAACCCTAACCCTAAACTACACCTCTAACCCCTAACACCTTACCATAACCATAATCCTAACCCTACCCAAACCTAACCCCAAACCTAACCCTCCCCCCAACCACAACGCCTAACACAAACCGTAACCCTAACCCTAACCGTAACACTAAACTTAACCCTAACCTAAAATCTAACCCTAACCCTAAAACTAAACAGAACCCGTAAACTTAACCCTAACCCTGAATATAACCTTAACACTAACCTGAAAAGTAACCCAAACCTTAGCCATAACCCTAACCCTAACCATCACCCTATCTTAAACTTCACCCTATCCCTGACCTAAAGCTAACCCTAACTTTAACCCTAACCCTACCCCTAAACCTAACCCTAACCTTGGCCCACCTGTAACCCTAAACCTAACCCTTACAATAACTCTGACCCTAGCCCTCGCCCTAAACCTAATCCTAACCCTAACCTAACCTTCACCCTAACTTTACCCTACCATAAAATTAAACCGAACCCTAACCCCTAAACCTAACTCTAACCCTAACCATAACACTTACCCAAAACCCTCATCTTAACTGTAAATGTAAGTCTAACTCTTACCCTAAGCCTAAACTTAACCCTAAATATAACCCTACCCTAAACCTAACTGAAACACTAACACCTAACCCTAACTCTAACCCTAATCCTTAGCCTAAACCTAACCTTAACCCTAAACCTAACCCTAACCACTAACCCTAACTCTAAACCTAACCCTAAACCGAACCCTCACCCTTAACCAAAATTTCACCCTAACCATAACCCTAAACCTACCCTAACTTCATTTAAAGCCTAATCCTAACCAAAACTGAAACTAACCCTAAACCTAAACCTAACCCTAAACTTAACCCTAACCCTGACCCTAACCTGTACCCAAACCCTAACCCTAAACATCACGCTTAACATAAGCTTCACCCTGACTCTAACCCTAAAACAACAAAAAAACCCTAAAACTAAACATAACACTAAATCTGCCCTAACCCTGACCCTAACCCTAATCCTAACCATAATCCTAACCCTAACCCTAAATTTAACCCTAACACTGACCCTAACTCTAACTCTAACCCTAATCTTAACCCTAAAACTTACCCTACACACTCAGCTTAAATGGAAACCTAGAACTAACCCTCACCCTAACATTTAAACCTAACCCCAGCCCTCAAACTAACCCTATCTCTAACCTTAACCTAGTCCTAAACCTAACCATGGCTTAACCCTAACACTTACACTAACCCTAACTCAAAACCTAACCTTAACCCTAAACTTAATCCTAACCTTAACCCTAATTCTAACCCCTAACGCTAACCCTAAGCTCAACCCTCACCCTTAAATTAAACTTCACCCTAAACCTAACCCTAAACCTGACCCTAACATTAACACAAACACCTAACCCTAAACATAACACTAAGCCTAACCCTAAACCTAACCCTAACCTTAACCCAAACACCAAATGCTAACCCTAACCCTCATCCTTACCCTAAACTTCACCCTAAACCTAAGCCTAATCGTAACCCTAAAACTAAACCTAACCCTAAACTATCCCCTAACTCTACCCTAACCCTAAACCTAACCCTAACTCTAACCCTAACCCTAACAGTAACACCCTAAAACATCAGCTTCACTGTAAATGTAACACTAACCCTCACATGAACCTCTAACCCTTTCCCAACCCTAACCCTATCCCTCATCCTAACCCTAACCCTGACCTAAACCTAATCCTTACCCTAACCCTAAACTTAACCCTAACCTTAACTCTTTTTCTTTAACTCTACCCTAACCCTAACCCTAAACCTAATAATAACTCTAAACCTAACCCTAACCCTAACCTAGCCCTACCCTTTACAGTAAACCTAGCCTTAACCCTAACCTTACCCCTACCCTAACCCTAAACCTAACCCTTACAATATCAATAACCCCTAGCAGGGTCCTGCCTAGTCTCTCCCACCTCATCACTCCTTACACAGAGCCCTGCCTTGTCTCTCCCACCTCTTCACTGCCTACACAGGGCCCTGTCTAGTGTCTCCCATCTTCTCACTCCTTACACAGGTTTCTGCCTGTTCTTTCCCACTTCCTACTCAGGGCCCTGCCTGGTCTCTCCCACCTCCTCACTCCCTACACCAGGCCCTGCCTGGTCTCTCCTACCTCCTCACTCCCTACACAGTTCTCTGCCTGTTCTCTCCTACCTCCTCACTCCCTGCATAGGGCCCTGCCTGGTCTCTCCCACATCCTTACTCCATACAAAGGGACTTGCCTGATCTCTGGCCTCCTCACTCCCTACACAGAGCCCTGCCTGGTCTCTCCCAACTCCTCACTCCCTATTAGGTCTCTGAATGGTTCTCCCACCTCTTACTCCCTACACAGGGCCCTGCCTGCTGTCTTCCATCTTCTCACTCCCTACACAAGTTTCTGCCTCTTCTCTCTCACCCCCTCACATGCTAAAGAGTCCTGCCTGTTCTTTCCCACCTCCTGACTCAGTACACAGGTCTCTGCCTGGTCTCTTCCAACTCCTCACTCCCTAGACAGGGCCCTGCCTGGTCTCTGCCATCTCCTCACTCCCTACACAGGTCTCTGACTGCTCCCTCCCACCTCTTCACTCCATACACAGGGCCATGCCTGGTCTCTCCACCTCCTCACTCCCTACACAGTGCCCTGCCTGGCCTCTCCCACCTCCTCGCTCCCTACACAGGGCCCTGCCTGGCCTCTTCCACAACCTCAATGCACACAGGGCCCTGCCTCCTCTCTCTCACATCCTGACTACATACACAGGGCCCTAACTGGTCCCTCCCACATTCTCCATCCCTACACAGGTCTCTGCATGGTTTCTCCCACCTCCTCATTCCCTACAAGGGTCTCTGCCTGTTCTCTCCCACCTCTTCAATCCCTAGACAGGGCCCTGCCCGTTCTCTCCCACCTCCTCGCTCCCTACTCAGGGCCCTGCCTGGTATTTCTAACCTCCTCAGGCCCTACACAGAGCCCTGCCTGGTCTCTCCCACATCCTCACTCCCTACACAGGACTCTGCCTGGTCTCTCCCAACACCTCACTCACTACAAAGGGCCCTGCCTGGAATCTCCCGCCTCCTCACACCCTACACAGGGTCCTGCCAAGTCAATCCCACCTCCTCACTCCCTAAGCAGGGCTCTGCCTGTCATCTCCCACCTTCTCACTCCCTATGCAGGACTCTGCCTAGCTCTCCCACCTCTTCGCTCCCTACACAGGGCCCTGCCTGGTCTCTCCTACCTCCTCACTCCCTACACAGTTCTCTGCCTGTTCTCTCCCATTCCTCAATCCCTACACAGGTCTCTGGGTGGTCTTTCCCACCTCCTTACTACATACAGAGGTGTTAGCCTGTTTTCTCCCTCCTCCTCACTCACTACACAGGGCCCTGATGTTCTCTCGCACCTGCTCACTCCCTAAACAAGCCACTGCCTGGTCTCTCTACCTCCTTACTCCCTCCACAGGGCCCTGCCTGGTGTCTCCCACCTGCTCCCTCCCTATACAGCTCCCTGCATGGTCTCTCCCACCTCCTCACTTCCTACACAGGGCTCTGCCTGATCTCTCCCACCTCCTCACTCCCTAAACAGGGTCCTGCCTGGTCTCTCCCACCTCCTCAATCCCTACACAGGGCCCTGACTGGTTTCTCACAACCCCTCACTCCCTACAAAGGGCCCTGATGGTTTCTCCCACCTTCTCACTCCCTAAACAAGGCCCTGCCTGGTCTCTCCAACTCCTTACTCTTTGGCAGGGCCCTGCCTGTTTTCTCCCACCTCCTCACTCCCTACACAGGGTCCTGCCTTATCTCTCCCACCTCCTCAGTCCCTGCACTGTGTTTCTGACTGTTATCTCCCTTCTCCTCACTCCCTACACAGGGCTGTGCTTGTTCTCTCCCATCTCCTCACTCCCTATACAGGGCCCTGCCTGGTGTCTCCCATCTCCTCACTCCCTACACAAGAACCTGGCTTGTTTCTCCCACCTCCTCACTCCCTACACAGGGCCCTGCCTGGTATCTCCACCTCCTTACTCCGTACACACAGCCCTGCCTGGTCTCTCCCACATCCTCACTCTGTGCACAGGGTCCTACCTAGTCTCTCCCACCTCCGCACTCCGTACACAGGGCCCTGCCTGGTCTCTCCTAACACCTCACTCCCTACACAGGGCTCTGCCTGGCCTCTCCCACCTCCTCACTCCCTACACAGGGCCCTGCCTGGTCTCTCCACCTTCTCAATCCCTATACAGGTCTCTGCCTCTTCTCTCCAAGATACTCACTCCCTACACAGGGCCCTGCCTGGTCTCTCCCACATCCTCAGTCCCCATACAGGGCTTTGCCTGGTCTCTCCCACCTCCTCAATCCCTACACAGGTCTCTGCCTATTCTCTCCTGCATCCTCACTCCCTACATAGGACCCTGCCTGGTCTCTCCCACATCCTCAGTCCCTATACAGGGCTCTGCCTGGTCTCTCCCATCTCCTAACTCCCTAAGCAGGACTCTGCCTGGTTCTCCCTCTTCTTCACTCCCTACACAGGGCCCTGTCTGGTGTCTCCCATCTTCTCTATACACAGGGCCATGCCTGGTCTTTCCCACCTCCTCACTCCCTACACAGGGCCCTGCCTGGTCTGTCCCACCTCCTCACTCCCTACACTGTTCTCTGCCTGTTCTCTCCCACCTCCTAACTCCCTGCACAGGGCCCTGCCTGGTCTCTCCCATATCCTTATTCCATACAGGGACATGCCTGATCTCTGGCCAACTCACTCCCTACAGAGGACCCTGCCTGGTCTCTCCCATCTCCTCACTCCCTATGCAAGTCTCTGAATGGTTCTCCCACCTCTTCACTCCCTACACAGGGCCCTGCCTGCGGTCTACCATCTTCTCACTCCCTACACAGGTCTCTCTGCCTGGCCTCTCCCACTTCCTCACTCCCTACACAGGTCCCTGCTTGGTCTCTCCCACCTCCTCACTCCCTACATAGGTCTCTGCCTTTTATCTCCCATATCCTCAATCCTTATACAGGGCCCTGCCTCCTCTCCCACCTCCTCACTCCCTAAACAGGGCCCTGCCTCATCTGCCACCTCTTCAATCCTTGTACAAGGCCCTGACTGGCCTCTCTCACCTCCTTACTGCCTACACAGGGCCCTACTTGGTCTCTCCCACCTCCTCACTCCATACACAGGGCCCTGCCTGGTCTCTCCCAACTCACCACTCCTTACACAGAGCCCTGCCTGTTCTCTCCCACCTACTCACTCTGTACACAGGGCCCTACCTGGTCTCTCCCACCTCCTCAATCCCTGCACAGGACTCTGACTGCTCCCTCCTACCTCCTAGCTCCTAGCACAGGGCCCTTCCTGGTCTCTCCCACATTCTTACTCCTTACAAGGGCCCTGCCTGTTCTGTCCCACTTCCTCACTCCCTACCTAGGGCCCTGATGGTCTCTCCCACCTCCTCACTCCCTAAACAGGGCCCTGATGGTCTGTCCCACCTCCTCACTCCCTAAACAGGGCACTGCCTGGTCTTTTCAACTCTTTACTCCCTACTCAGGGCCCTCTGCCTGGGTTCTCCCACATCTTCACTCCCTACACAGGGTCCAGCCTTATCTCTCCCACCTCCTCACTCCCTACACTGTTTTCTGCCTGTTACCTCCAACCTCCTCACTCCCTTCACTGGGCCCTGGCTGGTCTCTTCCACCTCCTCACTCCCTACACATGGCTGTGCCTGTTCTCTCCCATCTCCTCACTCCATACACAGGTCCCTGCCTGGTCTCTCCCACCTCCTCACTCCCTACACAGGGCTCTGCCTGTTCTCTCCCACCTCCTCAGTCCCTACACAGGTATCTGGGTGGTCTCTCCCACCTCCTCACTCCCTTTACAGGGCCCTGATGATCTCTGACACCTCCTCACTCCCTAAACAGGACCCTGCCTGGTCTCTCCACCTCCTTACTCCCTACACAGGGCTCTGCCTAGTCTCTCCTACATCCTCACTCTTTACACAGCATCCTACCTGGTCTCTCTCACCTCCTCACTCCCTACACAGGTCTCTGCCTGGTCTCTCCCACCTCCTCACTCCCTACACAGGGCCCTGCCTGGTCTCTCCTAACGCCTAACTCCCTACACAGGTCCCTGCCTGGCCTCTCCCACCTGCTCACCCTAGACAGTGCCCTGCCTGGTTGCTCCCACCTCCTCACTCCCTACTCAAGGCCCTGCCTGTTCTCTCCCTCCTCCTCCATCCCTGTAAAGGTCTCTGCCTGGTCTGTCCCACCTCCTTACTCCCTACACAGTTCTCTGCCTGTTCTCTTCCACATCCTCACTCCCTACACAGGGCCCTTCCTGGTCCCTCCCACCTCCTCACTTCCTATACCTGTCCCTGCCTGGTCTCTTCCATCTCCTCACTCCCTCCTACTCAGGGCCCTACCTGGTATCTCCCACCTCCTCACTCCCTACACAGGGCCCTGCCTGGTCTCACCCACCTCCTCAATCCCTACAAAGGTCTCTGTCTGGTCTCTCAGCTCTTCATTCCCTACACAGGTTTCTGTCTGTTTTGTCTCACCATCTTACTCCCTCTACAGTGCCCTGCCTGGTCTCTCACTCCCTATACAGGGCCCTGCATGGTCTCTCCCACCTCCTGACTCCCTTCACAGGGCCCAGCCTAGTTCCTCCCACCTCCTCACTCCCTACACAGGTTAGGGTTAGGGTTTAGGGTTTAGTTTAGTGTTAGGGCTATGGTTAGGGATCGGGTTTAGGGGTTAAGGTTAGGTTTTAGGGTTTAGTGTTAGAGTTTCGGGTCAGGGTCAGTGTTTAGTATCAGGGTCAGGGTTTAGGGTCAGGGTCAGGGTTGGGTCATGGTCAGGGTTGAGGGTCAGGGTTAGGGGTTACGGTTAGGGTTAGGTTTATGGTTAGGATGTAGGGTTTAGGGTTAGGGTTAGGGTTAGGGGTAAGGTTAGGGTTACGGATTAGGGCTAGGGGTTAGGGTTTAGTGTTTAGTGTTAGAGTTTAGGGTCAGGGTCAGTGTTTAGTGTCAGTGTCAGGGTTAGGGTCATGGTCAGGGTTTAGGGTCATTGTCAGGGTTTAGGGTCAGAGTCTGGGTCAGGGTTAGGGGTTAGGGTCAGGGTTAGGTTAGGGTTTGGGTTTAGGGTTAGGGGTTAGTGGTTAGGGTTAGGGGTTTGTGGTTAGGGTTAGGGCTAGGGCTAGGGTTTTAGGGCTGGAGTTTAGGGTTAGGGTTTAAGGTTAGGCTTGGGTTTAGGGTTTATGGTTAGTGTTAGGGTTCAGGCTTAGGGTTAGGGTTTAGGGTTAGGTTTAGGTTTTAGGGTTCGGGTTAGGGTTAGTGTTAGTGTTAGGGCTAGGGCTAGGGCTAGGGATAGGGGTAGGGCTAGGACTTGTGCTAGGGCCTAAGGCTAGGGGTAGTGATAGGGTTTGGGTTTAGGTTTGGGTTAGGGTTCATGTTAGGCTTCAGGTTAGGGTTCGTGTTCGGTTTTGGGTTAGAGTTTTGGGTAAGGGTTATGGTTAGGTTCAGGGCTATTGTAAGGGTTAGGTTTAGGGTTACAGGTGGACAAGCTTTATGGTTCGAGTTAGGTTTAAGGTTAGGGTTTGGGCTAGGTTTAGATTTAGGGTTATGTTTAGGGTTAGGGTTTGGATGAAGTTTTGGATAGTGTGAGGGTTATTTTTAGGGTTAGTGCTAGAGTTTTGGTTTGTTTTCAGGTTAGTGTTAAGGTTAGGTTTAGGGTTCGGATTAAGGTTAGGAGTTATGTTTGGGGTTATGGTTGCGTTTAGGTTTACTGTTAGTGTTAAGTTTAGGTTAAGGGTGAGGGTTAGGGTTAAGGTAAGGTTGAGGGTTAGGGTCAGAGTTATTGTAAGGGTTAGGTTTAGGATATTACTCGTGGGCCAAGGTTAAGGTTAGTGTTAGATTTAGGGGTAGGGTTAGGGTTAAAGTTAGGGTGAGCTTTAGGTTAGGGATAGGGTGAAGTTTAAGATAGGGTGAGGGTTAGGGTTAGGGTTATGGCTAAGGTTTGGGTTAGTTTTCACATTAGTGTTAAGGTTATGTTTAGGGTTAGGTTTAAGTTTACGGGTTCTGTTTAGTTTTAGGGTTAGGGTTAGATTTTAGGTTAGAGTTAAGTTTAGTGTTACGGTTAGGGTTAGGGTCACGGTTTGTGTTAGGCATTGTGGTTGGGGTGAGGCTTAGATTTAGGGTTAGGGTTGGGTAGGTTTAGGATTATTGTTATGGTAAGGTGTTAGGGGTTAGAGGTTTAGCTTAGGGTTAGGGTTTGGGTGAGGGTTCTGGTTTAGTCATTGTGGTTCTAGTCATGCTTAGGTTTGGTTCAGGGTTAGGGTTAGGCTTATGATTAGGTTTAGGGTTAGTGTTAGAGTTAGGGTGAGAGTTAGGTTTAAGGTTTGGGTTAGGCTTTTGTTAGGGGTTAGGTTTTGGGTTAGGTTTAGGGTTTTCTTTAGGGCTTAGGGGTTCAGTTTAGTGTTAGGGTTAGGGTTAGGGATAGCATTAGGGTTAGAGCTGGGGGATACGGTTAGGGGTTAGGGTGAGGGTTATGGTTAGTTTTACAATTAAGGTGAGGGTTTAGGGTAAGTGTTATGATTAGGGTTAGAGTTAGGGTTAGGTTTAGGGTTAGTGTTAGGTGTAGCGTAAGATTTAGGTTTAGGTTCAGGTGTAGAATTAGAGTTAGTGTTCTATTTAGGATCAAGGTTAGAGTTAGGGTTAGGGTTAGGATTAGGTCTACGGTTAGGATTAGGATTATGCCTAGGGTTAGGTTCAGGGCTAATGTAAGGCTTAGTTTTAGGGTTACAGGTGGAGTAGCATTATGGTTAGAGTTTGGTTTCAGGTTAGGGTTTGGGTTAGGTTTAGGTTTAGGGTTAAGTTTAGGGTTAGGGTTTGGATGGAGTTTAGGATGGGGTGAGGGTTATTCTTAGGGTTAGGGCTAGAGTTTGGGTTTGTGTTCAGGTTAGTGTTAAGGTTAGGTTTAGGGTTTGGGTTAGGGTTAGGAGT
Organism: Elephas maximus indicus; assembly: GCF_024166365.1. NCBI lineage: Eukaryota > Metazoa > Chordata > Mammalia > Proboscidea > Elephantidae > Elephas > Elephas maximus. The sequence continues at coordinate 35,681,784 of NC_064819.1, forward strand.
TACGTTTAGGGTTACCGTTAGGTTTAGGTTTAGGGTTACAGTGAAGTTTAGGTTCAGGGTGAGGGTTAAGATAAGTGTTAGGATTACGGTGAGGATTATACTTAGTGTTAGAGGTTAGGTTTTGGGTGTTAGGGTTAGGTTTATGGTTAGGGTAGGGTTAAGTTTAGGGTTAATATTAGGGTTAGTGTTAGATTAGGGTTACTGTTCATTTTTGGGTTAGGGTTAGGGATTAGTTTAGGGATAGCATTAGGTTTAGGGTTGGGGATACAGTTAAGGGTTAGAGTGAGGGTTAGGGTTAGGTTTACAGTTAAGGTGAGGGTTTAGGGTAAGTGTTATTGTTAGGTTTAGAGTTAGAGTTAGGGTTAGGGTTAGGGTGAATTTTCAGTTAATAGTGAGGGTTTTTAGTGAGGGTTAGGGTAAGGGTTCGGGTTAAGTTTAGAGTTAGGATTAAGATTAGTTCTAGGGTTAGGTTTAGGGTAGGGGTAAGGTTAGTGTTAAGGCTAGGTTTACGGCAAAGGGTAGGGCTAGGTTAGGGTTAGGGTTAGGTTTAGAGTTATTGTTAGGGTTAGGGTTAGGGTAGAGTTAAGGTTAGGGTTAAGTTTAGGGTTAGGGTAAGGGTTACGTTTAGGTCAGGTTTAGGGTTAGGATTAGGGATAGGGTTTTGTTTAGGGAAAGGGTTAGGGTTCGTGCGAGGGTTAGTGTTAGGTTTACAGTTAAGCTGATGTTTTATGGTGTTACGGTTAAGGTCAGGGTTAGAGTTAGGGTTAGGGTTAAGTTTAGGTTTAGGGCTAGAGTGAGGGATAGTTTAGGGTTTTTTTTTAGGTTTAGGGTTAGGGTGAAGTTGAAGTTAAGATTAGGGTTAGGGCAAATATTAGAGTTAGGTGTTTGGGTTAAGATTAGGATCAGGTTAGGGTTAGGTTTAGGGTTAGGGTTAGTGTTAGTGTTAGGGTTAGGTTTTGCTGTTTGGGTTAATGTTAGGGTCAGGTTTAGGGTTAGCTTTAGGGTTAGGGTTCGGTTTAGGGTTAGGTTTAGGGTGAAGTTTAAGTTAAGGGTGAGGGTTGAGCTTAGGGTCAGTGTTAGGTGTTAGGGTTAGGGTTAAGGTTAGGATTAGTTTTAGGGTTAACGTTAGTTTTAGGGTTAGGGCAAGTGTTAGGGTTAAGTCATGGTTAGGTTTAGTGCTAGGTTAAGGTTAGAGATAGGGTTAGGTTCAGGGTAGGGTTTCAGTTTAGATGTTAGTGTGAGGGTTAGTGCTAGGTTTCCATTTAAGCTGAGTGTGTAGGCCTAGGATTAGGGTTAGAGATAGGGTTAGGGTCAGGGTTAGGGTTAAGTTTAGGGTTAGAGTTAGGTTTATGGTTAGGATTAGGGTTAGGTTTATGGTTAGGATTAGGGTTAGGGTCAGGGTTGGGGGAGATTTAGTGTTATGTTTAGTTTTAGGGTTCGGGTTAGGGTGAAGTTTATGTTAAGCGTGATGGTTAGGTTTAGGGTTAGGGGTTAGCGTTCAGTTTAGGGTCAGGGTTAGGGTTTGGGTTAGGTTTAGGGTTAGGGTTAGAGTTAGGTTTAGGGTTAGCTCTAGTTTTGGTTAGGGTTAGGGTTTGAATGAAATTAGGGTAGGTTTAGGGTTATGGGTTGGGTGAAATTTTGGTTAAGGGTGAGGGTTTGGTTTCAGGTTAGGGTTAGGGGTTAGGGTTAGGTTTGAGTTTATGGTAGGGTTAAAGTTAGTGTTAAGGTTTGGCTAGGGTTATGGTCAGGATTAGGATTAGGTTTAGGGCGAGGGTTAGGGTCAGAGTTATTTTAAGGGTTATTTTAGGGTTACAGTTGGGCCAAGGTTAAGGTTAGGGTTAGGTTTAGGGGTAGGGATAGGTTTAGAGTTAGGGTGAGCTTTAGGTTAGGGATAGGGTGAAGTTTAAGATAGAGTGAGGATTAGGGTTAGGGTTATGGCTAAGGTTTGGGTTAGTTTTCAGGTTAGTGTATGGGTTAAGTTTACGGGTTCTGTTTAGTTTTAGGGTTAGGTTTAGATTTTAGGTTAGGATTAAGTTTAGTGTTACGGTTAGGGTTACGGTTATGGTTGTGTTAGGCGTTGTGGTTGGGGTGAGGGTTAGGTTTAGGGTTAGGGTTGGGTAGGCTTAGGATTATGGTTATGGTAAGGTGTTAGGGGTTAAAGGCGTAGTTTAGGGTTAGGGTTTATGTGAAGGCTCCGGTTAGGCATTGTGCTTCTGGTCATGGTTAGGTTTCGTTTAGGGTTAGGGTTAGGTTTATGATTAGGTTTAAGGTTAGTGTTAGATTTAGGGTTAAGGTTTGGGTTTGGCTTTGGTGTTGGGGTTAGGCTTTGGGTTAGGGTTAGGGTTATCGTTAGGGCTTAGGGTTTTCAGGTTAGTGTTAGGGTTAGGGTTAGGGATAGCATTAGGGTTAGGGTTGCGGGATACGGTTAGGGGTTAGAGTGAGGGTTTCAGTTAGTTTTACTGTTAAGGTGAGGGTTTAGGGTAAGTGTTACGATTAGGGTTAAAGTTAGAGTTAGGGTTGGGTTTAGGGTTAGCGTTAGGTGTAGGGTAAGATTTAGATTTAGGTTCAGGTTTAGGGTAGAGTTAGTGTTCTATTTAGGGTCAAGGTTAGGGTTCGGGTTAGGGTTAGGATTAGGTCTAGAGTTAGGATTAAGTTTAGCGTTAGGTTCAGGGCTATTTTAAGGGTAAGGTTCAGGGTTACAGGTGGACTAGCATTATGGGTAGAGTTAGATTTAATGTTAGGGTTTGGGTTAGGTTTAGGTTTAGGACTAAGGTTAGCGTTAGGGTTTCGAGGAAGTTTAGGATAGGGTGAGGTTTATTTTTAGGGTTAGTGCTAGACTTTGGTTTGTGTTCAGGTTAGTGTTAAGGTTAGGTTTAGGGTTCAGGTTAGGGTTAGTGGTTATTTTTAGATTATGTTTAGGTTTAGGGTTAGTGTGGAGTTTAGGTTAAGGGCGAGGGTTAGGATAAGGGTTAGGATTAGGGTTAGGATCATAGTGTTAGAGATTAGGTTTAGGGTGTTAGGGTTAGGATTATGGTTAGGGAAGTGTTAGGGTCAGGGTTTGGGGAGATTTAGTGTTATGTTTAGTTTTAGGGTTAGGGTTAGGGTGAAGTTTATGTTAAGCGTGAGGGTTAGGGGTTAGGGTTAGGTTTAGGTTTAGGGCTAGGGTTATGTTTAGGGTTAGTGTTAGTTTTGGTTAGGATTAGGCTTTGAATGAAGTTAGGGTAGGTTTAGGGTTATGGTTAGGGTGAAATTTTGGTTAAGGGTAAGGGTTCGGTTTAGGGTTAGGGTTAGCGTTAGACTTAGGGTTAGTGGTTAGGGTTAGGTTTAGGGTTAATATTAGGTTTAGGCTAAGGATTAGGGTTAGAGTAAGGGTTAGGGGTTAGTGTTTCGGTTAGGTTTAGGGTAGGGCTATAATTAGGGTTAAGTTTAGGGTTAGGGTAAGAGTTAGAGTTACATTTACAGTTAAGGTGAGTTTTTGGGTAAGTGTTACGGTTAGGTTTAGGGTTAGGTTTAGGGCTAGGGTTCGATCAGAGATATTGTAAGGATTAGTTTTAGGGTTACAGGTGGGCCAAGGTTAAGGTTAGGGTTAGGTTTAGGGGTAGGGTTAGGGTTAGCTTTAGGTTAGGGATAGGGTGAAGTTTAAGATAGGGTGAGAGTTAGGGTTATGGATAAGGTTTGGGTTAGTTTTCAGGTTAGTGTTAAGGTTATGTTTAGGGTTAGGGTGAAGTTTACTGGTTCTGTTTAGTTTTAGGGTTAGGGTTAAGTTTAGTGTTACAGTTAGAGTTAGGGTTACGGTTTGTGTTAGGCGTTGTAGTTGGGGTGAGGGTTTGGTTTAGGGTTAGGGTTGGGTAGGTTTAGGATTATTATTATGGTAAGGTGTTAGGGTTTAGAAGTGTAGTTTAGGGTTAGGGTTTGGGTGAGGATTCCGGTTAGGCTTTGTGGCTCTTTTCATGGTTAGGTTTGGTTTAGGGTTAGTGTTAGGTTTATGATTAGCTTTAGGGTAAGTGTTCGAGTTAGGGTGAGAGTTAGGCTTATGTTTTGGGATCAGTTTTGGTGTTAGGGGTTAGGGTTTGGTTTAGGGTAAGGTTATCGTTAGGGCTTAGGGATTCAGGTTAGGGTTAGGTTTACAGTTAGGGATAGCATTAGGGTTAGGGTTGGGGAATACGTTTAGGGGTTAGGGTGAGGCTTGGTGTTACGGTGAGGGTTAGGTTTAGGTTTACAGTTAAAATGAGGGTTTAGGGTAGCTCTTATGGTTAGGGTTAGAGTTCGATTTAGGGTTAGGGTTAGGGTGAAGTTTTCGTTAATTGTGAGGGTTAGGGTTAAGGTTAGAGTCAGGGTTAAGATTAGTGTTAGGGTTAGGTTGAGGGTTAGGGTTAGGGTAGGGGTAAGGTTAGGGTTAAGGCTAGATTTACGGTAAAGTGTTGGGCTGGGTTAGGTTTAGAGTTAGAGTTAGTGCTAGGGTTTAGGATTAAGGTTAGGGTGAGGGTTAGAGTTATGGTTAGGGTTATGGCTAGGGTTAGGGTTAGAGTTAGGGTTGGGGTAGGGTTGGGTTTAAGTTCATGGTAGGGTTAAGATTAGGTTATGGTTAGGGTCAGGGTTAGGATTAGGATTAGGTTTAGATTGAGGGTTAGGGCCAGAGTTATTGTAAGGGTTAGGTTTAGGGTTACAGATGGGCCAAGGTTAAGGTTAGAGTTAGGTTTAGAGGTAGGGTTAGGGTTAAAGTTAGGGTTAGCTTTAGATTAGTGATAGGGCAAAGTTTAAGATAGGGTGAGGGTTACGGTTATGGTTAGGTTTAGAGTTAGCATTAGTGCTAGGGTTTCGGGGTAGGGTTAGGGTCAGGTTTAGAGTTATTGTTAGGTTTAGGGTTAGGGTTAGGGTTAGGGTTAGGGTTAGGGTTAGGGTTAGGGTAAGGGTTAGTTTTAGGTCAGGGTCAGGGTTAGGATTAGTTATAGGGTTAGGGTTAGGGAAAGGGTTAGGGGTTCGTGAGAGGGTTAGTGTTAGGTTTTCAGTTAAGCTGATGTTTTAGGGTATTATGGTTAGGGTCAGGGTTAGAGATAAGGGTAGGGTTACGTTTAGGGTTAGGGCTAGAGTTAGGGGTTAGTTTAGGGTTAGGTTTAGTTTTAGGGTTAGGGTTAGGTTTAGGTTTAGGGTGAAGTTTAGGTTAAGGATGAGGGTTAGGGTTAGCAATAGTGTTAGCTTAGGTGTTTGGGTTAAGGTTAGGGTCAGGTTAGGGTTAGGGTTAGGGTTACTTGTTTGGCTTAATGTTAGGGTCAGATTAAGGGTTAGGTTTAGGGTGATGGTTAAGGTTCAGTTCAGGTTTAGGGTTAGGGTGAAATTTAAGTTAAGGGTGTGGGTTGAGCTTAGGTTTAGGGTTAGTTGTTAGGGTTAAGGTTAGGATTAGGTTTAGGGTTAAGGTTAGGTTTAGGGTTAGGGTAAGTGTTAGGGTTAAGTCATGGTTAGGTTTAGGGCTAGGTTAAGGTTAGAGATAGGGTTAGGTTAAGGGTTGGGGTTAGGTTTAGATGATAGGGTGAGGGTTAGTGCTAGGTTTCCATTTTAGCTGAGTGTGTAGGGAAATTTTTAGGGTTAGGATTAGGGTTTAAGTTAGAGTTAGGATCAGGGTTAGGGTTAAGTTTAGGTTTGGGTATAGGTTTATGGTCAGCATTAGGGTCAGGGTCAGGGTTAGGGGGAGATTTAGTGTTATGTTTAGTTGTAGGATTAGGGTTTGGGTGAAGTTTATGTTAAGTGTGAGGGTTAGGTTTAGGGGTTAGGGTTCAGGTTAGGGTCAGGATTAGGGTTAAGTTTAGTTTTATGGTTAGGATTAGGGTTTCTTTTAGTTTTGGTTACGGTTGAGGTTTGAATGAACTTAGGGCAGGTTTAGGGTTATGGTTAGGGTGAAATTTTGGTTAAGGGTGAGGGTTCAGTTTAGGGTTAGGGTTAGGGTTAGTGGTTAGGGTGTGGTTTATGGTTACGATTAGGTTTAGGCTAAGGATTAGGGTTAGAGTTAGGGTTAGGGGTACTGTTTCAGTGAGGGCTAGGGTAGGGTTATATTTAGGTTTAAGTTTAGGGTTATGGTAAGAGTTAGAGTTACTTTTCCAGTAAAGGTGAGGGTTTTGGGAAAGTGTTACGGTTAGGGTTAGGCTTAGATTTAGGATTAGGGGTTAGGGTTAGGTTTAAGTTTAAGGTAGGCTTAAAGTTAATGTTAAGGTTAGGTTACGGTCAAGGTTAGGATTAGGTTTAGGGTTAGGTTCACGGCTATTGTAAGGGTTGGGTTTAGGGTCACAGATGGACTAGCGTTATTGTTAGAGTTAGGTTTAAAGTAAAGGTTTGGGTTAGGTTTAGGTTTATAGTTAAGGTTAGGGTTAGGGTTTGGATGAAGTTTAGGCTAGGGTGAAGGTTATTTTTACGGTTATGGCTAGAATTTGGGTTTGTGTTCAGGTTAGTGTTAAGGTTAGTTTTAGAGTTTGGGTTAGGGTTAGGGGTTATGTTTAGGGTTAGGGTTAGGGTTAGTGTGAAGTTCAAGTGTGAGGATTAGGATAAGGGTTAGGATTAGGGTTAGGATTATAGATAGTGTTAGACGTTAGGTTTAGGGTGTTAGGGTTAGGTTTATGGTTAGGGTAGTGCTAAGTTTAGGCTTAATGTTAGGGTTAGTGTTAGATTAGGGTTACTATTCGTGTTAGAGTTACGGTTAGGGATAAGGTTAGGGAGAGCATTAGGTTTAGGGTTGGGGATACGGTTAAGGTTTAGGGTGACTGTTAGGTTTAGGTTTACAGTTAAGGTCAGGGTTTCGGTTAAGTGTTTCGGTCAGGTTTAGAGTCAGAGTTAGGGTTAGGGTTAGGGTTATGGTGAAGTTTCAGTTAATAGTGAGGGTTAGGGTTAAGGTTAGAGTTAGGGTTAAGGTTAGTGTTAGGGTTAGGTTTAGGGTAAGGGTAAGGTTACTGTTAAGGCTGGGTTTACGGTAAAGAGTATTGCTAGGTTCGGGTTAGGGTTACGTTTAAAGTTAGAGTTAGTGCTAGGGTTTAGGGTTAGGGTTAGGGTGAAGTTTAGAGTGTTTGTTAGGTTACGGTTAGGGTTATGGTAGAGTTAAGTTTAGCATTAATTTTAGAGTTAGGGTAAGGGTTAGGTTTCGGTCAGACTTAGGGCTAGGATTAGGGATAGGGTTAGGGTTGGGGAAAGTGTTAGGGGTTCGTGTGAGGGTTAGTGTTAGGTTTACACTTACGCTAATGTTTTAGGGTGTTACGGTTAGGATTAGGGTAAGAATTAGGGTTGGCGTTAGGTTTATGCTTAGGATTAGGGTTAGGGTAGGGGTTAGGGGGAGATTTAGTGTTATATTAATTTCTTTTTAGTTTTAGGGTTAGAGTTAGGGTGAAGTTTATGTTAAGCATCAGGTTTAGGGTTATGGGTTAGGGTTCAGGTTAGGGTCAGGGTTAGGGTTAGCTTAAGTTTAGGGTTAGGGTTAGTTTTAGTTTTGGTTAGGGTTAGGTTTTGAATGAAGTTAGGGCAGGTTTAGGGTTATGGTTAGGGTGAAATTTTGGTTAAGGGTTCGGTTTAGGTTTAGGGTTAGGGTTAGTGGTTATGGTTAGGTTTAGGGTTATGGTTTGGTTTAGGCTAAGGATTACGGTTAGAGTTAGGCTTAGGGGTTAGTGTTTTGATTAGGTTTAGGGTAAGGTTATATTTAGCTTTAAGTTTAGGGTTCGGGTAAGAGTTAGAGTTACGTTACAGTTAAGGTGAAGGTTTTGGGTAAGTGTTACTGTTAGGGTTAGGGCTAGGGTTAGGGTTAGAGTTAGGGTTAGGGGTTAGGTTTAGGTTTAAGTTTATGGTAGGGTTAAAATTAGGGTGAAGGCTAGTTTAGAGTTAGGGTCAGGGTTAGGATTAGGTTTAGGGCAAGGGTTAGGTACAGGGCTTTTGTAAGGGTTAGGTTTAGAGTTACACATGGACTAGCATTATTGTTAGGTTTAAGGTTAGTGTTTGGGTTAGGTTTAGGTTTACGGTTAAGGATAGGGTTAGGGTTTGGATGAAGTTTAGGATAGGGTGAGGGTTTTTTTAGAGTTAGGGCTGGAGTTTGGGATTGTTTTCAGGTTAGGTTTAGGGTTCGGGTTAGGCTTAGGGGTTATGTTTAGGGTTCGGGTTAGGTTTAGGTTTAGGGTTACTGTAAAGTTTAGGTTAAGGGCGAGGGTGAGGGTAAGGGTTAGGATTATAGGGTTAGACGTTAGGTTTAGGGTGTTAGGGTTAGGTTTATGGTTAGGGTAGTGTTAAGTTTAGGGTTATGTTAGGGTTAGAGTTGCATAAGGGTTACTGTTGGTATTAGGGTTTTTTTAGGGATAAGTTTGGGGGTAGCGTTAGGTTTATGTTTCGGGATACGGTTAAGGGATAGGTTGAGGATTGGGGTTAGGTTTCCAGTTAAGGTGAGGGTTTAGGGTAATTGTTATGGTTAGGGTTAGAGTTAGAGTTAGGCTTAGGGGAATTGTTATGGTTAGGGTTAGAGTTAGAGTTAGACTTAGGGTTAGGGTGAAGTTTCAGTTAATAGTGAGGGTTAGGGTTAATGTCAGAGTTAGGGTTAATGTTAGTTTTAGGATTAGTTTTAGGGTTAGGGTTAGGTTCAGGGCTATTGTAAGGGTTAGGTTTAGGGTTACAGATGGACTAGAGTTATTGTTAGAGTTAGTTTTAAGGTAAGGGTTTGGGTTAGGTTTAGGTTTAGGGTTAAGGTTAGGGTTAGGGTTTGGATGAAGTTTAGTCTAGGGTGAGGGTTATTTTTACGGTTAGGGCTAGAATTTGGGTTTGTGTTCAGGTTAGTTTTCGAGTTTGGGTTAGGGTTAGGGGTTATGTTTAGGGTTAGGGTTAGTGTGAAGTTCAGGTTAAGTGTGAGGGTTAGGATAAGGGTTAGGATTAGGGTTAGGATTATAGATAGTGTTAGACGTTAGGTTTAGGGTGTTAGGGTTAGGTTTATGGTTAGGGTAGTGTTAAGTTTAGGCTTAATGTTAGGGTTAGTGTTAGATTAGGGTTACTATTCGTGTTAGAGTTAGGGTAAGGGATAGCATTAGGTTTAGAGTTGGGGATACGGTTAAGGTTTAGGGTGACTGTTAGGGTTAGGTTTACAGTTAAGGTCAGGGTTTAGGTTAATTGCTACGGTAAGAGTTAGAGTTAGAGTTAGGGTTAGGGTTAGGGTTATGGTGAAGTTTCAGGTAATAGTGAGGGTTAGGGTTAAGGTTACAGTTAGGGTTAAGGATAGTGTTGGGGTTAGGTTTAGGGTTAGGGTTAGCGTAAGGGTAAGGTTACTGTTAAGGCTGGGTTTACGGTAAAGGGTCGTGCTAGGTTAGGGTTAGGGTTAGGTTTAGAGTTAGACTTAGTGGTAGGGTTTAGGGTTAGGGTTAGGGTCAAGTTTAGAGGTATTGTTAGGTTTAGGGTTAGGGTTATGGTAGAGTTAATGTTAGCGTTCAGTTTAGGGTTAAGGTAAGGGTTAGGTTTAGGTCATGCTTAGGACTAGGATTAGGGATAGGGTTAGGGTTGGGGAAAGTGTTAGGGGTTCGTGTGAGGGTTAGTGTTAGGTTTACACTTAAGCTGATGTTTTAGGGTGTTACGGTTAGGGTTAGGGTTAGAGTTAGGTTTAGGGTTATGTTTATGCTTAGGATTACATTTAGGGTCATGGTTGGGGGAGATTTAGTGTTATGTTTAGGGTTTTTTCACCTTTTTTTTAGGCTTAGGGGTTAGGGTTAAGCTTAAGTTCAGCGTGAGGTTTAGGGTTGGGGTTAGGGTTCCGGTTAGGGTCAGGGTTAGGTTTAGCTTAAGTTTAGGGTTAGGGTTCGGGTTAGGGTTAGTTTTAGTTTTGGTTAGGATTAGGTTTTGAATGAAGTTAGGGCAGGTTTAGGGTTATGGTTAGGGTGAAATTTTGGTTAAGGGTGAGGGTTCGGTTTGGGTTAGGGTTAGAGTCAGGGTTAGTGGTTAGGGTTAGGTATAGGGCTAAGGTTAGGTTAGGCTAAGGATTAGGTTTAGAGTGAGGGTTAGGGGTTAGTGTTTTGGTCAGGTTTAGGGTAGGGTTATATTTCGGGTTAAGTTTAGGGTTAGGGTAAGAGTTAGAGTTACGGTAAAGTTAAGGTGAAGGTTTTGAGTAAGCGTTGCTGTTAGGGTTAGGTCTTGGGTTAGGGTTAGAATTAGGGTTAGGGGTTGGGTTTAGGTTTAAGTTTATGGTAGGGTTAAAGTTAGGGTGAAGGTTAGCTTAGAGTTAGGGTCAGGGTTCGGATTAGGATTAGAGTGAGGGTTAGGGACAGAGTTATTGTAAGGGTTAGGTTTAGGGTTACAGGTGGGCCAAGGTTAAGGTTAGGGTGAGGTTTAGGGGTAGGGTTAGGGTTAAAGTTAGGTTTAGCTTTAGGTTAGGGATGGGGTGAAGTTTAAGATACGGTGACTGTTAGGGTTAGGTTTATGGCTAAGGTTTGGGTTAGTTTTCAGTTTAGTGTTAAGGTTATGTTTAGGGTCAGGGTTAAGTTTACGGGTTCTGTTTAGTTTTAGGGTTAGGTTTAGATTTTAGGTTAGGGTTAAGTTTAGTATAACGGTTAGGGTTAGGGTTACGGTTTGTGCTAGGCTTTGTGGTTGGGGTGAGGCTTATGTTTAGGGTTAGGGTTGGGTAGGCTTAGGATTATGGTTATGGTAAGGTGTTAGGGGTTACAGGTCTAGTTTAGGGTTAGGTTTTATGTTAGGGTTCCGGTTAGGCATTGTGGTTCTGGTCATGGTTAGGTTTGGTTTAGGGTTAGGGTTAAGTTTATGATTAGGTTTAAGGTTAGTGTTAGAGTAGGGTGAGAGTTAGGGTTAAGGTTTGGGTTTGGCTTTGGTGTTGGGTTTAGGTTTTGGTTAGGGTTAGGGTTATCGTTAGGGCTTAGGATTTTCAGGTTAGTGTTAGGGTTAGGGATAGCATTAGGGTTAGGGTTGGGGGATACGGTTAGGGGTTAGGGCGGGGGTTACGGTTAGTTTTACAGTTTAGGTGAGGGTTCAGGGTAAGTGTTATGATTAGGATTAGAGTTAGGGTTAGGTTTACAGTTAGGGTTAGGTGTAGGGCAAGATTTAGGTTTACGTCCAGGTTTAGGGTTAGAGTTAGTGTTCTATTTAGGGTCAAGGTTAGAGTTAGAGTTAGGGTCAGGATTAGGTCTATGGTCAGGATTAGGTTTAGCTTTACGGTTAGGTTCAGGGCTTTTGTAAGGGTTAGGTTTAGGGTTACAGATGCACTACAGTTATTGTTAGAGTTAGTTTTCAGGCAAGGGTTTGGGTTAGGTTTAGGCTTAGGGTTCAGGTTAGGGTTAGGGTTTGGATGAAGTTTAGTCTAGGGTGAGGGTTATTTTTACGGTTAGGGCTAGAATTTGGGTTTGTGTTCAGGTTAGTGTTCAGGTTAGTTTTCGAGTTTGGGTTAGGGTTAGGGGTTATGTTTAGGGTTAGGGTTAGTGTGAAGTTCAGGTTAAGTGTGAGGGTTAGGAAAAGGGTTAGGATTAGGGTTAGGATTATAGATAGGGTTAGACGTTAGGTTTAGGGTGTTAGGGTTAGGTTTATGGTTAGGGTAGTGTTAAGTTTAGGCTTAATGTTAGGGTTAGTGTTAGATTAGGGTTACTATTCGTGTTAGAGTTAGGTTTAGGGATAAGGTTAGGGATAGCATTAGGTTTAGGGTTGGGGATACGGTTAAGGTTTAGGGTGACTGTTAGGATTAGGTTTACAGTTAAGGTCAGGGTTTAGGTTTATTGTTACGGGAAGGGTTAGAGTCAGAGTTAGGGTTAGGGTTAGGGTTATGGTGAAGTTTCAGTTAATAGTGAGGATTAGGGTTAAGGTTAGTGTTAGGGTTAGGTTTAGGGTTAGGGCTAGGGTAGGGGTAAGGTTACTGTTAAGGCTGGGTTTACGGTAAAGGTAGTGCTAGGTTAGGGTTAGGTTTAGAGTTAGACTTAGTGGTAGGGTTTAGGGTTAGGGTTAGGGTCAAGTTTAGAGGTATTCTTAGGTTTAGGTTTAGGGTGATGGTAGAGTTAAGATTAGCGTTCATTTTAGGGTTAGGGTAACGGTTAGGTTTAGGTCATGCTTAGGACTAGGATTAGGGATAGGGTTAGGGTTGGGGAAAGTGTTAGGAGTTCGTGTGGGGGTTAGCGTTAGGTTTACACTTAAGCTGATGTTTTAGGGTGTTACGGTTAGGGTTAGGGTTAGAGTTAGGTTTAGGGTAAGGTTTATGCTTAGGATTACGTTTAGGGTCATGGTTAGGGGAAGATTTAGTGTTATATTTAGGTTTTTTTTTACTTTTTTTTAGGCTTAGGGGTTAGGGTTAAGTTTATGTTAAGCGTGAGGTTTAGGGTTGGAGTTAGGGTTCAGGTTAGGGTCAGGGTTAGGATTAGCTTAAGTTTAGGGTTAGGGTTCGGGTTAGGGTTAGTTTTAGTTCTGGTTAGGTTACGTTTTGAATGAAGTTAGGGCAGGTTTAGGGTTATGGTTAGGGTGAAATTTTGGTTAAGGGCGAGGGTTCGGTTTAGGGTTAGGGTTAGAGTTAGGGTTAGTGGTTAGGGTTAGGTTTACTGTTAAGGTTAGGTTTAGGCTAAGGATTAGGCTTGGAGTTAGGGTTAGGAGTTAGTGTTTTGGTTAGGTTTAGGGTAGGGTTATATTTAGGGTTAAGTTTAGGGTTAGGGTAAGAGTTAGAGTTACGGTAAAGTTAAGGTAAAGGATTTGGGTAAGTGTTACTGTTAGGGTTACGGCTTGGTTTAGGGTTAGAGTGAGGGTTAGGGGTTGGGTTTGGGTTTAAGTTTATGGTAGGGTAAAAGTTAGGGTGAAGGTTAGGTTAGAGTTAGGGTCAGGTTCGGATTAGGATTAGGGCGAGGGTTAGGGACGGAATTATTGTAAGGGTTAGGTTTAGCGTTGGGGATACGGTTAAGGGTTAGGTTGAGGGTTAGGGTTAGGTTTCCTGTTAAGCTGAGGGTTTAGGGTAATTGTTATGGTTAGGGTTAGAGTTAGAGTTAGGCTTAGGGGAATTGTTATGGTTAGGGTGAGAGTTGGAGTTAGGCTTAGGGTTAGGGTGAAGTTTCAGTTAATAGTGAGGGTTAGGGTTAATGTCAGAGTTAGGGTTAATGTTAGTTTTAGGATTAGTTTTAGGGTTAGGGTTAGGTTCAGAGCTATTGTAAGGGTTAGGTTTAGGGTTACAGATGGACTAGAGTTATTGTTAGAGTTACTTTTAAGGTAAGGGTTTGGGTTAGGTTTAGGTTTAGGGTTAAGGTTAGGGTTAGGGTTTGGATGAAGTTTAGTCTAGGGTGAGGGTTATTTTTACGGTTAGGGCTAGAATTTGGGTTTGTGTTCAGGTTAGTGTTCAGGTTAGTTTTCGAGTTTGGGTTAGGGTTAGGGGTTATGTTTAGGGTTAGGGTTAGTGTGAAGTTCAGGTTAAGTGTGAGGGTTAGGAAAAGGGTTAGGATTAGGGTTAGGATTATAGATAGGGTTAGACGTTAGGTTTAGGGTGTTAGGGTTAGGTTTATGGTTAGGGTAGTGTTAAGTTTAGGCTTAATGTTAGGGTTAGTGTTAGGTTAGGGTTACTATTCGTGTTAGAGTTAGGTTTAGGGATAATGTAAGGGATAGCATTAGGTTTAGGGTTGGGGATACGGTTAAGGTTTAGGGTGACTGTTAGGATTAGGTTTACAGTTAAGGTCAGGGTTTAGGTTTATTGTTACGGGAAGGGTTAGAGTCAGAGTTAGGGTTAGGGTTAGGGTTATGGTGAAGTTTCAGTTAATAGTGAGGATTAGGGTTAAGGTTAGTGTTAGGGTTAGGTTTAGGTTTAGGGCTAGGGTAGGGGTAAGGTTACTGTTAAGGCTGGGTTTACGGTAAAGGGTAGTGCTAGGTTAGGGTTAGGTTTAGAGTTAGACTTAGTGGTAGGGTTTAGGGTTAGGGTTAGGGTCAAGTTTAGAGGTATTCTTAGGTTTAGGTTTAGGGTGATGGTAGAGTTAAGATTAGCGTTCATTTTAGGGTTAGTGTAACGGTTAGGTTTAGGTCATGCTTAGGACTAGGATTAGGGATAGGATTAGGGTTGGGGAAAGTGTTAGGGGTTCGTGTGAGGGTTAGCGTTAGGTTTACACTTAAGCTGATGTTTTAGGGTGTTACGGTTAGGGTTAGGGTTAGAGTTAGGTTTAGGGTTAGGTTTATGCTTAGGATTACGTTTAGGGTCATGGTTAGGGGGAGATTTAGTGTCATATTTAGGTTTTTTTTTCCTTTTTTTTTTAGGCTTAGGGGTTAGGGTTAAGTTTATGTTAAGCGTGAGGTTTAGGGTTGGAGTTAGGGTTCAGGTTAGGGTCAGGGTTAGGATTAGTTTAAGTTTAGGGTTAGGGTTCGGGTTAGGGTTAGGGTTCGGGTTAGGGTTAGTTTTACTTCTGATTAGGTTACGTTTTGAATGAAGTTAGGGCAGGTTTAGGGTTATGGTTAGGGTGAAATTTTGGTTAAGGGCGAGGGTTCGTTTTAGGGTTAGGGTTAGAGTTAGGGTTAGTGGTTAGGGTTAGGTTTACGGTTATGGTTAGGTTTACGCTAAGGATTAGGCTTGGAGTTAGGGTTAGGAGTTAGTGTTTCTGTTAGGTTTAGGGTAGGGTTATATTTAGGGTTAAGTTTAGGGTTAGGGTAAGAGTTAGAGTTACGGTAAAGTTAAGGTGAAGGTTTTGGGTAAGTGTTACTGTTAGGGTTAGGGCTTGGGTTAGGGTTAGAGTTAGGGCTAGGGGTTGGGTTTGGGTTTAAGTTTATGGTAGGGTAAAAGTTAGGGTGAAGGTTAGGTTAGAGTTAGGGTCAGGTTCGGATTAGGATTAGGGCGAGGGTTAGGGACGGAGTTATTGTAAGGGTTAGGTTTAGCGTTGGGGATACGGTTAAGGGTTAGGTTGAGGGTTAGGGTTAGGTTTCCTGTTAAGCTGAGGGTTTAGGGTAATTGTTATGGTTAGGGTTAGAGTTAGAGTTAGGCTTAGGGGAATTGTTATGGTTAGGGTGAGAGTTGGAGTTAGGCTTAGGGTTAGGGTGAAGTTTCAGTTAATAGTGAGGGTTAGGGTTAATGTCAGAGTTAGGGTTAATGTTAGTTTTAGGATTAGTTTTAGGGTTAGGGTTAGGTTCAGAGCTATTGTAAGGGTTAGGTTTAGGGTTACAGATGGACTAGAGTTATTGTTAGAGTTAGTTTTAAGGTAATGGTTTGGGTTAGGTTTAGGTTTAGGGTCAAGGTTAGGGTTAGGGTCTGGATGAAGTTTAGTCTAGGGTGAGGGTTATTTTTACGGTTAGGGCTAGAATTTGGGTTTGTGTTCAGGTTAGTGTTCAGGTTTGTTTTCGAGTTTGGGTTAGGGTTAGCGGTTATGTTTAGGGTTAGGGTTAGTGTGAAGTTCAGGTTAAGTGTGAGGGTTAGGATAAGGGTTAGGATTAGGGTTAGGATTATAGATAGGGTTAGACGTTAGGTTTAGGGTGTTAGGGTTAGGTTTATGGTTAGGGTAGTGTTAAGTTTAGGCTTAATGTTAGGGTTAGTGTTAGGTTAGGGTTACTATTCGTGTTAGAGTTAGGTTTAGGGATAAGGTTAGGGATAGCATTAGGTTTAGGGTTGGGGATACGGTTAAGGTTTAGGGTGACTGTTAGGATTAGGTTTACAGTGAAGGTCAGGGTTTAGGTTTATTGTTACGGGAAGGGTTAGAGTCAGAGTTAGGGTTAGGGTTAGGGTTATGGTGAAGTTTCAGTTAATAGTGAGGATTAGGGTTAAGGTTAGTGTTAGGGTTAGGTTTAGGGTTAGGGCTAGGGTAGGGGTAAGGTTACTGTTAAGGCTGGGTTTACGGTAAAGGTAGTGCTAGGTTAGGGTTAGGTTTAGAGTTAGACTTAGTGGTAGGGTTTAGGGTTAGGGTTAGGGTCAAGTTTAGAGGTATTCTTAGGTTTAGGGTTAGGGTTATGGTAGAGTTAAGGTTAGCATTCATTTTAGGGTTAGGGTAACGGTTAGGTTTAGGTCATGCTTAGGACTAGGATTAGGGATAGGGTTAGGGTTGGGGAAAGTGTTAGGGGTTCGTGTGAGGGTTAGCGTTAGGTGTACACTTAAGCTGATGTTTTAGGGTGTTACGGTTAGGGTTAGGGTTAGAGTTAGGTTTAGGGTTAGGTTTATGCTTAGGATTACGTTTAGGGTCATGGTTAGGGGGAGATTTAGTGTCATATTTAGGTTTTTTTTTCCTTTTTTTTTTAGGCTTAGGGGTTAGGGTTAAGTTTATGTTAAGCGTGAGGTTTAGGGTTGGAGTTAGGGTTCAGGTTAGGGTCAGGGTTAGGATTAGCTTAAGTTTAGGGTTAGGGTTCGGGTTAGGGTTAGTTTTAGTTCTGGTTAGGTTACGTTTTGAATGAAGTTAGGGCAGGTTTAGGGTTATGGTTAGGGTGAAATTTTGGTTAAGGGCGAGGGTTCGGTTTAGGGTTAGGGTTAGAGTTAGGGTTAGTGGTTAGGGTTAGGTTTACTGTTAAGGTTAGGTTTAGGCTAAGGATTAGGCTTGGAGTTAGGGTTAGGAGTTAGTGTTTCGGTTAGGTTTAGGGTAGGGTTATATTTAGGGTTAAGTTTAGGGTTAGGGTAAGAGTTAGAGTTACGGTAAAGTTAAGGTGAAGGTTTTGGGTAAGTGTTACTGTTAGAGTTAGGGCTTGGGTTAGGGTTTGAGTGAGGGTTAGGGGTTGGGTTTGCGTTGAAGTTTATGGTAGCGTAAAAGTTAGGGTGAAGGTTAGGTTAGAGTTAGGGTCAGGTTAGGATTAGGATTAGGGCGAGGGTTAGGGACGGAGTTATTGTAAGGGTTAGGTTTAGCGTTGGGGATACGGTTAAGGGTTAGGTTGAGGGTTAGGGTTAGGTTTCCTGTTAAGCTGAGGGTTTAGGGTAATTGTTATGGTTAGAGTTAGAGTTAGACTCAGGCTTAGGGGAATTGTTATGGTTAGGGTGAGAGTTGGAGTTAGACTTAGGGTTAGGGTGAAGTTTCAGTTAATAGTGAGGGTTAGGGTTAATGTCAGAGTTAGGGTTAATGTTAGTTTTAGGATTAGTTTTAGGGTTAGGGTTAGGTTCAGAGCTATTGTAAGGGTTAGGTTTAGGGTTACAGATGGACTAGAGTTATTGTTAGAGTTAGTTTTAAGGTAAGGGTTTGGGTTAGGTTTAGGTTTAGGGTCAAGGTTAGGGTTAGGGTCTGGATGAAGTTTAGTCTAGGGTGAGGGTTATTTTTACGGTTAGGGCTAGAATTTGGGTTTGTGTTCAGGTTAGTGTTCAGGTTTGTTTTCGAGTTTGGGTTAGGGTTAGCGGTTATGTTTAGGGTTAGGGTTAGTGTGAAGTTCAGGTTAAGTGTGAGGGTTAGGAAAAGGGTTAGGATTAGGGTTAGGATTATAGATAGGGTTAGACGTTAGGTTTAGGGTGTTAGGGTTAGGTTTATGGTTAGGGTAGTGTTAAGTTTAGGCTTAATGTTAGGGTTAGTGTTAGATTAGGGTTACTATCCGTGTTAAAGTTAGGGTTAGGGATAAGTTTAGGGATAGCATTAGGTTTAGGGTTGGGGATACGGTTAAGGTTTAGGGTGACTGTTAGGATTAGGTTTACAGTTCAGGTCAGGGTTTAGGTTAATTGTTACGGTAAGGGTTAGAGTTAGAGTTAGGGTTAGGGTTATGGTGAAGTTTCAGTTAATAGTGAGGGTTAGGGTTAAGGTTAGTGTTAGGGTTAGGTTTAGGGTTAGGGTAGGGGTAAGGTTACTGTTAAGGCTGGGTTTACGGTAAAGGGTAGTGCTAGGTTAGGGTTAGGTTTAGAGCTAGACTTAGTGGTAGGGTTTAGGGTTAGGGTTAGGGTTAGGTTTAGAGTTAGACTTAGTGGTAGGGTTTAGGGTTAGGGTTAGGGTCAAGTTTAGAGGTATTGTTAGGTTTAGGGTTAGGGTTATGGTAGAGTTAAGGTTAGCATTCATTTTAGGGTTAGGGTAACGGTTAGGTTTAGGTCATGCTTAGGACTAGGATTAGGGATAGGGTTAGGGTTGGGGAAAGTGTTAGGGGTTCGTGTGAGGGTTAGCGTTAGGTTTACACTTAAGCTGATGTTTTAGGGTGTTACGGTTAGGGTTAGGGTTAGAGTTAGGTTTAGGGTTAGGTTTATGCTTAGGATTACGTTTAGGGTCATGGTTAGGGGGAGATTTAGTGTCATATTTAGTTTTTTTTTTCCTTTTTTTTTTAGGCTTAGGGGTTAGGGTTAAGTTTATGGTAAGCGTGAGGTTTAGGGTTGGAGTTAGGGTTCAGGTTAGGGTCAGGGTTAGGATTAGTTTAAGTTTAGGGTTAGGGTTCGGGTCAGGGTTAGTTTTACTTCTGGTTAGGTTACGTTTTGATTGAAGTTAGGGCACGTTTAGGGTTATGGTTAGGGTGAAATTTTGGTTAAGGGCGAGGGTTCGGTTTAGGGTTAGGGTTAGAGTTAGGGTTAGTGGTTAGGGTTAGGTTTACGGTTAAGGTTAGGTTTACGCTAAGGATTAGGCTTGGAGTTAGGGTTAGGAGTTAGTGTTTCTGTTAGGTTTAGGGTAGGGTTATATTTAGGGTTAAGTTTAGGGTTAGGGTAAGAGTTAGAGTTACGGTAAAGTTAAGGTGAAGGTTTTGGGTAAGTGTTACTATTAGGGTTAGGGCTTGGGTTAGGGTTAGAGTTAGGGCTAGGGGTTGGGTTTGGGTTTAAGTTTATGGTAGGGTAAAAGTTAGGGTGAAGGTTAGGTTAGAGTTAGGGTCAGGTTAGGATTAGGATTAGGGCGAGGGTTAGGGACGGAGTTATTGTAAGGGTTAGGTTTAGCGTTGGGGATACGGTTAAGGGTTAGGTTGAGGGTTAGGGTTAGGTTTCCTGTTAAGCTGAGGGTTTAGGGTAATTGTTATGGTTAGAGTTAGAGTTAGACTCAGGCTTAGGGGAATTGTTATGGTTAGGGTGAGAGTTGGAGTTAGACTTAGGGTTAGGGTGAAGTTTCAGTTAATAGTGAGGGTTAGGGTTAATGTCAGAGTTAGGGTTAATGTTAGTTTTAGGATTAGTTTTAGGGTTAGGGTTAGGTTCAGAGCTATTGTAAGGGTTAGGTTTAGGGTTACAGATGGACTAGAGTTATTGTTAGAGTTAGTTTTAAGGTAAGGGTTTGGGTTAGGTTTAGGTTTAGGGTCAAGGTTAGGGTTAGGGTCTGGATGAAGTTTAGTCTAGGGTGAGGGTTATTTTTACGGTTAGGGCTAGAATTTGGGTTTGTGTTCAGGTTAGTGTTCAGGTTTGTTTTCGAGTTTGGGTTAGGGTTAGGGGTTATGTTTAGGGTTAGGGTTAGTGTGAAGTTCAGGTTAAGTGTGAGGGTTAGGATAAGGGTTAGGATTAGGGTTAGGATTATAGATAGGGTTAGACGTTAGGTTTAGGGTGTTAGGGTTAGGTTTATGGTTAGGGTAGTGTTAAGTTTACGCTTAATGTTAGGGTTAGTGTTAGGTTAGGGTTACTATTCGTGTTAGAGTTAGGTTTAGGGATAAGGTTAGGGATAGCATTAGGTTTAGGGTTGGGGATACGGTTAAGGTTTAGGGTGCCTGTTAGGATTAGGTTTACAGTTCAGGTCAGGGTTTATGTTTATTGTTACGGGAAGGGTTAGAGTCAGAGTTAGGGTTAGGGTTAGGGTTATGGTGAAGTTTCAGTTAATAGTGAGGATTAGGGTTAAGGTTAGTGTTAGGGTTAGGTTTAGGGTTAGGGCTAGGGTAGGGGTAAGGTTACTGTTAAGGCTGGGTTTACGGTAAAGGTAGTGCTAGGTTAGGGTTAGGTTTAGAGTTAGACTTAGTGGTAGGGTTTAGGGTTAGGGTTAGGGTCAAGTTTAGAGGTATTCTTAGGTTTAGGGTTAGGGTTATGGTAGAGTTAAGGTTAGCATTCATTTTAGGGTTAGGGTAACGGTTAGGTTTAGGTCATGCTTAGGACTAGGATTAGGGATAGGGTTAGGGTTGGGGAAAGTGTTAGGGGTTCGTGTGAGGGTTAGCGTTAGGTGTACACTTAAGCTGATGTTTTAGGGTGTTACGGTTAGGGTTAGGGTTAGAGTTAGGTTTAGGGTTAGGTTTATGCTTAGGATTACGTTTAGGGTCATGGTTAGGGGGAGATTTAGTGTCATATTTAGGTTTTTTTTTCCTTTTTTTTTTAGGCTTAGGGGTTAGGGTTAAGTTTATGTTAAGCGTGAGGTTTAGGGTTGGAGTTAGGGTTCAGGTTAGGGTCAGGGTTAGGATTAGCTTAAGTTTAGGGTTAGGGTTCGGGTTAGGGTTAGTTTTAGTTCTGGTTAGGTTACGTTTTGAATGAAGTTAGGGCAGGTTTAGCGTTATGGTTAGGGTGAAATTTTGGTTAAGGGCGAGGGTTCGGTTTAGGGTTAGGGTTAGAGTTAGGGTTAGTGGTTAGGGTTAGGTTTACTGTTAAGGTTAGGTTTAGGCTAAGGATTAGGCTTGGAGTTAGGGTTAGGAGTTAGTGTTTCGGTTAGGTTTAGGGTAGGGTTATATTTAGGGTTAAGTTTAGGGTTAGGGTAAGAGTTAGAGTTACGGTAAAGTTAAGGTGAAGGTTTTGGGTAAGTGTTACTGTTAGAGTTAGGGCTTGGGTTAGGGTTTGAGTGAGGGTTAGGGGTTGGGTTTGCGTTGAAGTTTATGGTAGGGTAAAAGTTAGGGTGAAGGTTAGGTTAGAGTTAGGGTCAGGTTCGGATTAGGATTAGGGCGAGGGTTAGGGACGGAATTATTGTAAGGGTTAGGTTTAGCGTTGGGGATACGGTTAAGGGTTAGGTTGAGGGTTAGGGTTAGGTTTCCTGTTAAGCTGAGGGTTTAGGGTAATTGTTATGGTTAGGGTTAGAGTTAGAGTTAGGCTTAGGGGAATTGTTATGGTTAGGGTGAGAGTTGGAGTTAGGCTTAGGGTTAGGGTGAAGTTTCACTTAATAGTGAGGGTTAGGGTTAATGTCAGAGTTAGGGTTAATGTTAGTTTTAGGATTAGTTTTAGGGTTAGGGTTAGGTTCAGAGCTATTGTAAGGGTTAGGTTTAGGGTTACAGATGGACTAGAGTTATTGTTAGAGTTAGTTTTAAGGTAAGGGTTTGGGTTAGGTTTAGGTTTAGGGTTAAGGTTAGGGTTAGGGTTTGGATGAAGTTTAGTCTAGGGTGAGGGTTATTTTTACGGTTAGGGCTAGAATTTGGGTTTGTGTTCAGGTTAGTGTTCAGGTTAGTTTTCGAGTTTGGGTTAGGGTTAGGGGTTATGTTTAGGGTTAGGGTTAGTGTGAAGTTCAGGTTAAGTGTGAGGGTTAGGAAAAGGGTTAGGATTAGGGTTAGGATTATAGATAGGGTTAGACGTTAGGTTTAGGGTGTTAGGGTTAGGTTTATGGTTAGGGTAGTGTTAAGTTTAGGCTTAATGTTAGGGTTAGTGTTAGATTAGGGTTACTATTCGTGTTAAAGTTAGGGTTAGGGATAAGTTTAGGGATAGCATTAGGTTTAGGGTTGGGGATACGGTTAAGGTTTAGGGTGACTGTTAGGATTAGGTTTACAGTTCAGGTCAGGGTTTAGGTTAATTGTTACGGTAAGGGTTAGAGTTAGAGTTAGGGTTAGGGTTATGGTGAAGTTTCAGTTAATAGTGAGGGTTAGGGTTAAGGTTAGTGTTAGGGTTAGGTTTAGGGTTAGGGTAGGGGTAAGGTTACTGTTAAGGCTGGGTTTACGGTAAAGGGTAGTGCTAGGTTAGGGTTAGGTTTAGAGTTAGACTTAGTGGTAGGGTTTAGGGTTAGGGTTAGGGTTAGGTTTAGAGTTAGACTTAGTGGTAGGGTTTAGGGTTAGGGTTAGGGTCAAGTTTAGAGGTATTGTTAGGTTTAGGGTTAGGGTTATGGTAGAGTTAAGGTTAGCATTCATTTTAGGGTTAGGGTAACGGTTAGGTTTAGGTCATGCTTAGGACTAGGATTAGGGATAGGGTTAGGGTTGGGGAAAGTGTTAGGGGTTCGTGTGAGGGTTAGCGTTAGGTTTACACTTAAGCTGATGTTTTAGGGTGTTACGGTTAGGGTTAGGGTTAGAGTTAGGTTTAGGGTTAGGTTTATGCTTAGGATTACGTTTAGGGTCATGGTTAGGGGGAGATTTAGTGTCATATTTAGGTTTTTTTTTCCTTTTTTTTTTAGGCTTAGGGGTTAGGGTTAAGTTTATGGTAAGCGTGAGGTTTAGGGTTGGAGTTAGGGTTCAGGTTAGGGTCAGGGTTAGGATTAGTTTAAGTTTAGGGTTAGGGTTCGGGTCAGGGTTAGTTTTACTTCTGGTTAGGTTACGTTTTGATTGAAGTTAGGGCAGGTTTAGGGTTATGGTTAGGGTGAAATTTTGGTTAAGGGCGAGGGTTCGGTTTAGGGTTAGGGTTAGAGTTAGGGTTAGTGGTTAGGGTTAGGTTTACGGTTAAGGTTAGGTTTACGCTAAGGATTAGGCTTGGAGTTAGGGTTAGGCGTTAGTGTTTCTGTTAGGTTTAGGGTAGGGTTATATTTAGGGTTAAGTTTAGGGTTAGGGTAAGAGTTAGAGTTACGGTAAAGTTAAGGTGAAGGTTTTGGGTAAGTGTTACTGTTAGGGTTAGGGCTTGGGTTAGGGTTAGAGTTAGGGCTAGGGGTTGGGTTTGGGTTTAAGTTTATGGTAGGGTAAAAGTTAGGGTGAAGGTTAGGTTAGAGTTAGGGTCAGGTTAGGATTAGGATTAGGGCGAGGGTTAGGGACGGAGTTATTGTAAGGGTTAGGTTTAGCGTTGGGGATACGGTTAAGGGTTAGGTTGAGGGTTAGGGTTAGGTTTCCTGTTAAGCTGAGGGTTTAGGGTAATTGTTATGGTTAGGGTTAGAGTTAGAGTTAGGCTTAGGGGAATTGTTATGGTTAGGGTGAGAGTTGGAGTTAGGCTTAGGGTTAGGGTGAAGTTTCAGTTAATAGTGAGGGTTAGGGTTAATGTCAGAGTTAGGGTTAATGTTAGTTTTAGGATTAGTTTTAGGGTTACGGTTAGGTTCAGAGCTATTGTAAGGGTTAGATTTAGGGTTACAGATGGACTAGAGTTATTGTTAGAGTTAGTTTTAAGGTAAGGGTTTGGGTTAGGTTTAGGTTTAGGGTCAAGGTTAGGGTTAGGGTCTGGATGAAGTTTAGTCTAGGGTGAGGGTTATTTTTACGGTTAGGGCTAGAATTTGGGTTTGTGTTCAGGTTAGTGTTCAGGTTTGTTTTCGAGTTTGGGTTAGGGTTAGCGGTTATGTTTAGGGTTAGGGTTAGTGTGAAGTTCAGGTTAAGTGTGAGGGTTAGGATAAGGGTTAGGATTAGGGTTAGGATTATAGATAGGGTTAGACGTTAGGTTTAGGGTGTTAGGGTTAGGTTTATGGTTAGGGTAGTGTTAAGTTTAGGCTTAATGTTAGGGTTAGTGTTAGGTTAGGGTTACTATTCGTGTTAGAGTTAGGTTTAGGGATAAGGTTAGGGATAGCATTAGGTTTAGGGTTGGGGATACGGTTAAGGTTTAGGGTGACTGTTAGGATTAGGTTTACAGTTAAGGTCAGGGTTTATGTTTATTGTTACGGGAAGGGTTAGAGTCAGAGTTAGGGTTAGGGTTAGGGTTATGGTGAAGTTTCAGTTAATAGTGAGGATTAGGGTTAAGGTTAGTGTTAGGGTTAGGTTTAGGGTTAGGGCTAGGGTAGGGGTAAGGTTACTGTTAAGGCTGGGTTTACGGTAAAGGTAGTGCTAGGTTAGGGTTAGGTTTAGAGTTAGACTTAGTGGTAGGGTTTAGGGTTAGGGTTAGGGTCAAGTTTAGAGGTATTCTTAGGTTTAGGGTTAGGGTTATGGTAGAGTTAAGGTTAGCATTCATTTTAGGGTTAGGGTAACGGTTAGGTTTAGGTCATGCTTAGGACTAGGATTAGGGATAGGGTTAGGGTTGGGGAAAGTGTTAGGGGTTCGTGTGAGGGTTAGCGTTAGGTTTACACTTAAGCTGATGTTTTAGGGTGTTACAGTTAGGGCTAGGGTTAGAGTTAGGTTTAGGGTTAGGTTTATGCTTAGGATTACGTTTAGGGTCATGTTTAGGGGGAGATTTAGTGTCATATTTAGGTTTTTTTTTCCTTTTTTTTTTAGGCTTAGGGGTTAGGGTTAAGTTTATGTTAAGCGTGAGGTTTAGGGTTGGAGTTAGGGTTCAGGTTAGGGTCAGGGTTAGGATTAGCTTAAGTTTAGGGTTAGGGTTCGGGTTAGGGTTAGTTTTAGTTCTGGTTAGGTTACGTTTTGAATGAAGTTAGGGCAGGTTTAGGGTTATGGTTAGGGTGAAATTTTGGTTAAGGGCGAGGGTTCGGTTTAGGGTTAGGGTTAGAGTTAGGGTTAGTGGTTAGGGTTAGGTTTACTGTTAAGGTTAGGTTTAGGCTAAGGATTAGGCTTGGAGTTAGGGTTAGGAGTTAGTGTTTCGGTTAGGTTTAGGGTAGGGTTATATTTAGGGTTAAGTTTAGGGTTAGGGTAAGAGTTAGAGTTACGGTAAAGTTAAGGTGAAGGTTTTGGGTAAGTGTTACTGTTAGAGTTAGGGCTTGGGTTAGGGTTTGAGTGAGGGTTAGGGGTTGGGTTTGCATTGAAGTTTATGGTAGGGTAAAAGTTAGGGTGAAGGTTAGGTTAGAGTTAGGGTCAGGTTCGGATTAGGATTAGGGCGAGGGTTAGGGACGGAATTATTGTAAGGGTTAGGTTTAGCGTTGGGGATACGGTTAAGGGTTAGGTTGAGGGTTAGGGTTAGGTTTCCTGTTAAGCTGAGGGTTTAGGGTAATTGTTATGGTTAGGGTTAGAGTTAGAGTTAGGCTTAGGGGAATTGTTATGGTTAGGGTGAGAGTTGGAGTTAGGCTTAGGGTTAGGGTGAAGTTTCAGTTAATAGTGAGGGTTAGGGTTAATGTCAGAGTTAGGGTTAATGTTAGTTTTAGGATTAGTTTTAGGGTTAGGGTTAGGTTCAGAGCTATTGTAAGGGTTAGGTTTAGGGTTACAGATGGACTAGAGTTATTGTTAGAGTTAGTTTTAAGGTAAGGGTTTGGGTTAGGTTTAGGTTTAGGGTTAAGGTTAGGGTTAGGGTTTGGATGAAGTTTAGTCTAGGGTGAGGGTTATTTTTACGGTTAGGGCTAGAATTTGGGTTTGTGTTCAGGTTAGTGTTCAGGTTAGTTTTCGAGTTTGGGTTAGGGTTAGGGGTTATGTTTAGGGTTAGGGTTAGTGTGAAGTTCAGGTTAAGTGTGAGGGTTAGGAAAAGGGTTAGGATTAGGGTTAGGATTATAGATAGGGTTAGACGTTAGGTTTAGGGTGTTAGGGTTAGGTTTATGGTTAGGGTAGTGTTAAGTTTAGGCTTAATGTTAGGGTTAGTGTTAGATTAGGGTTACTATTCGTGTTAAAGTTAGGGTTAGGGATAAGTTTAGGGATAGCATTAGGTTTAGGGTTGGGGATACGGTTAAGGTTTAGGGTGACTGTTAGGATTAGGTTTACAGTTCAGGTCAGGGTTTAGGTTAATTGTTACGGTAAGGGTTAGAGTTAGAGTTAGGGTTAGGGTTATGGTGAAGTTTCAGTTAATAGTGAGGGTTAGGGTTAAGGTTAGTGTTAGGGTTAGGTTTAGGGTTAGGGTAGGGGTAAGGTTACTGTTAAGGCTGGGTTTACGGTAAAGGGTAGTGCTAGGTTAGGGTTAGGTTTAGAGTTAGACTTAGTGGTAGGGTTTAGGGTTAGGGTTAGGGTTAGGTTTAGAGTTAGACTTAGTGGTAGGGTTTAGGGTTAGGGTTAGGGTCAAGTTTAGAGGTATTGTTAGGTTTAGGGTTAGGGTTATGGTAGAGTTAAGGTTAGCATTCATTTTAGGGTTAGGGTAACGGTTAGGTTTAGGTCATGCTTAGGACTAGGATTAGGGATAGGGTTAGGGTTGGGGAAAGTGTTAGGGGTTCGTGTGAGGGTTAGCGTTAGGTTTACACTTAAGCTGATGTTTTAGGGTGTTACGGTTAGGGTTAGGGTTAGAGTTAGGTTTAGGGTTAGGTTTATGCTTAGGATTACGTTTAGGGTCATGGTTAGGGGGAGATTTAGTGTCATATTTAGGTTTTTTTTTCCTTTTTTTTTTAGGCTTAGGGGTTAGGGTTAAGTTTATGGTAAGCGTGAGGTTTAGGGTTGGAGTTAGGGTTCAGGTTAGGGTCAGGGTTAGGATTAGTTTAAGTTTAGGGTTAGGGTTCGGGTCAGGGTTAGTTTTACTTCTGGTTAGGTTACGTTTTGATTGAAGTTAGGGCAGGTTTAGGGTTATGGTTAGGGTGAAATTTTGGTTAAGGGCGAGGGTTCGGTTTAGGGTTAGGGTTAGAGTTAGGGTTAGTGGTTAGGGTTAGGTTTACGGTTAAGGTTAGGTTTACGCTAAGGATTAGGCTTGGAGTTAGGGTTAGGCGTTAGTGTTTCTGTTAGGTTTAGGGTAGGGTTATATTTAGGGTTAAGTTTAGGGTTAGGGTAAGAGTTAGAGTTACGGTAAAGTTAAGGTGAAGGTTTTGGGTAAGTGTTACTGTTAGGGTTAGGGCTTGGGTTAGGGTTAGAGTTACGGCTAGGGGTTGGGTTTGGGTTTAAGTTTATGGTAGGGTAAAAGTTAGGGTGAAGGTTAGGTTAGAGTTAGGGTCAGGTTAGGATTAGGATTAGGGCGAGGGTTAGGGACGGAGTTATTGTAAGGGTTAGGTTTAGCGTTGGGGATACGGTTAAGGGTTAGGTTGAGGGTTAGGGTTAGGTTTCCTGTTAAGCTGAGGGTTTAGGGTAATTGTTATGGTTAGGGTTAGAGTTAGACTCAGGCTTAGGGGAATTGTTATGGTTAGGGTGAGAGTTGGAGTTAGACTTAGGGTTAGGGTGAAGTTTCAGTTAATAGTGAGGGTTAGGGTTAATGTCAGAGTTAGGGTTAATGTTAGTTTTAGGATTAGTTTTAGGGTTAGGGTTAGGTTCAGAGCTATTGTAAGGGTTAGGTTTAGGGTTACAGATGGACTAGAGTTATTGTTAGAGTTAGTTTTAAGGTAAGGGTTTGGGTTAGGTTTAGGTTTAGGGTCAAGGTTAGGGTTAGGGTCTGGATGAAGTTTAGTCTAGGGTGAGGGTTATTTTTACGGTTAGGGCTAGAATTTGGGTTTGTGTTCAGGTTAGTGTTCAGGTTTGTTTTCGAGTTTGGGTTAGGGTTAGCGGTTATGTTTAGGGTTAGGGTTAGTGTGAAGTTCAGGTTAAGTGTGAGGGTTAGGATAAGGGTTAGGATTAGGGTTAGGATTATAGATAGGGTTAGACGTTAGGTTTAGGGTGTTAGGGTTAGGTTTATGGTTAGGGTAGTGTTAAGTTTAGGCTTAATGTTAGGGTTAGTGTTAGGTTAGGGTTACTATTCGTGTTAGAGTTAGGTTTAGGGATAAGGTTAGGGATAGCAGTAGGTTTAGGGTTGGGGATACGGTTAAGGTTTAGGGTGACTGTTAGGATTAGGTTTACAGTTCAGGTCAGGGTTTAGGTTTATTGTTACGGGAAGGGTTAGAGTCAGAGTTAGGGTTAGGGTTAGGGTTATGGTGAAGTTTCAGTTAATAGTGAGGATTAGGGTTAAGGTTAGTGTTAGGGTTAGGTTTAGGGTTAGGGCTAGGGTAGGGGTAAGGTTACTGTTAAGGCTGGGTTTACGGTAAAGGTAGTGCTAGGTTAGGGTTAGGTTTAGAGTTAGACTTAGTGGTAGGGTTTAGGGTTAGGGTTAGGGTCAAGTTTAGAGGTATTCTTAGGTTTAGGGTTAGGGTTATGGTAGAGTTAAGGTTAGCATTCATTTTAGGGTTAGGGTAACGGTTAGGTTTAGGTCATGCTTAGGACTAGGATTAGGGATAGGGTTAGGGTTGGGGAAAGTGTTAGGGGTTCGTGTGAGGGTTAGCGTTAGGTTTACACTTAAGCTGATGTTTTAGGGTGTTACGGTTAGGGTTAGGGTTAGAGTTAGGTTTAGGGTTAGGTTTATGCTTAGGATTACGTTTAGGGTCATGTTTAGGGGGAGATTTAGTGTCATATTTAGGTTTTTTTTTCCTTTTTTTTTTAGGCTTAGGGGTTAGGGTTAAGTTTATGTTAAGCGTGAGGTTTAGGGTTGGAGTTAGGGTTCAGGTTAGGGTCAGGGTTAGGATTAGCTTAAGTTTAGGGTTAGGGTTCGGGTTAGGGTTAGTTTTAGTTCTGGTTAGGTTACGTTTTGAATGAAGTTAGGGCAGGTTTAGGGTTATGGTTAGGGTGAAATTTTGGTTAAGGGCGAGGGTTCGGTTTAGGGTTAGGGTTAGAGTTAGGGTTAGTGGTTAGGGTTAGGTTTACTGTTAAGGTTAGGTTTAGGCTAAGGATTAGGCTTGGAGTTAGGGTTAGGAGTTAGTGTTTCGGTTAGGTTTAGGGTAGGGTTATATTTAGAGTTAAGTTTAGGGTTAGGGTAAGAGTTAGAGTTACGGTAAAGTTAAGGTGAAGGTTTTGGGTAAGTGTTACTGTTAGAGTTAGGGCTTGGGTTAGGGTTTGAGTGAGGGTTAGGGGTTGGGTTTGCGTTGAAGTTTATGGTAGGGTAAAAGTTAGGGTGAAGGTTAGGTTAGAGTTAGGGTCAGGTTCGGATTAGGATTAGGGCGAGGGTTAGGGACGGAATTATTGTAAGGGTTAGGTTTAGCGTTGGGGATACGGTTAAGGGTTAGGTTGAGGGTTAGGGTTAGGTTTCCTGTTAAGCTGAGGGTTTAGGGTAATTGTTATGGTTAGGGTTAGAGTTAGAGTTAGGCTTAGGGGAATTGTTATGGTTAGGGTGAGAGTTGGAGTTAGGCTTAGGGTTAGGGTGAAGTTTCAGTTAATAGTGAGGGTTAGGGTTAATGTCAGAGTTAGGGTTAATGTTAGTTTTAGGATTAGTTTTAGGGTTAGGGTTAGGTTCAGAGCTATTGTAAGGGTTAGATTTAGGGTTACAGATGGACTAGAGTTATTGTTAGAGTTAGTTTTAAGGTAAGGGTTTGGGTTAGGTTTAGGTTTAGGGTCAAGGTTAGGGTTAGGGTCTGGATGAAGTTTAGTCTAGGGTGAGGGTTATTTTTACGGTTAGGGCTAGAATTTGGGTTTGTGTTCAGGTTAGTGTTCAGGTTTGTTTTCGAGTTTGGGTTAGGGTTAGCGGTTATGTTTAGGGTTAGGGTTAGTGTGAAGTTCAGGTTAAGTGTGAGGGTTAGGATAAGGGTTAGGATTAGGGTTAGGATTATAGATAGGGTTAGACGTTAGGTTTAGGGTGTTAGGGTTAGGTTTATGGTTAGGGTAGTGTTAAGTTTAGGCTTAATGTTAGGGTTAGTGTTAGATTAGGGTTACTATTCGTGTTAAAGTTAGGGTTAGGGATAAGTTTAGGGATAGCATTAGGTTTAGGGTTGGGGATACGGTTAAGGTTTAGGGTGACTGTTAGGATTAGGTTTACAGTTCAGGTCAGGGTTTAGGTTAATTGTTACGGTAAGGGTTAGAGTTAGAGTTAGGGTTAGGGTTATGGTGAAGTTTCAGTTAATAGTGAGGGTTAGGGTTAAGGTTAGTGTTAGGGTTAGGTTTAGGGTTAGGGTAGGGGTAAGGTTACTGTTAAGGCTGGGTTTACGGTAAAGGGTAGTGCTAGGTTAGGGTTAGGTTTAGAGTTAGACTTAGTGGTAGGGTTTAGGGTTAGGGTTAGGGTTAGGTTTAGAGTTAGACTTAGTGGTAGGGTTTAGGGTTAGGGTTAGGGTCAAGTTTAGAGGTATTGTTAGGTTTAGGGTTAGGGTTATGGTAGAGTTAAGGTTAGCATTCATTTTAGGGTTAGGGTAACGGTTAGGTTTAGGTCATGCTTAGGACTAGGATTAGGGATAGGGTTAGGGTTGGGGAAAGTGTTAGGGGTTCGTGTGAGGGTTAGCGTTAGGTTTACACTTAAGCTGATGTTTTAGGGTGTTACGGTTAGGGTTAGGGTTAGAGTTAGGTTTAGGGTTAGGTTTATGCTTAGGATTACGTTTAGGGTCATGGTTAGGGGGAGATTTAGTGTCATATTTAGGTTTTTTTTTCCTTTTTTTTTTAGGCTTAGGGGTTAGGGTTAAGTTTATGGTAAGCGTGAGGTTTAGGGTTGGAGTTAGGGTTCAGGTTAGGGTCAGGGTTAGGATTAGTTTAAGTTTAGGGTTAGGGTTCGGGTCAGCGTTAGTTTTACTTCTGGTTAGGTTACGTTTTGATTGAAGTTAGGGCAGGTTTAGGGTTATGGTTAGGGTGAAATTTTGGTTAAGGGCGAGGGTTCAGTTTAGGGTTAGGGTTAGAGTTAGGGTTAGTGGTTAGGGTTAGGTTTACGGTTAAGGTTAGGTTTACGCTAAGGATTAGGCTTGGAGTTAGGGTTAGGCGTTAGTGTTTCTGTTAGGTTTAGGGTAGGGTTATATTTAGGGTTAAGTTTAGGGTTAGGGTAAGAGTTAGAGTTACGGTAAAGTTAAGGTGAAGGTTTTGGGTAAGTGTTACTGTTAGGGTTAGGGCTTGGGTTAGGGTTAGAGTTAGGGCTAGGGGTTGGGTTTGGGTTTAAGTTTATGGTAGGGTAAAAGTTAGGGTGAAGGTTAGGTTAGAGTTAGGGTCAGGTTAGGATTAGGATTAGGGCGAGGGTTAGGGACGGAGTTATTGTAAGGGTTAGGTTTAGCGTTGGGGATACGGTTAAGGGTTAGGTTGAGGGTTAGGGTTAGGTTTCCTGTTAAGCTGAGGGTTTAGGGTAATTGTTATGGTTAGGGTTAGAGTTAGAGTTAGGCTTAGGGGAATTGTTATGGTTAGGGTGAGAGTTGGAGTTAGGCTTAGGGTTAGGGTGAAGTTTCAGTTAATAGTGAGGGTTAGGGTTAATGTCAGAGTTAGGGTTAATGTTAGTTTTAGGATTAGTTTTAGGGTTACGGTTAGGTTCAGAGCTATTGTAAGGGTTAGATTTAGGGTTACAGATGGACTAGAGTTATTGTTAGAGTTAGTTTTAAGGTAAGGGTTTGGGTTAGGTTTAGGTTTAGGGTCAAGGTTAGGGTTAGGGTCTGGATGAAGTTTAGTCTAGGGTGAGGGTTATTTTTACGGTTAGGGCTAGAATTTGGGTTTGTGTTCAGGTTAGTGTTCAGGTTTGTTTTCGAGTTTGGGTTAGGGTTAGCGGTTATGTTTAGGGTTAGGGTTAGTGTGAAGTTCAGGTTAAGTGTGAGGGTTAGGAAAAGGGTTAGGATTAGGGTTAGGATTATAGATAGGGTTAGACGTTAGGTTTAGGGTGTTAGGGTTAGGTTTATGGTTAGGGTAGTGTTAAGTTTAGGCTTAATGTTAGGGTTAGTGTTAGGTTAGGGTTACTATTCGTGTTAGAGTTAGGTTTAGGGATAAGGTTAGGGATAGCATTAGGTTTAGGGTTGGGGATACGGTTAAGGTTTAGGGTGACTGTTAGGATTAGGTTTACAGTTAAGGTCAGGGTTTATGTTTATTGTTACGGGAAGGGTTAGAGTCAGAGTTAGGGTTAGGGTTAGGGTTATGGTGAAGTTTCAGTTAATAGTGAGGGTTAGGGTTAAGGTTAGTGTTAGGGTTAGGTTTAGGGTTAGGGCTAGGGTAGGGGTAAGGTTACTGTTAAGGCTGGGTTTACGGTAAAGGTAGTGCTAGGTTAGGGTTAGGTTTAGAGTTAGACTTAGTGGTAGGGTTTAGGGTTAGGGTTAGGGTCAAGTTTAGAGGTATTCTTAGGTTTAGGGTTAGGGTTATGGTAGAGTTAAGGTTAGCATTCATTTTAGGGTTAGGGTAACGGTTAGGTTTAGGTCATGCTTAGGACTAGGATTAGGGATAGGGTTAGGGTTGGGGAAAGTGTTAGGGGTTCGTGTGAGGGTTAGCGTTAGGTTTACACTTAAGCTGATGTTTTAGGGTGTTACAGTTAGGGCTAGGGTTAGAGTTAGGTTTAGGGTTAGGTTTATGCTTAGGATTACGTTTAGGGTCATGTTTAGGGGGAGATTTAGTGTCATATTTAGGTTTTTTTTTCCTTTTTTTTTTAGGCTTAGGGGTTAGGGTTAAGTTTATGTTAAGCGTGAGGTTTAGGGTTGGAGTTAGGGTTCAGGTTAGGGTCAGGGTTAGGATTAGCTTAAGTTTAGGGTTAGGGTTCGGGTTAGGGTTAGTTTTAGTTCTGGTTAGGTTACGTTTTGAATGAAGTTAGGGCAGGTTTAGGGTTATGGTTAGGGTGAAATTTTGGTTAAGGGCGAGGGTTCGGTTTAGGGTTAGGGTTAGAGTTAGGGTTAGTGGTTAGGGTTAGGTTTACTGTTAAGGTTAGGTTTAGGCTAAGGATTAGGCTTGGAGTTAGGGTTAGGAGTTAGTGTTTCGGTTAGGTTTAGGGTAGGGTTATATTTAGGGTTAAGTTTAGGGTTAGGGTAAGAGTTAGAGTTACGGTAAAGTTAAGGTGAAGGTTTTGGGTAAGTGTTACTGTTAGAGTTAGGGCTTGGGTTAGGGTTTGAGTGAGGGTTAGGGGTTGGGTTTGCATTGAAGTTTATGGTAGGGTAAAAGTTAGGGTGAAGGTTAGGTTAGAGTTAGGGTCAGGTTCGGATTAGGATTAGGGCGAGGGTTAGGGACGGAATTATTGTAAGGGTTAGGTTTAGCGTTGGGGATACGGTTAAGGGTTAGGTTGAGGGTTAGGGTTAGGTTTCCTGTTAAGCTGAGGGTTTAGGGTAATTGTTATGGTTAGGGTTAGAGTTAGAGTTAGGCTTAGGGGAATTGTTATGGTTAGGGTGAGAGTTGGAGTTAGGCTTAGGGTTAGGGTGAAGTTTCAGTTAATAGTGAGGGTTAGGGTTAATGTCAGAGTTAGGGTTAATGTTAGTTTTAGGATTAGTTTTAGGGTTAGGGTTAGGTTCAGAGCTATTGTAAGGGTTAGGTTTAGGGTTACAGATGGACTAGAGTTATTGTTAGAGTTAGTTTTAAGGTAAGGGTTTGGGTTAGGTTTAGGTTTAGGGTTAAGGTTAGGGTTAGGGTTTGGATGAAGTTTAGTCTAGGGTGAGGGTTATTTTTACGGTTAGGGCTAGAATTTGGGTTTGTGTTCAGGTTAGTGTTCAGGTTAGTTTTCGAGTTTGGGTTAGGGTTAGGGGTTATGTTTAGGGTTAGGGTTAGTGTGAAGTTCAGGTTAAGTGTGAGGGTTAGGAAAAGGGTTAGGATTAGGGTTAGGATTATAGATAGGGTTAGACGTTAGGTTTAGGGTGTTAGGGTTAGGTTTATGGTTAGGGTAGTGTTAAGTTTAGGCTTAATGTTAGGGTTAGTGTTAGATTAGGGTTACTATTCGTGTTAAAGTTAGGGTTAGGGATAAGTTTAGGGATAGCATTAGGTTTAGGGTTGGGGATACGGTTAAGGTTTAGGGTGACTGTTAGGATTAGGTTTACAGTTCAGGTCAGGGTTTAGGTTAATTGTTACGGTAAGGGTTAGAGTTAGAGTTAGGGTTAGGGTTATGGTGAAGTTTCAGTTAATAGTGAGGGTTAGGGTTAAGGTTAGTGTTAGGGTTAGGTTTAGGGTTAGGGTAGGGGTAAGGTTACTGTTAAGGCTGGGTTTACGGTAAAGGGTAGTGCTAGGTTAGGGTTAGGTTTAGAGTTAGACTTAGTGGTAGGGTTTAGGGTTAGGGTTAGGGTTAGGTTTAGAGTTAGACTTAGTGGTAGGGTTTAGGGTTAGGGTTAGGGTCAAGTTTAGAGGTATTGTTAGGTTTAGGGTTAGGGTTATGGTAGAGTTAAGGTTAGCATTCATTTTAGGGTTAGGGTAACGGTTAGGTTTAGGTCATGCTTAGGACTAGGATTAGGGATAGGGTTAGGGTTGGGGAAAGTGTTAGGGGTTCGTGTGAGGGTTAGCGTTAGGTTTACACTTAAGCTGATGTTTTAGGGTGTTACAGTTAGGGTTAGGGTTAGAGTTAGGTTTAGGGTTAGGTTTATGCTTAGGATTACGTTTAGGGTCATGGTTAGGGGGAGATTTAGTGTCATATTTAGGTTTTTTTTTCCTTTTTTTTTTAGGCTTAGGGGTTAGGGTTAAGTTTATGGTAAGCATGAGGTTTAGGGTTGGAGTTAGGGTTCAGGTTAGGGTCAGGGTTAGGATTAGTTTAAGTTTAGGGTTAGGGTTCGGGTCAGGGTTAGTTTTACTTCTGGTTAGGTTACGTTTTGATTGAAGTTAGGGCAGGTTTAGGGTTATGGTTAGGGTGAAATTTTGGTTAAGGGCGAGGGTTCGGTTTAGGGTTAGGGTTAGAGTTAGGGTTAGTGGTTAGGGTTAGGTTTACGGTTAAGGTTAGGTTTACGCTAAGGATTAGGCTTGGAGTTAGGGTTAGGCGTTAGTGTTTCTGTTAGGTTTAGGGTAGGGTTATATTTAGGGTTAAGTTTAGGGTTAGGGTAAGAGTTAGAGTTACGGTAAAGTTAAGGTGAAGGTTTTGGGTAAGTGTTACTGTTAGGGTTAGGGCCTGGGTTAGGGTTAGAGTTACGGCTAGGGGTTGGGTTTGGGTTTAAGTTTATGGTAGGGTAAAAGTTAGGGTGAAGGTTAGGTTAGAGTTAGGGTCAGGTTAGGATTAGGATTAGGGCGAGGGTTAGGGACGGAGTTATTGTAAGGGTTAGGTTTAGCGTTGGGGATACGGTTAAGGGTTAGGTTGAGGGTTAGGGTTAGGTTTCCTGTTAAGCTGAGGGTTTAGGGTAATTGTTATGGTTAGGGTTAGAGTTAGACTCAGGCTTAGGGGAATTGTTATGGTTAGGGTGAGAGTTGGAGTTAGACTTAGGGTTAGGGTGAAGTTTCAGTTAATAGTGAGGGTTAGGGTTAATGTCAGAGTTAGGGTTAATGTTAGTTTTAGGATTAGTTTTAGGGTTAGGGTTAGGTTCAGAGCTATTGTAAGGGTTAGGTTTAGGGTTACAGATGGACTAGAGTTATTGTTAGAGTTAGTTTTAAGGTAAGGGTTTGGGTTAGGTTTAGGTTTAGGGTCAAGGTTAGGGTTAGGGTCTGGATGAAGTTTAGTCTAGGGTGAGGGTTATTTTTACGGTTAGGGCTAGAATTTGGGTTTGTGTTCAGGTTAGTGTTCAGGTTTGTTTTCGAGTTTGGGTTAGGGTTAGCGGTTATGTTTAGGGTTAGGGTTAGTGTGAAGTTCAGGTTAAGTGTGAGGGTTAGGATAAGGGTTAGGATTAGGGTTAGGATTATAGATAGGGTTAGACGTTAGGTTTAGGGTGTTAGGGTTAGGTTTATGGTTAGGGTAGTGTTAAGTTTAGGCTTAATGTTAGGGTTAGTGTTAGGTTAGGGTTACTATTCGTGTTAGAGTTAGGTTTAGGGATAAGGTTAGGGATAGCATTAGGTTTAGGGTTGGGGATACGGTTAAGGTTTAGGGTGACTGTTAGGATTAGGTTTACAGTTCAGGTCAGGGTTTAGGTTTATTGTTACGGGAAGGGTTAGAGTCAGAGTTAGGGTTAGGGTTAGGGTTATGGTGAAGTTTCAGTTAATAGTGAGGATTAGGGTTAAGGTTAGTGTTAGGGTTAGGTTTAGGGTTAGGGCTAGGGTAGGGGTAAGGTTACTGTTAAGGCTGGGTTTACGGTAAAGGTAGTGCTAGGTTAGGGTTAGGTTTAGAGTTAGACTTAGTGGTAGGGTTTAGGGTTAGGGTTAGGGTCAAGTTTAGAGGTATTCTTAGGTTTAGGGTTAGGGTTATGGTAGAGTTAAGGTTAGCATTCATTTTAGGGTTAGGGTAACGGTTAGGTTTAGGTCATGCTTAGGACTAGGATTAGGGATAGGGTTAGGGTTGGGGAAAGTGTTAGGGGTTCGTGTGAGGGTTAGCGTTAGGTTTACACTTAAGCTGATGTTTTAGGGTGTTACGGTTAGGGTTAGGGTTAGAGTTAGGTTTAGGGTTAGGTTTATGCTTAGGATTACGTTTAGGGTCATGTTTAGGGGTAGATTTAGTGTCATATTTAGGTTTTTTTTTCCTTTTTTTTTTAGGCTTAGGGGTTAGGGTTAAGTTTATGTTAAGCGTGAGGTTTAGGGTTGGAGTTAGGGTTCAGGTTAGGGTCAGGGTTAGGATTAGCTTAAGTTTAGGGTTAGGGTTCGGGTTAGGGTTAGTTTTAGTTCTGGTTAGGTTACGTTTTGAATGAAGTTAGGGCAGGTTTAGGGTTATGGTTAGGGTGAAATTTTGGTTAAGGGCGAGGGTTCGGTTTAGGGTTAGGGTTAGAGTTAGGGTTAGTGGTTAGGGTTAGGTTTACTGTTAAGGTTAGGTTTAGGCTAAGGATTAGGCTTGGAGTTAGGGTTAGGAGTTAGTGTTTCGGTTAGGTTTAGGGTAGGGTTATATTTAGAGTTAAGTTTAGGGTTAGGGTAAGAGTTAGAGTTACGGTAAAGTTAAGGTGAAGGTTTTGGGTAAGTGTTACTGTTAGAGTTAGGGCTTGGGTTAGGGTTTGAGTGAGGGTTAGGGGTTGGGTTTGCGTTGAAGTTTATGGTAGGGTAAAAGTTAGGGTGAAGGTTAGGTTAGAGTTAGGGTCAGGTTCGGATTAGGATTAGGGCGAGGGTTAGGGACGGAATTATTGTAAGGGTTAGGTTTAGCGTTGGGGATACGGTTAAGGGTTAGGTTGAGGGTTAGGGTTAGGTTTCCTGTTAAGCTGAGGGTTTAGGGTAATTGTTATGGTTAGGGTTAGAGTTAGAGTTAGGCTTAGGGGAATTGTTATGGTTAGGGTGAGAGTTGGAGTTAGGCTTAGGGTTAGGGTGAAGTTTCAGTTAATAGTGAGGGTTAGGGTTAATGTCAGAGTTAGGGTTAATGTTAGTTTTAGGATTAGTTTTAGGGTTACGGTTAGGTTCAGAGCTATTGTAAGGGTTAGATTTAGGGTTACAGATGGACTAGAGTTATTGTTAGAGTTAGTTTTAAGGTAAGGGTTTGGGTTAGGTTTAGGTTTAGGGTCAAGGTTAGGGTTAGGGTCTGGATGAAGTTTAGTCTAGGGTGAGGGTTATTTTTACGGTTAGGGCTAGAATTTGGGTTTGTGTTCAGGTTAGTGTTCAGGTTTGTTTTCGAGTTTGGGTTAGGGTTAGCGGTTATGTTTAGGGTTAGGGTTAGTGTGAAGTTCAGGTTAAGTGTGAGGGTTAGGATAAGGGTTAGGATTAGGGTTAGGATTATAGATAGGGTTAGACGTTAGGTTTAGGGTGTTAGGGTTAGGTTTATGGTTAGGGTAGTGTTAAGTTTAGGCTTAATGTTAGGGTTAGTGTTAGGTTAGGGTTACTATTCGTGTTAGAGTTAGGTTTAGGGATAAGGTTAGGGATAGCATTAGGTTTAGGGTTGGGGATACGGTTAAGGTTTAGGGTGACTGTTAGGATTAGGTTTACAGTTAAGGTCAGGGTTTATGTTTATTGTTACGGGAAGGGTTAGAGTCAGAGTTAGGGTTAGGGTTAGGGTTATGGTGAAGTTTCAGTTAATAGTGAGGATTAGGGTTAAGGTTAGTGTTAGGGTTAGGTTTAGGGTTAGGGCTAGGGTAGGGGTAAGGTTACTGTTAAGGCTGGGTTTACGGTAAAGGTAGTGCTAGGTTAGGGTTAGGTTTAGAGTTAGACTTAGTGGTAGGGTTTAGGGTTAGGGTTAGGGTCAAGTTTAGAGGTATTCTTAGGTTTAGGGTTAGGGTTATGGTAGAGTTAAGGTTAGCATTCATTTTAGGGTTAGGGTAACGGTTAGGTTTAGGTCATGCTTAGGACTAGGATTAGGGATAGGGTTAGGGTTGGGGAAAGTGTTAGGGGTTCGTGTGAGGGTTAGCGTTAGGTTTACACTTAAGCTGATGTTTTAGGGTGTTACAGTTAGGGTTAGGGTTAGAGTTAGGTTTAGGGTTAGGTTTATGCTTAGGATTACGTTTAGGGTCATGTTTAGGGGGAGATTTAGTGTCATATTTAGGTTTTTTTTTCCTTTTTTTTTTAGGCTTAGGGGTTAGGGTTAAGTTTATGTTAAGCGTGAGGTTTAGGGTTGGAGTTAGGGTTCAGGTTAGGGTCAGGGTTAGGATTAGCTTAAGTTTAGGGTTAGGGTTCGGGTTAGGGTTAGTTTTAGTTCTGGTTAGGTTACGTTTTGAATGAAGTTAGGGCAGGTTTAGGGTTATGGTTAGGGTGAAATTTTGGTTAAGGGCGAGGGTTCGGTTTAGGGTTAGGGTTAGAGTTAGGGTTAGTGGTTAGGGTTAGGTTTACTGTTAAGGTTAGGTTTAGGCTAAGGATTAGGCTTGGAGTTAGGGTTAGGAGTTAGTGTTTCGGTTAGGTTTAGGGTAGGGTTATATTTAGGGTTAAGTTTAGGGTTAGGGTAAGAGTTAGAGTTACGGTAAAGTTAAGGTGAAGGTTTTGGGTAAGTGTTACTGTTAGAGTTAGGGCTTGGGTTAGGGTTTGAGTGAGGGTTAGGGGTTGGGTTTGCGTTGAAGTTTATGGTAGGGTAAAAGTTAGGGTGAAGGTTAGGTTAGAGTTAGGGTCAGGTTCGGATTAGGATTAGGGCGAGGGTTAGGGACGGAATTATTGTAAGGGTTAGGTTTAGCGTTGGGGATACGGTTAAGGGTTAGGTTGAGGGTTAGGGTTAGGTTTCCTGTTAAGCTGAGGGTTTAGGGTAATTGTTATGGTTAGGGTTAGAGTTAGAGTTAGGCTTAGGGGAATTGTTATGGTTAGGGTGAGAGTTGGAGTTAGGCTTAGGGTTAGGGTGAAGTTTCAGTTAATAGTGAGGGTTAGGGTTAATGTCAGAGTTAGGGTTAATGTTAGTTTTAGGATTAGTTTTAGGGTTAGGGTTAGGTTCAGAGCTATTGTAAGGGTTAGGTTTAGGGTTACAGATGGACTAGAGTTATTGTTAGAGTTAGTTTTAAGGTAAGGGTTTGGGTTAGGTTTAGGTTTAGGGTTAAGGTTAGGGTTAGGGTTTGGATGAAGTTTAGTCTAGGGTGAGGGTTATTTTTACGGTTAGGGCTAGAATTTGGGTTTGTGTTCAGGTTAGTGTTCAGGTTAGTTTTCGAGTTTGGGTTAGGGTTAGGGGTTATGTTTAGGGTTAGGGTTAGTGTGAAGTTCAGGTTAAGTGTGAGGGTTAGGAAAAGGGTTAGGATTAGGGTTAGGATTATAGATAGGGTTAGACGTTAGGTTTAGGGTGTTAGGGTTAGGTTTATGGTTAGGGTAGTGTTAAGTTTAGGCTTAATGTTAGGGTTAGTGTTAGATTAGGGTTACTATTCGTGTTAAAGTTAGGGTTAGGGATAAGTTTAGGGATAGCATTAGGTTTAGGGTTGGGGATACGGTTAAGGTTTAGGGTGACTGTTAGGATTAGGTTTACAGTTCAGGTCAGGGTTTAGGTTAATTGTTACGGTAAGGGTTAGAGTTAGAGTTAGGGTTAGGGTTATGGTGAAGTTTCAGTTAATAGTGAGGGTTAGGGTTAAGGTTAGTGTTAGGGTTAGGTTTACGGTTAGGGTAGGGGTAAGGTTACTGTTAAGGCTGGGTTTACGGTAAAGGGTAGTGCTAGGTTAGGGTTAGGTTTAGAGTTAGACTTAGTGGTAGGGTTTAGGGTTAGGGTTAGGGTTAGGTTTAGAGTTAGACTTAGTGGTAGGGTTTAGGGTTAGGGTTAGGGTCAAGTTTAGAGGTATTGTTAGGTTTAGGGTTAGGGTTATGGTAGAGTTAAGGTTAGCATTCATTTTAGGGTTAGGGTAACGGTTAGGTTTAGGTCATGCTTAGGACTAGGATTAGGGATAGGGTTAGGGTTGGGGAAAGTGTTAGGGGTTCGTGTGAGGGTTAGCGTTAGGTTTACACTTAAGCTGATGTTTTAGGGTGTTACGGTTAGGGTTAGGGTTAGAGTTAGGTTTAGGGTTAGGTTTATGCTTAGGATTACGTTTAGGGTCATGGTTAGGGGGAGATTTAGTGTCATATTTAGGTTTTTTTTTCCTTTTTTTTTTAGGCTTAGGGGTTAGGGTTAAGTTTATGGTAAGCGTGAGGTTTAGGGTTGGAGTTAGGGTTCAGGTTAGGGTCAGGGTTAGGATTAGTTTAAGTTTAGGGTTAGGGTTCGGGTCAGGGTTAGTTTTACTTCTGGTTAGGTTACGTTTTGATTGAAGTTAGGGCAGGTTTAGGGTTATGGTTAGGGTGAAATTTTGGTTAAGGGCGAGGGTTCGGTTTAGGGTTAGGGTTAGAGTTAGGGTTAGTGGTTAGGGTTAGGTTTACGGTTAAGGTTAGGTTTACGCTAAGGATTAGGCTTGGAGTTAGGGTTAGGCGTTAGTGTTTCTGTTAGGTTTAGGGTAGGGTTATATTTAGGGTTAAGTTTAGGGTTAGGGTAAGAGTTAGAGTTACGGTAAAGTTAAGGTGAAGGTTTTGGGTAAGTGTTACTGTTAGGGTTAGGGCTTGGGTTAGGGTTAGAGTTAGGGCTAGGGGTTGGGTTTGGGTTTAAGTTTATGGTAGGGTAAAAGTTAGGGTGAAGGTTAGGTTAGAGTTAGGGTCAGGTTAGGATTAGGATTAGGGCGAGGGTTAGGGACGGAGTTATTGTAAGGGTTAGGTTTAGCGTTGGGGATACGGTTAAGGGTTAGGTTGAGGGTTAGGGTTAGGTTTCCTGTTAAGCTGAGGGTTTAGGGTAATTGTTATGGTTAGGGTTAGAGTTAGACTCAGGCTTAGGGGAATTGTTATGGTTAGGGTGAGAGTTGGAGTTAGACTTAGGGTTAGGGTGAAGTTTCAGTTAATAGTGAGGGTTAGGGTTAATGTCAGAGTTAGGGTTAATGTTAGTTTTAGGATTAGTTTTAGGGTTAGGGTTAGGTTCAGAGCTATTGTAAGGGTTAGGTTTAGGGTTACAGATGGACTAGAGTTATTGTTAGAGTTAGTTTTAAGGTAAGGGTTTGGGTTAGGTTTAGGTTTAGGGTCAAGGTTAGGGTTAGGGTCTGGATGAAGTTTAGTCTAGGGTGAGGGTTATTTTTACGGTTAGGGCTAGAATTTGGGTTTGTGTTCTGGTTAGTGTTCAGGTTTGTTTTCGAGTTTGGGTTAGGGTTAGGGGTTATGTTTAGGGTTAGGGTTAGTGTGAAGTTCAGGTTAAGTGTGAGGGTTAGGGTAAGGGTTAGGATTAGGGTTAGGATTATAGATAGGGTTAGACGTTAGGTTTAGGGTGTTAGGGTTAGGTTTATGGTTAGGGTAGTGTTAAGTTTAGGCTTAATGTTAGGGTTAGTGTTAGGTTAGGGTTACTATTCGTGTTAGAGTTAGGTTTAGGGATAAGGTTAGGGATAGCATTAGGTTTAGGGTTGGGGATACGGTTAAGGTTTAGGGTGACTGTTAGGATTAGGTTTACAGTTCAGGTCAGGGTTTAGGTTTATTGTTACGGGAAGGGTTAGAGTCAGAGTTAGGGTTAGGGTTAGGGTTATGGTGAAGTTTCAGTTAATAGTGAGGATTAGGGTTAAGGTTAGTGTTAGGGTTAGGTTTAGGGTTAGGGCTAGGGTAGGGGTAAGGTTACTGTTAAGGCTGGGTTTACGGTAAAGGTAGTGCTAGGTTAGGGTTAGGTTTAGAGTTAGACTTAGTGGTAGGGTTTAGGGTTAGGGTTAGGGTCAAGTTTAGAGGTATTCTTAGGTTTAGGGTTAGGGTTATGGTAGAGTTAAGGTTAGCATTCATTTTAGGGTTAGGGTAACGGTTAGGTTTAGGTCATGCTTAGGACTAGGATTAGGGATAGGGTTAGGGTTGGGGAAAGTGTTAGGGGTTCGTGTGAGGGTTAGCGTTAGGTGTACACTTAAGCTGATGTTTTAGGGTGTTACGGTTAGGGTTAGGGTTAGAGTTAGGTTTAGGGTTAGGTTTATGCTTAGGATTACGTTTAGGGTCATGGTTAGGGGGAGATTTAGTGTCATATTTAGGTTTTTTTTTCCTTTTTTTTTTAGGCTTAGGGGTTAGGGTTAAGTTTATGTTAAGCGTGAGGTTTAGGGTTGGAGTTAGGGTTCAGGTTAGGGTCAGGGTTAGGATTAGCTTAAGTTTAGGGTTAGGGTTCGGGTTAGGGTTAGTTTTAGTTCTGGTTAGGTTACGTTTTGAATGAAGTTAGGGCAGGTTTAGGGTTATGGTTAGGGTGAAATTTTGGTTAAGGGCGAGGGTTCGGTTTAGGGTTAGGGTTAGAGTTAGGGTTAGTGGTTAGGGTTAGGTTTACTGTTAAGGTTAGGTTTAGGCTAAGGATTAGGCTTGGAGTTAGGGTTAGGAGTTAGTGTTTCGGTTAGGTTTAGGGTAGGGTTATATTTAGGGTTAAGTTTAGGGTTAGGGTAAGAGTTAGAGTTACGGTAAAGTTAAGGTGAAGGTTTTGGGTAAGTGTTACTGTTAGAGTTAGGGCTTGGGTTAGGGTTTGAGTGAGGGTTAGGGGTTGGGTTTGCGTTGAAGTTTATGGTAGGGTAAAAGTTAGGGTGAAGGTTAGGTTAGAGTTAGGGTCAGGTTCGGATTAGGATTAGGGCGAGGGTTAGGGACGGAATTATTGTAAGGGTTAGGTTTAGCGTTGGGGATACGGTTAAGGGTTAGGTTGAGGGTTAGGGTTAGGTTTCCTGTTAAGCTGAGGGTTTAGGGTAATTGTTATGGTTAGGGTTAGAGTTAGAGTTAGGCTTAGGGGAATTGTTATGGTTAGGGTGAGAGTTGGAGTTAGGCTTAGGGTTAGGGTGAAGTTTCAGTTAATAGTGAGGGTTAGGGTTAATGTCAGAGTTAGGGTTAATGTTAGTTTTAGGATTAGTTTTAGGGTTAGGGTTAGGTTCAGAGCTATTGTAAGGGTTAGGTTTAGGGTTACAGATGGACTAGAGTTATTGTTAGAGTTAGTTTTAAGGTAAGGGTTTGGGTTAGGTTTAGGTTTAGGGTTAAGGTTAGGGTTAGGGTTTGGATGAAGTTTAGTCTAGGGTGAGGGTTATTTTTACGGTTAGGGCTAGAATTTGGGTTTGTGTTCAGGTTAGTGTTCAGGTTAGTTTTCGAGTTTGGGTTAGGGTTAGGGGTTATGTTTAGGGTTAGGGTTAGTGTGAAGTTCAGGTTAAGTGTGAGGGTTAGGAAAAGGGTTAGGATTAGGGTTAGGATTATAGATAGGGTTAGACGTTAGGTTTAGGGTGTTAGGGTTAGGTTTATGGTTAGGGTAGTGTTAAGTTTAGGCTTAATGTTAGGGTTAGTGTTAGATTAGGGTTACTATTCGTGTTAAAGTTAGGGTTAGGGATAAGTTTAGGGATAGCATTAGGTTTAGGGTTGGGGATACGGTTAAGGTTTAGGGTGACTGTTAGGATTAGGTTTACAGT
Source organism: Elephas maximus indicus (assembly GCF_024166365.1). NCBI lineage: Eukaryota > Metazoa > Chordata > Mammalia > Proboscidea > Elephantidae > Elephas > Elephas maximus. The sequence goes on from NC_064819.1 coordinate 35,724,794, forward strand.
TCAGGTCAGGGTTTAGGTTAATTGTTACGGTAAGGGTTAGAGTTAGAGTTAGGGTTAGGGTTATGGTGACGTTTCAGTTAATAGTGAGGGTTAGGGTTAAGGTTAGTGTTAGGGTTAGGTTTAGGGTTAGGGTAGGGGTAAGGTTACTGTTAAGGCTGGGTTTACGGTAAAGGGTAGTGCTAGGTTAGGGTTAGGTTTAGAGTTAGACTTAGTGGTAGGGTTTAGGGTTAGGGTTAGGGTTAGGTTTAGAGTTAGACTTAGTGGTAGGGTTTAGGGTTAGGGTTAGGGTCAAGTTTAGAGGTATTGTTAGGTTTAGGGTTAGGGTTATGGTAGAGTTAAGGTTAGCATTCATTTTAGGGTTAGGGTAACGGTTAGGTTTAGGTCATGCTTAGGACTAGGATTAGGGATAGGGTTAGGGTTGGGGAAAGTGTTAGGGGTTCGTGTGAGGGTTAGCGTTAGGTTTACACTTAAGCTGATGTTTTAGGGTGTTACGGTTAGGGTTAGGGTTAGAGTTAGGTTTAGGGTTAGGTTTATGCTTAGGATTACGTTTAGGGTCATGGTTAGGGGGAGATTTAGTGTCATATTTAGGTTTTTTTTTCCTTTTTTTTTTAGGCTTAGGGGTTAGGGTTAAGTTTATGGTAAGCGTGAGGTTTAGGGTTGGAGTTAGGGTTCAGGTTAGGGTCAGGGTTAGGATTAGTTTAAGTTTAGGGTTAGGGTTCGGGTCAGGGTTAGTTTTACTTCTGGTTAGGTTACGTTTTGATTGAAGTTAGGGCAGGTTTAGGGTTATGGTTAGGGTGAAATTTTGGTTAAGGGCGAGGGTTCGGTTTAGGGTTAGGGTTAGAGTTAGGGTTAGTGGTTAGGGTTAGGTTTACGGTTAAGGTTAGGTTTACGCTAAGGATTAGGCTTGGAGTTAGGGTTAGGCGTTAGTGTTTCTGTTAGGTTTAGGGTAGGGTTATATTTAGGGTTAAGTTTAGGGTTAGGGTAAGAGTTAGAGTTACGGTAAAGTTAAGGTGAAGGTTTTGGGTAAGTGTTACTGTTAGGGTTAGGGCTTGGGTTAGGGTTAGAGTTACGGCTAGGGGTTGGGTTTGGGTTTAAGTTTATGGTAGGGTAAAAGTTAGGGTGAAGGTTAGGTTAGAGTTAGGGTCAGGTTAGGATTAGGATTAGGGCGAGGGTTAGGGACGGAGTTATTGTAAGGGTTAGGTTTAGCGTTGGGGATACAGTTAAGGGTTAGGTTGAGGGTTAGGGTTAGGTTTCCTGTTAAGCTGAGGGTTTAGGGTAATTGTTATGGTTAGGGTTAGAGTTAGACTCAGGCTTAGGGGAATTGTTATGGTTAGGGTGAGAGTTGGAGTTAGACTTAGGGTTAGGGTGAAGTTTCAGTTAATAGTGAGGGTTAGGGTTAATGTCAGAGTTAGGGTTAATGTTAGTTTTAGGATTAGTTTTAGGGTTAGGGTTAGGTTCAGAGCTATTGTAAGGGTTAGGTTTAGGGTTACAGATGGACTAGAGTTATTGTTAGAGTTAGTTTTAAGGTAAGGGTTTGGGTTAGGTTTAGGTTTAGGGTCAAGGTTAGGGTTAGGGTCTGGATGAAGTTTAGTCTAGGGTGAGGGTTATTTTTACGGTTAGGGCTAGAATTTGGGTTTGTGTTCAGGTTAGTGTTCAGGTTTGTTTTCGAGTTTGGGTTAGGGTTAGGGGTTATGTTTAGGGTTAGGGTTAGTGTGAAGTTCAGGTTAAGTGTGAGGGTTAGGGTAAGGGTTAGGATTAGGGTTAGGATTATAGATAGGGTTAGACGTTAGGTTTAGGGTGTTAGGGTTAGGTTTATGGTTAGGGTAGTGTTAAGTTTAGGCTTAATGTTAGGGTTAGTGTTAGGTTAGGGTTACTATTCGTGTTAGAGTTAGGTTTAGGGATAAGGTTAGGGATAGCATTAGGTTTAGGGTTGGGGATACGGTTAAGGTTTAGGGTGACTGTTAGGATTAGGTTTACAGTTCAGGTCAGGGTTTAGGTTTATTGTTACGGGAAGGGTTAGAGTCAGAGTTAGGGTTAGGGTTAGGGTTATGGTGAAGTTTCAGTTAATAGTGAGGATTAGGGTTAAGGTTAGTGTTAGGGTTAGGTTTAGGGTTAGGGCTAGGGTAGGGGTAAGGTTACTGTTAAGGCTGGGTTTACGGTAAAGGTAGTGCTAGGTTAGGGTTAGGTTTAGAGTTAGACTTAGTGGTAGGGTTTAGGGTTAGGGTTAGGGTCAAGTTTAGAGGTATTCTTAGGTTTAGGGTTAGGGTTATGGTAGAGTTAAGGTTAGCATTCATTTTAGGGTTAGGGTAACGGTTAGGTTTAGGTCATGCTTAGGACTAGGATTAGGGATAGGGTTAGGGTTGGGGAAAGTGTTAGGGGTTCGTGTGAGGGTTAGCGTTAGGTGTACACTTAAGCTGATGTTTTAGGGTGTTACGGTTAGGGTTAGGGTTAGAGTTAGGTTTAGGGTTAGGTTTATGCTTAGGATTACGTTTAGGGTCATGGTTAGGGGGAGATTTAGTGTCATATTTAGGTTTTTTTTTCCTTTTTTTTTTAGGCTTAGGGGTTAGGGTTAAGTTTATGTTAAGCGTGAGGTTTAGGGTTGGAGTTAGGGTTCAGGTTAGGGTCAGGGTTAGGATTAGCTTAAGTTTAGGGTTAGGGTTCGGGTTAGGGTTAGTTTTAGTTCTGGTTAGGTTACGTTTTGAATGAAGTTAGGGCAGGTTTAGGGTTATGGTTAGGGTGAAATTTTGGTTAAGGGCGAGGGTTCGGTTTAGGGTTAGGGTTAGAGTTAGGGTTAGTGGTTAGGGTTAGGTTTACTGTTAAGGTTAGGTTTAGGCTAAGGATTAGGCTTGGAGTTAGGGTTAGGAGTTAGTGTTTCGGTTAGGTTTAGGGTAGGGTTATATTTAGGGTTAAGTTTAGGGTTAGGGTAAGAGTTAGAGTTACGGTAAAGTTAAGGTGAAGGTTTTGGGTAAGTGTTACTGTTAGAGTTAGGGCTTGGGTTAGGGTTTGAGTGAGGGTTAGGGGTTGGGTTTGCGTTGAAGTTTATGGTAGGGTAAAAGTTAGGGTGAAGGTTAGGTTAGAGTTAGGGTCAGGTTCGGATTAGGATTAGGGCGAGGGTTAGGGACGGAATTATTGTAAGGGTTAGGTTTAGCGTTGGGGATACGGTTAAGGGTTAGGTTGAGGGTTAGGGTTAGGTTTCCTGTTAAGCTGAGGGTTTAGGGTAATTGTTATGGTTAGGGTTAGAGTTAGAGTTAGGCTTAGGGGAATTGTTATGGTTAGGGTGAGAGTTGGAGTTAGGCTTAGGGTTAGGGTGAAGTTTCAGTTAATAGTGAGGGTTAGGGTTAATGTCAGAGTTAGGGTTAATGTTAGTTTTAGGATTAGTTTTAGGGTTAGGGTTAGGTTCAGAGCTATTGTAAGGGTTAGGTTTAGGGTTACAGATGGACTAGAGTTATTGTTAGAGTTAGTTTTAAGGTAAGGGTTTGGGTTAGGTTTAGGTTTAGGGTTAAGGTTAGGGTTAGGGTTTGGATGAAGTTTAGTCTAGGGTGAGGGTTATTTTTACGGTTAGGGCTAGAATTTGGGTTTGTGTTCAGGTTAGTGTTCAGGTTAGTTTTCGAGTTTGGGTTAGGGTTAGGGGTTATGTTTAGGGTTAGGGTTAGTGTGAAGTTCAGGTTAAGTGTGAGGGTTAGGAAAAGGGTTAGGATTAGGGTTAGGATTATAGATAGGGTTAGACGTTAGGTTTAGGGTGTTAGGGTTAGGTTTATGGTTAGGGTAGTGTTAAGTTTAGGCTTAATGTTAGGGTTAGTGTTAGATTAGGGTTACTATTCGTGTTAAAGTTAGGGTTAGGGATAAGTTTAGGGATAGCATTAGGTTTAGGGTTGGGGATACGGTTAAGGTTTAGGGTGACTGTTAGGATTAGGTTTACAGTTCAGGTCAGGGTTTAGGTTAATTGTTACGGTAAGGGTTAGAGTTAGAGTTAGGGTTAGGGTTATGGTGAAGTTTCAGTTAATAGTGAGGGTTAGGGTTAAGGTTAGTGTTAGGGTTAGGTTTAGGGTTAGGGTAGGGGTAAGGTTACTGTTAAGGCTGGGTTTACGGTAAAGGGTAGTGCTAGGTTAGGGTTAGGTTTAGAGTTAGACTTAGTGGTAGGGTTTAGGGTTAGGGTTAGGGTTAGGTTTAGAGTTAGACTTAGTGGTAGGGTTTAGGGTTAGGGTTAGGGTCAAGTTTAGAGGTATTGTTAGGTTTAGGGTTAGGGTTATGGTAGAGTTAAGGTTAGCATTCATTTTAGGGTTAGGGTAACGGTTAGGTTTAGGTCATGCTTAGGACTAGGATTAGGGATAGGGTTAGGGTTGGGGAAAGTGTTAGGGGTTCGTGTGAGGGTTAGCGTTAGGTTTACACTTAAGCTGATGTTTTAGGGTGTTACGGTTAGGGTTAGGGTTAGAGTTAGGTTTAGGGTTAGGTTTATGCTTAGGATTACGTTTAGGGTCATGGTTAGGGGGAGATTTAGTGTCATATTTAGGTTTTTTTTTCCTTTTTTTTTTAGGCTTAGGGGTTAGGGTTAAGTTTATGGTAAGCGTGAGGTTTAGGGTTGGAGTTAGGGTTCAGGTTAGGGTCAGGGTTAGGATTAGTTTAAGTTTAGGGTTAGGGTTCGGGTCAGGGTTAGTTTTACTTCTGGTTAGGTTACGTTTTGATTGAAGTTAGGGCAGGTTTAGGGTTATGGTTAGGGTGAAATTTTGGTTAAGGGCGAGGGTTCGGTTTAGGGTTAGGGTTAGAGTTAGGGTTAGTGGTTAGGGTTAGGTTTACGGTTAAGGTTAGGTTTACGCTAAGGATTAGGCTTGGAGTTAGGGTTAGGCGTTAGTGTTTCTGTTAGGTTTAGGGTAGGGTTATATTTAGGGTTAAGTTTAGGGTTAGGGTAAGAGTTAGAGTTACGGTAAAGTTAAGGTGAAGGTTTTGGGTAAGTGTTACTGTTAGGGTTAGGGCTTGGGTTAGGGTTAGAGTTACGGCTAGGGGTTGGGTTTGGGTTTAAGTTTATGGTAGGGTAAAAGTTAGGGTGAAGGTTAGGTTAGAGTTAGGGTCAGGTTAGGATTAGGATTAGGGAGAGGGTTAGGGACGGAGTTATTGTAAGGGTTAGGTTTAGCGTTGGGGATACGGTTAAGGGTTAGGTTGAGGGTTAGGGTTAGGTTTCCTGTTAAGCTGAGGGTTTAGGGTAATTGTTATGGTTAGGGTTAGAGTTAGAGTTAGGCTTAGGGGAATTGTTATGGTTAGGGTGAGAGTTGGAGTTAGCCTTAGGGTTAGGGTGAAGTTTCAGTTAATAGTGAGGGTTAGGGTTAATGTCAGAGTTAGGGTTAATGTTAGTTTTAGGATTAGTTTTAGGGTTACGGTTAGGTTCAGAGCTATTGTAAGGGTTAGATTTAGGGTTACAGATGGACTAGAGTTATTGTTAGAGTTAGTTTTAAGGTAAGGGTTTGGGTTAGGTTTAGGTTTAGGGTCAAGGTTAGGGTTAGGGTCTGGATGAAGTTTAGTCTAGGGTGAGGGTTATTTTTACGGTTAGGGCTAGAATTTGGGTTTGTGTTCAGGTTAGTGTTCAGGTTTGTTTTCGAGTTTGGGTTAGGGTTAGCGGTTATGTTTAGGGTTAGGGTTAGTGTGAAGTTCAGGTTAAGTGTGAGGGTTAGGAAAAAGGTTAGGATTAGGGTTAGGATTATAGATAGGGTTAGACGTTAGGTTTAGGGTGTTAGGGTTAGGTTTATGGTTAGGGTAGTGTTAAGTTTAGGCTTAATGTTAGGGTTAGTGTTAGGTTAGGGTTACTATTCGTGTTAGAGTTAGGTTTAGGGATAAGGTTAGGGATAGCATTAGGTTTAGGGTTGGGGATACGGTTAAGGTTTAGGGTGACTGTTAGGATTAGGTTTACAGTTAAGGTCAGGGTTTATGTTTATTGTTACGGGAAGGGTTAGAGTCAGAGTTAGGGTTAGGGTTAGGGTTATGGTGAAGTTTCAGTTAATAGTGAGGGTTAGGGTTAAGGTTAGTGTTAGGGTTAGGTTTAGGGTTAGGGCTAGGGTAGGGGTAAGGTTACTGTTAAGGCTGGGTTTACGGTAAAGGTAGTGCTAGGTTAGGGTTAGGTTTAGAGTTAGACTTAGTGGTAGGGTTTAGGGTTAGGGTTAGGGTCAAGTTTAGAGGTATTCTTAGGTTTAGGGTTAGGGTTATGGTAGAGTTAAGGTTAGCATTCATTTTAGGGTTAGGGTAACGGTTAGGTTTAGGTCATGCTTAGGACTAGGATTAGGGATAGGGTTAGGGTTGGGGAAAGTGTTAGGGGTTCGTGTGAGGGTTAGCGTTAGGTTTACACTTAAGCTGATGTTTTAGGGTGTTACAGTTAGGGCTAGGGTTAGAGTTAGGTTTAGGGTTAGGTTTATGCTTAGGATTACGTTTAGGGTCATGTTTAGGGGGAGATTTAGTGTCATATTTAGGTTTTTTTTTCCTTTTTTTTTTAGGCTTAGGGGTTAGGGTTAAGTTTATGTTAAGCGTGAGGTTTAGGGTTGGAGTTAGGGTTCAGGTTAGGGTCAGGGTTAGGATTAGCTTAAGTTTAGGGTTAGGGTTCGGGTTAGGGTTAGTTTTAGTTCTGGTTAGGTTACGTTTTGAATGAAGTTAGGGCAGGTTTAGGGTTATGGTTAGGGTGAAATTTTGGTTAAGGGCGAGGGTTCGGTTTAGGGTTAGGGTTAGAGTTAGGGTTAGTGGTTAGGGTTAGGTTTACTGTTAAGGTTAGGTTTAGGCTAAGGATTAGGCTTGGAGTTAGGGTTAGGAGTTAGTGTTTCGGTTAGGTTTAGGGTAGGGTTATATTTAGGGTTAAGTTTAGGGTTAGGGTAAGAGTTAGAGTTACGGTAAAGTTAAGGTGAAGGTTTTGGGTAAGTGTTACTGTTAGAGTTAGGGCTTGGGTTAGGGTTTGAGTGAGGGTTAGGGGTTGGGTTTGCATTGAAGTTTATGGTAGGGTAAAAGTTAGGGTGAAGGTTAGGTTAGAGTTAGGGTCAGGTTCGGATTAGGATTAGGGCGAGGGTTAGGGACGGAATTATTGTAAGGGTTAGGTTTAGCGTTGGGGATACGGTTAAGGGTTAGGTTGAGGGTTAGGGTTAGGTTTCCTGTTAAGCTGAGGGTTTAGGGTAATTGTTATGGTTAGGGTTAGAGTTAGAGTTAGGCTTAGGGGAATTGTTATGGTTAGGGTGAGAGTTGGAGTTAGGCTTAGGGTTAGGGTGAAGTTTCAGTTAATAGTGAGGGTTAGGGTTAATGTCAGAGTTAGGGTTAATGTTAGTTTTAGGATTAGTTTTAGGGTTAGGGTTAGGTTCAGAGCTATTGTAAGGGTTAGGTTTAGGGTTACAGATGGACTAGAGTTATTGTTAGAGTTAGTTTTAAGGTAAGGGTTTGGGTTAGGTTTAGGTTTAGGGTTAAGGTTAGGGTTAGGGTTTGGATGAAGTTTAGTCTAGGGTGAGGGTTATTTTTACGGTTAGGGCTAGAATTTGGGTTTGTGTTCAGGTTAGTGTTCAGGTTAGTTTTCGAGTTTGGGTTAGGGTTAGGGGTTATGTTTAGGGTTAGGGTTAGTGTGAAGTTCAGGTTAAGTGTGAGGGTTAGGAAAAGGGTTAGGATTAGGGTTAGGATTATAGATAGGGTTAGACGTTAGGTTTAGGGTGTTAGGGTTAGGTTTATGGTTAGGGTAGTGTTAAGTTTAGGCTTAATGTTAGGGTTAGTGTTAGATTAGGGTTACTATTCGTGTTAAAGTTAGGGTTAGGGATAAGTTTAGGGATAGCATTAGGTTTAGGGTTGGGGATACGGTTAAGGTTTAGGGTGACTGTTAGGATTAGGTTTACAGTTCAGGTCAGGGTTTAGGTTAATTGTTACGGTAAGGGTTAGAGTTAGAGTTAGGGTTAGGGTTATGGTGAAGTTTCAGTTAATAGTGAGGGTTAGGGTTAAGGTTAGTGTTAGGGTTAGGTTTAGGGTTAGGGTAGGGGTAAGGTTACTGTTAAGGCTGGGTTTACGGTAAAGGGTAGTGCTAGGTTAGGGTTAGGTTTAGAGTTAGACTTAGTGGTAGGGTTTAGGGTTAGGGTTAGGGTTAGGTTTAGAGTTAGACTTAGTGGTAGGGTTTAGGGTTAGGGTTAGGGTCAAGTTTAGAGGTATTGTTAGGTTTAGGGTTAGGGTTATGGTAGAGTTAAGGTTAGCATTCATTTTAGGGTTAGGGTAACGGTTAGGTTTAGGTCATGCTTAGGACTAGGATTAGGGATAGGGTTAGGGTTGGGGAAAGTGTTAGGGGTTCGTGTGAGGGTTAGCGTTAGGTTTACACTTAAGCTGATGTTTTAGGGTGTTACGGTTAGGGTTAGGGTTAGAGTTAGGTTTAGGGTTAGGTTTATGCTTAGGATTACGTTTAGGGTCATGGTTAGGGGGAGATTTAGTGTCATATTTAGGTTTTTTTTTCCTTTTTTTTTTAGGCTTAGGGGTTAGGGTTAAGTTTATGGTAAGCGTGAGGTTTAGGGTTGGAGTTAGGGTTCAGGTTAGGGTCAGGGTTAGGATTAGTTTAAGTTTAGGGTTAGGGTTCGGGTCAGGGTTAGTTTTACTTCTGGTTAGGTTACGTTTTGATTGAAGTTAGGGCAGGTTTAGGGTTATGGTTAGGGTGAAATTTTGGTTAAGGGCGAGGGTTCGGTTTAGGGTTAGGGTTAGAGTTAGGGTTAGTGGTTAGGGTTAGGTTTACGGTTAAGGTTAGGTTTACGCTAAGGATTAGGCTTGGAGTTAGGGTTAGGCGTTAGTGTTTCTGTTAGGTTTAGGGTAGGGTTATATTTAGGGTTAAGTTTAGGGTTAGGGTAAGAGTTAGAGTTACGGTAAAGTTAAGGTGAAGGTTTTGGGTAAGTGTTACTGTTAGGGTTAGGGCCTGGGTTAGGGTTAGAGTTACGGCTAGGGGTTGGGTTTGGGTTTAAGTTTATGGTAGGGTAAAAGTTAGGGTGAAGGTTAGGTTAGAGTTAGGGTCAGGTTAGGATTAGGATTAGGGCGAGGGTTAGGGACGGAGTTATTGTAAGGGTTAGGTTTAGCGTTGGGGATACGGTTAAGGGTTAGGTTGAGGGTTAGGGTTAGGTTTCCTGTTAAGCTGAGGGTTTAGGGTAATTGTTATGGTTAGGGTTAGAGTTAGACTCAGGCTTAGGGGAATTGTTATGGTTAGGGTGAGAGTTGGAGTTAGACTTAGGGTTAGGGTGAAGTTTCAGTTAATAGTGAGGGTTAGGGTTAATGTCAGAGTTAGGGTTAATGTTAGTTTTAGGATTAGTTTTAGGGTTAGGGTTAGGTTCAGAGCTATTGTAAGGGTTAGGTTTAGGGTTACAGATGGACTAGAGTTATTGTTAGAGTTAGTTTTAAGGTAAGGGTTTGGGTTAGGTTTAGGTTTAGGGTCAAGGTTAGGGTTAGGGTCTGGATGAAGTTTAGTCTAGGGTGAGGGTTATTTTTACGGTTAGGGCTAGAATTTGGGTTTGTGTTCAGGTTAGTGTTCAGGTTTGTTTTCGAGTTTGGGTTAGGGTTAGCGGTTATGTTTAGGGTTAGGGTTAGTGTGAAGTTCAGGTTAAGTGTGAGGGTTAGGATAAGGGTTAGGATTAGGGTTAGGATTATAGATAGGGTTAGACGTTAGGTTTAGGGTGTTAGGGTTAGGTTTATGGTTAGGGTAGTGTTAAGTTTAGGCTTAATGTTAGGGTTAGTGTTAGGTTAGGGTTACTATTCGTGTTAGAGTTAGGTTTAGGGATAAGGTTAGGGATAGCATTAGGTTTAGGGTTGGGGATACGGTTAAGGTTTAGGGTGACTGTTAGGATTAGGTTTACAGTTCAGGTCAGGGTTTAGGTTTATTGTTACGGGAAGGGTTAGAGTCAGAGTTAGGGTTAGGGTTAGGGTTATGGTGAAGTTTCAGTTAATAGTGAGGATTAGGGTTAAGGTTAGTGTTAGGGTTAGGTTTAGGGTTAGGGCTAGGGTAGGGGTAAGGTTACTGTTAAGGCTGGGTTTACGGTAAAGGTAGTGCTAGGTTAGGGTTAGGTTTAGAGTTAGACTTAGTGGTAGGGTTTAGGGTTAGGGTTAGGGTCAAGTTTAGAGGTATTCTTAGGTTTAGGGTTAGGGTTATGGTAGAGTTAAGGTTAGCATTCATTTTAGGGTTAGGGTAACGGTTAGGTTTAGGTCATGCTTAGGACTAGGATTAGGGATAGGGTTAGGGTTGGGGAAAGTGTTAGGGGTTCGTGTGAGGGTTAGCGTTAGGTTTACACTTAAGCTGATGTTTTAGGGTGTTACGGTTAGGGTTAGGGTTAGAGTTAGGTTTAGGGTTAGGTTTATGCTTAGGATTACGTTTAGGGTCATGTTTAGGGGGAGATTTAGTGTCATATTTAGGTTTTTTTTTCCTTTTTTTTTTAGGCTTAGGGGTTAGGGTTAAGTTTATGTTAAGCGTGAGGTTTAGGGTTGGAGTTAGGGTTCAGGTTAGGGTCAGGGTTAGGATTAGCTTAAGTTTAGGGTTAGGGTTCGGGTTAGGGTTAGTTTTAGTTCTGGTTAGGTTACGTTTTGAATGAAGTTAGGGCAGGTTTAGGGTTATGGTTAGGGTGAAATTTTGGTTAAGGGCGAGGGTTCGGTTTAGGGTTAGGGTTAGAGTTAGGGTTAGTGGTTAGGGTTAGGTTTACTGTTAAGGTTAGGTTTAGGCTAAGGATTAGGCTTGGAGTTAGGGTTAGGAGTTAGTGTTTCGGTTAGGTTTAGGGTAGGGTTATATTTAGAGTTAAGTTTAGGGTTAGGGTAAGAGTTAGAGTTACGGTAAAGTTAAGGTGAAGGTTTTGGGTAAGTGTTACTGTTAGAGTTAGGGCTTGGGTTAGGGTTTGAGTGAGGGTTAGGGGTTGGGTTTGCGTTGAAGTTTATGGTAGGGTAAAAGTTAGGGTGAAGGTTAGGTTAGAGTTAGGGTCAGGTTCGGATTAGGATTAGGGCGAGGGTTAGGGACGGAATTATTGTAAGGGTTAGGTTTAGCGTTGGGGATACGGTTAAGGGTTAGGTTGAGGGTTAGGGTTAGGTTTCCTGTTAAGCTGAGGGTTTAGGGTAATTGTTATGGTTAGGGTTAGAGTTAGAGTTAGGCTTAGGGGAATTGTTATGGTTAGGGTGAGAGTTGGAGTTAGGCTTAGGGTTAGGGTGAAGTTTCAGTTAATAGTGAGGGTTAGGGTTAATGTCAGAGTTAGGGTTAATGTTAGTTTTAGGATTAGTTTTAGGGTTACGGTTAGGTTCAGAGCTATTGTAAGGGTTAGATTTAGGGTTACAGATGGACTAGAGTTATTGTTAGAGTTAGTTTTAAGGTAAGGGTTTGGGTTAGGTTTAGGTTTAGGGTCAAGGTTAGGGTTAGGGTCTGGATGAAGTTTAGTCTAGGGTGAGGGTTATTTTTACGGTTAGGGCTAGAATTTGGGTTTGTGTTCAGGTTAGTGTTCAGGTTTGTTTTCGAGTTTGGGTTAGGGTTAGCGGTTATGTTTAGGGTTAGGGTTAGTGTGAAGTTCAGGTTAAGTGTGAGGGTTAGGACAAGGGTTAGGATTAGGGTTAGGATTATAGATAGGGTTAGACGTTAGGTTTAGGGTGTTAGGGTTAGGTTTATGGTTAGGGTAGTGTTAAGTTTAGGCTTAATGTTAGGGTTAGTGTTAGGTTAGGGTTACTATTCGTGTTAGAGTTAGGTTTAGGGATAAGGTTAGGGATAGCATTAGGTTTAGGGTTGGGGATACGGTTAAGGTTTAGGGTGACTGTTAGGATTAGGTTTACAGTTAAGGTCAGGGTTTATGTTTATTGTTACGGGAAGGGTTAGAGTCAGAGTTAGGGTTAGGGTTAGGGTTATGGTGAAGTTTCAGTTAATAGTGAGGATTAGGGTTAAGGTTAGTGTTAGGGTTAGGTTTAGGGTTAGGGCTAGGGTAGGGGTAAGGTTACTGTTAAGGCTGGGTTTACGGTAAAGGTAGTGCTAGGTTAGGGTTAGGTTTAGAGTTAGACTTAGTGGTAGGGTTTAGGGTTAGGGTTAGGGTCAAGTTTAGAGGTATTCTTAGGTTTAGGGTTAGGGTTATGGTAGAGTTAAGGTTAGCATTCATTTTAGGGTTAGGGTAACGGTTAGGTTTAGGTCATGCTTAGGACTAGGATTAGGGATAGGGTTAGGGTTGGGGAAAGTGTTAGGGGTTCGTGTGAGGGTTAGCGTTAGGTTTACACTTAAGCTGATGTTTTAGGGTGTTACAGTTAGGGTTAGGGTTAGAGTTAGGTTTAGGGTTAGGTTTATGCTTAGGATTACGTTTAGGGTCATGTTTAGGGGGAGATTTAGTGTCATATTTAGGTTTTTTTTTCCTTTTTTTTTTAGGCTTAGGGGTTAGGGTTAAGTTTATGTTAAGCGTGAGGTTTAGGGTTGGAGTTAGGGTTCAGGTTAGGGTCAGGGTTAGGATTAGCTTAAGTTTAGGGTTAGGGTTCGGGTTAGGGTTAGTTTTAGTTCTGGTTAGGTTACGTTTTGAATGAAGTTAGGGCAGGTTTAGGGTTATGGTTAGGGTGAAATTTTGGTTAAGGGCGAGGGTTCGGTTTAGGGTTAGGGTTAGAGTTAGGGTTAGTGGTTAGGGTTAGGTTTACTGTTAAGGTTAGGTTTAGGCTAAGGATTAGGCTTGGAGTTAGGGTTAGGAGTTAGTGTTTCGGTTAGGTTTAGGGTAGGGTTATATTTAGGGTTAAGTTTAGGGTTAGGGTAAGAGTTAGAGTTACGGTAAAGTTAAGGTGAAGGTTTTGGGTAAGTGTTACTGTTAGAGTTAGGGCTTGGGTTAGGGTTTGAGTGAGGGTTAGGGGTTGGGTTTGCGTTGAAGTTTATGGTAGGGTAAAAGTTAGGGTGAAGGTTAGGTTAGAGTTAGGGTCAGGTTCGGATTAGGATTAGGGCGAGGGTTAGGGACGGAATTATTGTAAGGGTTAGGTTTAGCGTTGGGGATACGGTTAAGGGTTAGGTTGAGGGTTAGGGTTAGGTTTCCTGTTAAGCTGAGGGTTTAGGGTAATTGTTATGGTTAGGGTTAGAGTTAGAGTTAGGCTTAGGGGAATTGTTATGGTTAGGGTGAGAGTTGGAGTTAGGCTTAGGGTTAGGGTGAAGTTTCAGTTAATAGTGAGGGTTAGGGTTAATGTCAGAGTTAGGGTTAATGTTAGTTTTAGGATTAGTTTTAGGGTTAGGGTTAGGTTCAGAGCTATTGTAAGGGTTAGGTTTAGGGTTACAGATGGACTAGAGTTATTGTTAGAGTTAGTTTTAAGGTAAGGGTTTGGGTTAGGTTTAGGTTTAGGGTTAAGGTTAGGGTTAGGGTTTGGATGAAGTTTAGTCTAGGGTGAGGGTTATTTTTACGGTTAGGGCTAGAATTTGGGTTTGTGTTCAGGTTAGTGTTCAGGTTAGTTTTCGAGTTTGGGTTAGGGTTAGGGGTTATGTTTAGGGTTAGGGTTAGTGTGAAGTTCAGGTTAAGTGTGAGGGTTAGGAAAAGGGTTAGGATTAGGGTTAGGATTATAGATAGGGTTAGACGTTAGGTTTAGGGTGTTAGGGTTAGGTTTATGGTTAGGGTAGTGTTAAGTTTAGGCTTAATGTTAGGGTTAGTGTTAGATTAGGGTTACTATTCGTGTTAAAGTTAGGGTTAGGGATAAGTTTAGGGATAGCATTAGGTTTAGGGTTGGGGATACGGTTAAGGTTTAGGGTGACTGTTAGGATTAGGTTTACAGTTCAGGTCAGGGTTTAGGTTAATTGTTACGGTAAGGGTTAGAGTTAGAGTTAGGGTTAGGGTTATGGTGAAGTTTCAGTTAATAGTGAGGGTTAGGGTTAAGGTTAGTGTTAGGGTTAGGTTTAGGGTTAGGGTAGGGGTAAGGTTACTGTTAAGGCTGGGTTTACGGTAAAGGGTAGTGCTAGGTTAGGGTTAGGTTTAGAGTTAGACTTAGTGGTAGGGTTTAGGGTTAGGGTTAGGGTTAGGTTTAGAGTTAGACTTAGTGGTAGGGTTTAGGGTTAGGGTTAGGGTCAAGTTTAGAGGTATTGTTAGGTTTAGGGTTAGGGTTATGGTAGAGTTAAGGTTAGCATTCATTTTAGGGTTAGGGTAACGGTTAGGTTTAGGTCATGCTTAGGACTAGGATTAGGGATAGGGTTAGGGTTGGGGAAAGTGTTAGGGGTTCGTGTGAGGGTTAGCGTTAGGTTTACACTTAAGCTGATGTTTTAGGGTGTTACGGTTAGGGTTAGGGTTAGAGTTAGGTTTAGGGTTAGGTTTATGCTTAGGATTACGTTTAGGGTCATGGTTAGGGGGAGATTTAGTGTCATATTTAGGTTTTTTTTTCCTTTTTTTTTTAGGCTTAGGGGTTAGGGTTAAGTTTATGGTAAGCGTGAGGTTTAGGGTTGGAGTTAGGGTTCAGGTTAGGGTCAGGGTTAGGATTAGTTTAAGTTTAGGGTTAGGGTTCGGGTCAGGGTTAGTTTTACTTCTGGTTAGGTTACGTTTTGATTGAAGTTAGGGCAGGTTTAGGGTTATGGTTAGGGTGAAATTTTGGTTAAGGGCGAGGGTTCGGTTTAGGGTTAGGGTTAGAGTTAGGGTTAGTGGTTAGGGTTAGGTTTACGGTTAAGGTTAGGTTTACGCTAAGGATTAGGCTTGGAGTTAGGGTTAGGCGTTAGTGTTTCTGTTAGGTTTAGGGTAGGGTTATATTTAGGGTTAAGTTTAGGGTTAGGGTAAGAGTTAGAGTTACGGTAAAGTTAAGGTGAAGGTTTTGGGTAAGTGTTACTGTTAGGGTTAGGGCTTGGGTTAGGGTTAGAGTTAGGGCTAGGGGTTGGGTTTGGGTTTAAGTTTATGGTAGGGTAAAAGTTAGGGTGAAGGTTAGGTTAGAGTTAGGGTCAGGTTAGGATTAGGATTAGGGCGAGGGTTAGGGACGGAGTTATTGTAAGGGTTAGGTTTAGCGTTGGGGATACGGTTAAGGGTTAGGTTGAGGGTTAGGGTTAGGTTTCCTGTTAAGCTGAGGGTTTAGGGTAATTGTTATGGTTAGGGTTAGAGTTAGACTCAGGCTTAGGGGAATTGTTATGGTTAGGGTGAGAGTTGGAGTTAGACTTAGGGTTAGGGTGAAGTTTCAGTTAATAGTGAGGGTTAGGGTTAATGTCAGAGTTAGGGTTAATGTTAGTTTTAGGATTAGTTTTAGGGTTAGGGTTAGGTTCAGAGCTATTGTAAGGGTTAGGTTTAGGGTTACAGATGGACTAGAGTTATTGTTAGAGTTAGTTTTAAGGTAAGGGTTTGGGTTAGGTTTAGGTTTAGGGTCAAGGTTAGGGTTAGGGTCTGGATGAAGTTTAGTCTAGGGTGAGGGTTATTTTTACGGTTAGGGCTAGAATTTGGGTTTGTGTTCAGGTTAGTGTTCAGGTTTGTTTTCGAGTTTGGGTTAGGGTTAGGGGTTATGTTTAGGGTTAGGGTTAGTGTGAAGTTCAGGTTAAGTGTGAGGGTTAGGGTAAGGGTTAGGATTAGGGTTAGGATTATAGATAGGGTTAGACGTTAGGTTTAGGGTGTTAGGGTTAGGTTTATGGTTAGGGTAGTGTTAAGTTTAGGCTTAATGTTAGGGTTAGTGTTAGGTTAGGATTACTATTCGTGTTAGAGTTAGGTTTAGGGATAAGGTTAGGGATAGCATTAGGTTTAGGGTTGGGGATACGGTTAAGGTTTAGGGTGACTGTTAGGATTAGTTTTACAGTTCAGGTCAGGGTTTAGGTTTATTGTTACGGGAAGGGTTAGAGTCAGAGTTAGGGTTAGGGTTAGGGTTATGGTGAAGTTTCAGTTAATAGTGAGGATTAGGGTTAAGGTTAGTGTTAGGGTTAGGTTTAGGGTTAGGGCTAGGGTAGGGGTAAGGTTACTGTTAAGGCTGGGTTTACGGTAAAGGTAGTGCTAGGTTAGGGTTAGGTTTAGAGTTAGACTTAGTGGTAGGGTTTAGGGTTAGGGTTAGGGTCAAGTTTAGAGGTATTCTTAGGTTTAGGGTTAGGGTTATGGTAGAGTTAAGGTTAGCATTCATTTTAGGGTTAGGGTAACGGTTAGGTTTAGGTCATGCTTAGGACTAGGATTAGGGATAGGGTTAGGGTTGGGGAAAGTGTTAGGGGTTCGTGTGAGGGTTAGCGTTAGGTGTACACTTAAGCTGATGTTTTAGGGTGTTACGGTTAGGGTTAGGGTTAGAGTTAGGTTTAGGGTTAGGTTTATGCTTAGGATTACGTTTAGGGTCATGGTTAGGGGGAGATTTAGTGTCATATTTAGGTTTTTTTTTCCTTTTTTTTTTAGGCTTAGGGGTTAGGGTTAAGTTTATGTTAAGCGTGAGGTTTAGGGTTGGAGTTAGGGTTCAGGTTAGGGTCAGGGTTAGGATTAGCTTAAGTTTAGGGTTAGGGTTCGGGTTAGGGTTAGTTTTAGTTCTGGTTAGGTTACGTTTTGAATGAAGTTAGGGCAGGTTTAGGGTTATGGTTAGGGTGAAATTTTGGTTAAGGGCGAGGGTTCGGTTTAGGGTTAGGGTTAGAGTTAGGGTTAGTGGTTAGGGTTAGGTTTACTGTTAAGGTTAGGTTTAGGCTAAGGATTAGGCTTGGAGTTAGGGTTAGGAGTTAGTGTTTCGGTTAGGTTTAGGGTAGGGTTATATTTAGGGTTAAGTTTAGGGTTAGGGTAAGAGTTAGAGTTACGGTAAAGTTAAGGTGAAGGTTTTGGGTAAGTGTTACTGTTAGAGTTAGGGCTTGGGTTAGGGTTTGAGTGAGGGTTAGGGGTTGGGTTTGCGTTGAAGTTTATGGTAGGGTAAAAGTTAGGGTGAAGGTTAGGTTAGAGTTAGGGTCAGGTTCGGATTAGGATTAGGGCGAGGGTTAGGGACGGAATTATTGTAAGGGTTAGGTTTAGCGTTGGGGATACGGTTAAGGGTTAGGTTGAGGGTTAGGGTTAGGTTTCCTGTTAAGCTGAGGGTTTAGGGTAATTGTTATGGTTAGGGTTAGAGTTAGAGTTAGGCTTAGGGGAATTGTTATGGTTAGGGTGAGAGTTGGAGTTAGGCTTAGGGTTAGGGTGAAGTTTCAGTTAATAGTGAGGGTTAGGGTTAATGTCAGAGTTAGGGTTAATGTTAGTTTTAGGATTAGTTTTAGGGTTAGGGTTAGGTTCAGAGCTATTGTAAGGGTTAGGTTTAGGGTTACAGATGGACTAGAGTTATTGTTAGAGTTAGTTTTAAGGTAAGGGTTTGGGTTAGGTTTAGGTTTAGGGTTAAGGTTAGGGTTAGGGTTTGGATGAAGTTTAGTCTAGGGTGAGGGTTATTTTTACGGTTAGGGCTAGAATTTGGGTTTGTGTTCAGGTTAGTGTTCAGGTTAGTTTTCGAGTTTGGGTTAGGGTTAGGGGTTATGTTTAGGGTTAGGGTTAGTGTGAAGTTCAGGTTAAGTGTGAGGGTTAGGAAAAGGGTTAGGATTAGGGTTAGGATTATAGATAGGGTTAGACGTTAGGTTTAGGGTGTTAGGGTTAGGTTTATGGTTAGGGTAGTGTTAAGTTTAGGCTTAATGTTAGGGTTAGTGTTAGATTAGGGTTACTATTCGTGTTAAAGTTAGGGTTAGGGATAAGTTTAGGGATAGCATTAGGTTTAGGGTTGGGGATACGGTTAAGGTTTAGGGTGACTGTTAGGATTAGGTTTACAGTTCAGGTCAGGGTTTAGGTTAATTGTTACGGTAAGGGTTAGAGTTAGAGTTAGGGTTAGGGTTATGGTGAAGTTTCAGTTAATAGTGAGGGTTAGGGTTAAGGTTAGTGTTAGGGTTAGGTTTAGGGTTAGGGTAGGGGTAAGGTTACTGTTAAGGCTGGGTTTACGGTAAAGGGTAGTGCTAGGTTAGGGTTAGGTTTAGAGTTAGACTTAGTGGTAGGGTTTAGGGTTAGGGTTAGGGTTAGGTTTAGAGTTAGACTTAGTGGTAGGGTTTAGGGTTAGGGTTAGGGTCAAGTTTAGAGGTATTGTTAGGTTTAGGGTTAGGGTTATGGTAGAGTTAAGGTTAGCATTCATTTTAGGGTTAGGGTAACGGTTAGGTTTAGGTCATGCTTAGGACTAGGATTAGGGATAGGGTTAGGGTTGGGGAAAGTGTTAGGGGTTCGTGTGAGGGTTAGCGTTAGGTTTACACTTAAGCTGATGTTTTAGGGTGTTACGGTTAGGGTTAGGGTTAGAGTTAGGTTTAGGGTTAGGTTTATGCTTAGGATTACGTTTAGGGTCATGGTTAGGGGGAGATTTAGTGTCATATTTAGGTTTTTTTTTCCTTTTTTTTTTAGGCTTAGGGGTTAGGGTTAAGTTTATGGTAAGCGTGAGGTTTAGGGTTGGAGTTAGGGTTCAGGTTAGGGTCAGGGTTAGGATTAGTTTAAGTTTAGGGTTAGGGTTCGGGTCAGGGTTAGTTTTACTTCTGGTTAGGTTACGTTTTGAATGAAGTTAGGGCAGGTTTAGGGTTATGGTTAGGGTGAAATTTTGGTTAAGGGCGAGGGTTCGGTTTAGGGTTAGGGTTAGAGTTAGGGTTAGTGGTTAGGGTTAGGTTTACTGTTAAGGTTAGGTTTAGGCTAAGGATTAGGCTTGGAGTTAGGGTTAGGAGTTAGTGTTTCGGTTAGGTTTAGGGTAGGGTTATATTTAGGGTTAAGTTTAGGGTTAGGGTAAGAGTTAGAGTTACGGTAAAGTTAAGGTGAAGGTTTTGGGTAAGTGTTACTGTTAGAGTTAGGGCTTGGGTTAGGGTTTGAGTGAGGGTTAGGGGTTGGGTTTGCGTTGAAGTTTATGGTAGGGTAAAAGTTAGGGTGAAGGTTAGGTTAGAGTTAGGGTCAGGTTCGGATTAGGATTAGGGCGAGGGTTAGGGACGGAATTATTGTAAGGGTTAGGTTTAGCGTTGGGGATACGGTTAAGGGTTAGGTTGAGGGTTAGGGTTAGGTTTCCTGTTAAGCTGAGGGTTTAGGGTAATTGTTATGGTTAGGGTTAGAGTTAGAGTTAGGCTTAGGGGAATTGTTATGGTTAGGGTGAGAGTTGGAGTTAGGCTTAGGGTTAGGGTGAAGTTTCAGTTAATAGTGAGGGTTAGGGTTAATGTCAGAGTTAGGGTTAATGTTAGTTTTAGGATTAGTTTTAGGGTTAGGGTTAGGTTCAGAGCTATTGTAAGGGTTAGGTTTAGGGTTACAGATGGACTAGAGTTATTGTTAGAGTTAGTTTTAAGGTAAGGGTTTGGGTTAGGTTTAGGTTTAGGGTTAAGGTTAGGGTTAGGGTTTGGATGAAGTTTAGTCTAGGGTGAGGGTTATTTTTACGGTTAGGGCTAGAATTTGGGTTTGTGTTCAGGTTAGTGTTCAGGTTAGTTTTCGAGTTTGGGTTAGGGTTAGGGGTTATGTTTAGGGTTAGGGTTAGTGTGAAGTTCAGGTTAAGTGTGAGGGTTAGGAAAAGGGTTAGGATTAGGGTTAGGATTATAGATAGGGTTAGACGTTAGGTTTAGGGTGTTAGGGTTAGGTTTATGGTTAGGGTAGTGTTAAGTTTAGGCTTAATGTTAGGGTTAGTGTTAGATTAGGGTTACTATTCGTGTTAAAGTTAGGGTTAGGGATAAGTTTAGGGATAGCATTAGGTTTAGGGTTGGGGATACGGTTAAGGTTTAGGGTGACTGTTAGGATTAGGTTTACAGTTCAGGTCAGGGTTTAGGTTAATTGTTACGGTAAGGGTTAGAGTTAGAGTTAGGGTTAGGGTTATGGTGAAGTTTCAGTTAATAGTGAGGGTTAGGGTTAAGGTTAGTGTTAGGGTTAGGTTTAGGGTTAGGGTAGGGGTAAGGTTACTGTTAAGGCTGGGTTTACGGTAAAGGGTAGTGCTAGGTTAGGGTTAGGTTTAGAGTTAGACTTAGTGGTAGGGTTTAGGGTTAGGGTTAGGGTTAGGTTTAGAGTTAGACTTAGTGGTAGGGTTTAGGGTTAGGGTTAGGGTCAAGTTTAGAGGTATTGTTAGGTTTAGGGTTAGGGTTATGGTAGAGTTAAGGTTAGCATTCATTTTAGGGTTAGGGTAACGGTTAGGTTTAGGTCATGCTTAGGACTAGGATTAGGGATAGGGTTAGGGTTGGGGAAAGTGTTAGGGGTTCGTGTGAGGGTTAGCGTTAGGTTTACACTTAAGCTGATGTTTTAGGGTGTTACGGTTAGGGTTAGGGTTAGAGTTAGGTTTAGGGTTAGGTTTATGCTTAGGATTACGTTTAGGGTCATGGTTAGGGGGAGATTTAGTGTCATATTTAGGTTTTTTTTTCCTTTTTTTTTTAGGCTTAGGGGTTAGGGTTAAGTTTATGGTAAGCGTGAGGTTTAGGGTTGGAGTTAGGGTTCAGGTTAGGGTCAGGGTTAGGATTAGTTTAAGTTTAGGGTTAGGGTTCGGGTCAGGGTTAGTTTTACTTCTGGTTAGGTTACGTTTTGAATGAAGTTAGGGCAGGTTTAGGGTTATGGTTAGGGTGAAATTTTGGTTAAGGGCGAGGGTTCGGTTTAGGGTTAGGGTTAGAGTTAGGGTTAGTGGTTAGGGTTAGGTTTACGGTTAAGGTTAGGTTTACGCTAAGGATTAGGCTTGGAGTTAGGGTTAGGCGTTAGTGTTTCGGTTAGGTTTAGGGTAGGGTTATATTTAGGGTTAAGTTTAGGGTTAGGGTAAGAGTTAGAGTTACGGTAAAGTTAAGGTGAAGGTTTTGGGTAAGTGTTACTGTTAGGGTTAGGGCTTGGGTTAGGGTTAGAGTTACGGCTAGGGGTTGGGTTTGGGTTTAAGTTTATGGTAGGGTAAAAGTTAGGGTGAAGGTTAGGTTAGAGTTAGGGTCAGGTTAGGATTAGGATTAGGGCGAGGGTTAGGGACGGAGTTATTGTAAGGGTTAGGTTTAGCGTTGGGGATACGGTTAAGGGTTAGGTTGAGGGTTAGGGTTAGGTTTCCTGTTAAGCTGAGGGTTTAGGGTAATTGTTATGGTTAGGGTTAGAGTTAGACTCAGGCTTAGGGGAATTGTTATGGTTAGGGTGAGAGTTGGAGTTAGACTTAGGGTTAGGGTGAAGTTTCAGTTAATAGTGAGGGTTAGGGTTAATGTCAGAGTTAGGGTTAATGTTAGTTTTAGGATTAGTTTTAGGGTTAGGGTTAGGTTCAGAGCTATTGTAAGGGTTAGGTTTAGGGTTACAGATGGACTAGAGTTATTGTTAGAGTTAGTTTTAAGGTAAGGGTTTGGGTTAGGTTTAGGTTTAGGGTCAAGGTTAGGGTTAGGGTCTGGATGAAGTTTAGTCTAGGGTGAGGGTTATTTTTACGGTTAGGGCTAGAATTTGGGTTTGTGTTCAGGTTAGTGTTCAGGTTTGTTTTCGAGTTTGGGTTAGGGTTAGGGGTTATGTTTAGGGTTAGGGTTAGTGTGAAGTTCAGGTTAAGTGTGAGGGTTAGGGTAAGGGTTAGGATTAGGGTTAGGATTATAGATAGGGTTAGACGTTAGGTTTAGGGTGTTAGGGTTAGGTTTATGGTTAGGGTAGTGTTAAGTTTAGGCTTAATGTTAGGGTTAGTGTTAGGTTAGGGTTACTATTCGTGTTAGAGTTAGGTTTAGGGATAAGGTTAGGGATAGCATTAGGTTTAGGGTTGGGGATACGGTTAAGGTTTAGGGTGACTGTTAGGATTAGGTTTACAGTTCAGGTCAGGGTTTAGGTTTATTGTTACGGGAAGGGTTAGAGTCAGAGTTAGGGTTAGGGTTAGGGTTATGGTGAAGTTTCAGTTAATAGTGAGGATTAGGGTTAAGGTTAGTGTTAGGGTTAGGTTTAGGGTTAGGGCTAGGGTAGGGGTAAGGTTACTGTTAAGGCTGGGTTTACGGTAAAGGTAGTGCTAGGTTAGGGTTAGGTTTAGAGTTAGACTTAGTGGTAGGGTTTAGGGTTAGGGTTAGGGTCAAGTTTAGAGGTATTCTTAGGTTTAGGGTTAGGGTTATGGTAGAGTTAAGGTTAGCATTCATTTTAGGGTTAGGGTAACGGTTAGGTTTAGGTCATGCTTAGGACTAGGATTAGGGATAGGGTTAGGGTTGGGGAAAGTGTTAGGGGTTCGTGTGAGGGTTAGCGTTAGGTGTACACTTAAGCTGATGTTTTAGGGTGTTACGGTTAGGGTTAGGGTTAGAGTTAGGTTTAGGGTTAGGTTTATGCTTAGGATTACGTTTAGGGTCATGGTTAGGGGGAGATTTAGTGTCATATTTAGGTTTTTTTTTCCTTTTTTTTTTAGGCTTAGGGGTTAGGGTTAAGTTTATGTTAAGCGTGAGGTTTAGGGTTGGAGTTAGGGTTCAGGTTAGGGTCAGGGTTAGGATTAGCTTAAGTTTAGGGTTAGGGTTCGGGTTAGGGTTAGTTTTAGTTCTGGTTAGGTTACGTTTTGAATGAAGTTAGGGCAGGTTTAGGGTTATGGTTAGGGTGAAATTTTGGTTAAGGGCGAGGGTTCGGTTTAGGGTTAGGGTTAGAGTTAGGGTTAGTGGTTAGGGTTAGGTTTACTGTTAAGGTTAGGTTTAGGCTAAGGATTAGGCTTGGAGTTAGGGTTAGGAGTTAGTGTTTCGGTTAGGTTTAGGGTAGGGTTATATTTAGGGTTAAGTTTAGGGTTAGGGTAAGAGTTAGAGTTACGGTAAAGTTAAGGTGAAGGTTTTGGGTAAGTGTTACTGTTAGAGTTAGGGCTTGGGTTAGGGTTTGAGTGAGGGTTAGGGGTTGGGTTTGCGTTGAAGTTTATGGTAGGGTAAAAGTTAGGGTGAAGGTTAGGTTAGAGTTAGGGTCAGGTTCGGATTAGGATTAGGGCGAGGGTTAGGGACGGAATTATTGTAAGGGTTAGGTTTAGCGTTGGGGATACGGTTAAGGGTTAGGTTGAGGGTTAGGGTTAGGTTTCCTGTTAAGCTGAGGGTTTAGGGTAATTGTTATGGTTAGGGTTAGAGTTAGAGTTAGGCTTAGGGGAATTGTTATGGTTAGGGTGAGAGTTGGAGTTAGGCTTAGGGTTAGGGTGAAGTTTCAGTTAATAGTGAGGGTTAGGGTTAATGTCAGAGTTAGGGTTAATGTTAGTTTTAGGATTAGTTTTAGGGTTAGGGTTAGGTTCAGAGCTATTGTAAGGGTTAGGTTTAGGGTTACAGATGGACTAGAGTTATTGTTAGAGTTAGTTTTAAGGTAAGGGTTTGGGTTAGGTTTAGGTTTAGGGTTAAGGTTAGGGTTAGGGTTTGGATGAAGTTTAGTCTAGGGTGAGGGTTATTTTTACGGTTAGGGCTAGAATTTGGGTTTGTGTTCAGGTTAGTGTTCAGGTTAGTTTTCGAGTTTGGGTTAGGGTTAGGGGTTATGTTTAGGGTTAGGGTTAGTGTGAAGTTCAGGTTAAGTGTGAGGGTTAGGAAAAGGGTTAGGATTAGGGTTAGGATTATAGATAGGGTTAGACGTTAGGTTTAGGGTGTTAGGGTTAGGTTTATGGTTAGGGTAGTGTTAAGTTTAGGCTTAATGTTAGGGTTAGTGTTAGATTAGGGTTACTATTCGTGTTAAAGTTAGGGTTAGGGATAAGTTTAGGGATAGCATTAGGTTTAGGGTTGGGGATACGGTTAAGGTTTAGGGTGACTGTTAGGATTAGGTTTACAGTTCAGGTCAGGGTTTAGGTTAATTGTTACGGTAAGGGTTAGAGTTAGAGTTAGGGTTAGGGTTATGGTGAAGTTTCAGTTAATAGTGAGGGTTAGGGTTAAGGTTAGTGTTAGGGTTAGGTTTAGGGTTAGGGTAGGGGTAAGGTTACTGTTAAGGCTGGGTTTACGGTAAAGGGTAGTGCTAGGTTAGGGTTAGGTTTAGAGTTAGACTTAGTGGTAGGGTTTAGGGTTAGGGTTAGGGTTAGGTTTAGAGTTAGACTTAGTGGTAGGGTTTAGGGTTAGGGTTAGGGTCAAGTTTAGAGGTATTGTTAGGTTTAGGGTTAGGGTTATGGTAGAGTTAAGGTTAGCATTCATTTTAGGGTTAGGGTAACGGTTAGGTTTAGGTCATGCTTAGGACTAGGATTAGGGATAGGGTTAGGGTTGGGGAAAGTGTTAGGGGTTCGTGTGAGGGTTAGCGTTAGGTTTACACTTAAGCTGATGTTTTAGGGTGTTACGGTTAGGGTTAGGGTTAGAGTTAGGTTTAGGGTTAGGTTTATGCTTAGGATTACGTTTAGGGTCATGGTTAGGGGGAGATTTAGTGTCATATTTAGGTTTTTTTTTCCTTTTTTTTTTAGGCTTAGGGGTTAGGGTTAAGTTTATGGTAAGCGTGAGGTTTAGGGTTGGAGTTAGGGTTCAGGTTAGGGTCAGGGTTAGGATTAGTTTAAGTTTAGGGTTAGGGTTCGGGTCAGGGTTAGTTTTACTTCTGGTTAGGTTACGTTTTGATTGAAGTTAGGGCAGGTTTAGGGTTATGGTTAGGGTGAAATTTTGGTTAAGGGCGAGGGTTCGGTTTAGGGTTAGGGTTAGAGTTAGGGTTAGTGGTTAGGGTTAGGTTTACGGTTAAGGTTAGGTTTACGCTAAGGATTAGGCTTGGAGTTAGGGTTAGGCGTTAGTGTTTCTGTTAGGTTTAGGGTAGGGTTATATTTAGGGTTAAGTTTAGGGTTAGGGTAAGAGTTAGAGTTACGGTAAAGTTAAGGTGAAGGTTTTGGGTAAGTGTTACTGTTAGGGTTAGGGCTTGGGTTAGGGTTAGAGTTACGGCTAGGGGTTGGGTTTGGGTTTAAGTTTATGGTAGGGTAAAAGTTAGGGTGAAGGTTAGGTTAGAGTTAGGGTCAGGTTAGGATTAGGATTAGGGCGAGGGTTAGGGACGGAGTTATTGTAAGGGTTAGGTTTAGCGTTGGGGATACGGTTAAGGGTTAGGTTGAGGGTTAGGGTTAGGTTTCCTGTTAAGCTGAGGGTTTAGGGTAATTGTTATGGTTAGGGTTAGAGTTAGACTCAGGCTTAGGGGAATTGTTATGGTTAGGGTGAGAGTTGGAGTTAGACTTAGGGTTAGGGTGAAGTTTCAGTTAATAGTGAGGGTTAGGGTTAATGTCAGAGTTAGGGTTAATGTTAGTTTTAGGATTAGTTTTAGGGTTAGGGTTAGGTTCAGAGCTATTGTAAGGGTTAGGTTTAGGGTTACAGATGGACTAGAGTTATTGTTAGAGTTAGTTTTAAGGTAAGGGTTTGGGTTAGGTTTAGGTTTAGGGTTAAGGTTAGGGTTAGGGTTTGGATGAAGTTTAGTCTAGGGTGAGGGTTATTTTTACGGTTAGGGCTAGAATTTGGGTTTGTGTTCAGGTTAGTGTTCAGGTTAGTTTTCGAGTTTGGGTTAGGGTTAGGGGTTATGTTTAGGGTTAGGGTTAGTGTGAAGTTCAGGTTAAGTGTGAGGGTTAGGGTAAGGGTTAGGATTAGGGTTAGGATTATAGATAGGGTTAGACGTTAGGTTTAGGGTGTTAGGGTTAGGTTTATGGTTAGGGTAGTGTTAAGTTTAGGCTTAATGTTAGGGTTAGTGTTAGGTTAGGGTTACTATTCGTGTTAGAGTTAGGTTTAGGGATAAGGTTAGGGATAGCATTAGGTTTAGGGTTGGGGATACGGTTAAGGTTTAGGGTGACTGTTAGGATTAGGTTTACAGTTCAGGTCAGGGTTTAGGTTTATTGTTACGGGAAGGGTTAGAGTCAGAGTTAGGGTTAGGGTTAGGGTTATGGTGAAGTTTCAGTTAATAGTGAGGATTAGGGTTAAGGTTAGTGTTAGGGTTAGGTTTAGGGTTAGGGCTAGGGTAGGGGTAAGGTTACTGTTAAGGCTGGGTTTACGGTAAAGGTAGTGCTAGGTTAGGGTTAGGTTTAGAGTTAGACTTAGTGGTAGGGTTTAGGGTTAGGGTTAGGGTCAAGTTTAGAGGTATTCTTAGGTTTAGGGTTAGGGTTATGGTAGAGTTAAGGTTAGCATTCATTTTAGGGTTAGGGTAACGGTTAGGTTTAGGTCATGCTTAGGACTAGGATTAGGGATAGGGTTAGGGTTGGGGAAAGTGTTAGGGGTTCGTGTGAGGGTTAGCGTTAGGTGTACACTTAAGCTGATGTTTTAGGGTGTTACGGTTAGGGTTAGGGTTAGAGTTAGGTTTAGGGTTAGGTTTATGCTTAGGATTACGTTTAGGGTCATGGTTAGGGGGAGATTTAGTGTCATATTTAGGTTTTTTTTTCCTTTTTTTTTTAGGCTTAGGGGTTAGGGTTAAGTTTATGTTAAGCGTGAGGTTTAGGGTTGGAGTTAGGGTTCAGGTTAGGGTCAGGGTTAGGATTAGCTTAAGTTTAGGGTTAGGGTTCGGGTTAGGGTTAGTTTTAGTTCTGGTTAGGTTACGTTTTGAATGAAGTTAGGGCAGGTTTAGGGTTATGGTTAGGGTGAAATTTTGGTTAAGGGCGAGGGTTCGGTTTAGGGTTAGGGTTAGAGTTAGGGTTAGTGGTTAGGGTTAGGTTTACTGTTAAGGTTAGGTTTAGGCTAAGGATTAGGCTTGGAGTTAGGGTTAGGAGTTAGTGTTTCGGTTAGGTTTAGGGTAGGGTTATATTTAGGGTTAAGTTTAGGGTTAGGGTAAGAGTTAGAGTTACGGTAAAGTTAAGGTGAAGGTTTTGGGTAAGTGTTACTGTTAGAGTTAGGGCTTGGGTTAGGGTTTGAGTGAGGGTTAGGGGTTGGGTTTGCGTTGAAGTTTATGGTAGGGTAAAAGTTAGGGTGAAGGTTAGGTTAGAGTTAGGGTCAGGTTCGGATTAGGATTAGGGCGAGGGTTAGGGACGGAATTATTGTAAGGGTTAGGTTTAGCGTTGGGGATACGGTTAAGGGTTAGGTTGAGGGTTAGGGTTAGGTTTCCTGTTAAGCTGAGGGTTTAGGGTAATTGTTATGGTTAGGGTTAGAGTTAGAGTTAGGCTTAGGGGAATTGTTATGGTTAGGGTGAGAGTTGGAGTTAGGCTTAGGGTTAGGGTGAAGTTTCAGTTAATAGTGAGGGTTAGGGTTAATGTCAGAGTTAGGGTTAATGTTAGTTTTAGGATTAGTTTTAGGGTTAGGGTTAGGTTCAGAGCTATTGTAAGGGTTAGGTTTAGGGTTACAGATGGACTAGAGTTATTGTTAGAGTTAGTTTTAAGGTAAGGGTTTGGGTTAGGTTTAGGTTTAGGGTTAAGGTTAGGGTTAGGGTCTGGATGAAGTTTAGTCTAGGGTGAGGGTTATTTTTACGGTTAGGGCTAGAATTTGGGTTTGTGTTCAGGTTAGTGTTCAGGTTAGTTTTCGAGTTTGGGTTAGGGTTAGGGGTTATGTTTAGGGTTAGGGTTAGTGTGAAGTTCAGGTTAAGTGTGAGGGTTAGGAAAAGGGTTAGGATTAGGGTTAGGATTATAGATAGGGTTAGACGTTAGGTTTAGGGTGTTAGGGTTAGGTTTATGGTTAGGGTAGTGTTAAGTTTAGGCTTAATGTTAGGGTTAGTGTTAGATTAGGGTTACTATTCGTGTTAAAGTTAGGGTTAGGGATAAGTTTAGGGATAGCATTAGGTTTAGGGTTGGGGATACGGTTAAGGTTTAGGGTGACTGTTAGGATTAGGTTTACAGTTCAGGTCAGGGTTTAGGTTAATTGTTACGGTAAGGGTTAGAGTTAGAGTTAGGGTTAGGGTTATGGTGAAGTTTCAGTTAATAGTGAGGGTTAGGGTTAAGGTTAGTGTTAGGGTTAGGTTTAGGGTTAGGGTAGGGGTAAGGTTACTGTTAAGGCTGGGTTTACGGTAAAGGGTAGTGCTAGGTTAGGGTTAGGTTTAGAGTTAGACTTAGTGGTAGGGTTTAGGGTTAGGGTTAGGGTTAGGTTTAGAGTTAGACTTAGTGGTAGGGTTTAGGGTTAGGGTTAGGGTCAAGTTTAGAGGTATTGTTAGGTTTAGGGTTAGGGTTATGGTAGAGTTAAGGTTAGCATTCATTTTAGGGTTAGGGTAACGGTTAGGTTTAGGTCATGCTTAGGACTAGGATTAGGGATAGGGTTAGGGTTGGGGAAAGTGTTAGGGGTTCGTGTGAGGGTTAGCGTTAGGTTTACACTTAAGCTGATGTTTTAGGGTGTTACGGTTAGGGTTAGGGTTAGAGTTAGGTTTAGGGTTAGGTTTATGCTTAGGATTACGTTTAGGGTCATGGTTAGGGGGAGATTTAGTGTCATATTTAGGTTTTTTTTTCCTTTTTTTTTTAGGCTTAGGGGTTAGGGTTAAGTTTATGGTAAGCGTGAGGTTTAGGGTTGGAGTTAGGGTTCAGGTTAGGGTCAGGGTTAGGATTAGTTTAAGTTTAGGGTTAGGGTTCGGGTCAGGGTTAGTTTTACTTCTGGTTAGGTTACGTTTTGATTGAAGTTAGGGCAGGTTTAGGGTTATGGTTAGGGTGAAATTTTGGTTAAGGGCGAGGGTTCGGTTTAGGGTTAGGGTTAGAGTTAGGGTTAGTGGTTAGGGTTAGGTTTACGGTTAAGGTTAGGTTTACGCTAAGGATTAGGCTTGGAGTTAGGGTTAGGCGTTAGTGTTTCTGTTAGGTTTAGGGTAGGGTTATATTTAGGGTTAAGTTTAGGGTTAGGGTAAGAGTTAGAGTTACGGTAAAGTTAAGGTGAAGGTTTTGGGTAAGTGTTACTGTTAGGGTTAGGGCTTGGGTTAGGGTTAGAGTTACGGCTAGGGGTTGGGTTTGGGTTTAAGTTTATGGTAGGGTAAAAGTTAGGGTGAAGGTTAGGTTAGAGTTAGGGTCAGGTTAGGATTAGGATTAGGGCGAGGGTTAGGGACGGAGTTATTGTAAGGGTTAGGTTTAGCGTTGGGGATACGGTTAAGGGTTAGGTTGAGGGTTAGGGTTAGGTTTCCTGTTAAGCTGAGGGTTTAGGGTAATTGTTATGGTTAGGGTTAGAGTTAGACTCAGGCTTAGGGGAATTGTTATGGTTAGGGTGAGAGTTGGAGTTAGACTTAGGGTTAGGGTGAAGTTTCAGTTAATAGTGAGGGTTAGGGTTAATGTCAGAGTTAGGGTTAATGTTAGTTTTAGGATTAGTTTTAGGGTTAGGGTTAGGTTCAGAGCTATTGTAAGGGTTAGGTTTAGGGTTACAGATGGACTAGAGTTATTGTTAGAGTTAGTTTTAAGGTAAGGGTTTGGGTTAGGTTTAGGTTTAGGGTCAAGGTTAGGGTTAGGGTCTGGATGAAGTTTAGTCTAGGGTGAGGGTTATTTTTACGGTTAGGGCTAGAATTTGGGTTTGTGTTCAGGTTAGTGTTCAGGTTTGTTTTCGAGTTTGGGTTAGGGTTAGCGGTTATGTTTAGGGTTAGGGTTAGTGTGAAGTTCAGGTTAAGTGTGAGGGTTAGGATAAGGGTTAGGATTAGGGTTAGGATTATAGATAGGGTTAGACGTTAGGTTTAGGGTGTTAGGGTTAGGTTTATGGTTAGGGTAGTGTTAAGTTTAGGCTTAATGTTAGGGTTAGTGTTAGGTTAGGGTTACTATTCGTGTTAGAGTTAGGTTTAGGGATAAGGTTAGGGATAGCATTAGGTTTAGGGTTGGGGATACGGTTAAGGTTTAGGGTGACTGTTAGGATTAGGTTTACAGTTCAGGTCAGGGTTTAGGTTTATTGTTACGGGAAGGGTTAGAGTCAGAGTTAGGGTTAGGGTTAGGGTTATGGTGAAGTTTCAGTTAATAGTGAGGATTAGGGTTAAGGTTAGTGTTAGGGTTAGGTTTAGGGTTAGGGCTAGGGTAGGGGTAAGGTTACTGTTAAGGCTGGGTTTACGGTAAAGGTAGTGCTAGGTTAGGGTTAGGTTTAGAGTTAGACTTAGTGGTAGGGTTTAGGGTTAGGGTTAGGGTCAAGTTTAGAGGTATTCTTAGGTTTAGGGTTAGGGTTATGGTAGAGTTAAGGTTAGCATTCATTTTAGGGTTAGGGTAACGGTTAGGTTTAGGTCATGCTTAGGACTAGGATTAGGGATAGGGTTAGGGTTGGGGAAAGTGTTAGGGGTTCGTGTGAGGGTTAGCGTTAGGTGTACACTTAAGCTGATGTTTTAGGGTGTTACGGTTAGGGTTAGGGTTAGAGTTAGGTTTAGGGTTAGGTTTATGCTTAGGATTACGTTTAGGGTCATGGTTAGGGGGAGATTTAGTGTCATATTTAGGTTTTTTTTTCCTTTTTTTTTTAGGCTTAGGGGTTAGGGTTAAGTTTATGTTAAGCGTGAGGTTTAGGGTTGGAGTTAGGGTTCAGGTTAGGGTCAGGGTTAGGATTAGCTTAAGTTTAGGGTTAGGGTTCGGGTTAGGGTTAGTTTTAGTTCTGGTTAGGTTACGTTTTGAATGAAGTTAGGGCAGGTTTAGGGTTATGGTTAGGGTGAAATTTTGGTTAAGGGCGAGGGTTCGGTTTAGGGTTAGGGTTAGAGTTAGGGTTAGTGGTTAGGGTTAGGTTTACTGTTAAGGTTAGGTTTAGGCTAAGGATTAGGCTTGGAGTTAGGGTTAGGAGTTAGTGTTTCGGTTAGGTTTAGGGTAGGGTTATATTTAGGGTTAAGTTTAGGGTTAGGGTAAGAGTTAGAGTTACGGTAAAGTTAAGGTGAAGGTTTTGGGTAAGTGTTACTGTTAGAGTTAGGGCTTGGGTTAGGGTTTGAGTGAGGGTTAGGGGTTGGGTTTGCGTTGAAGTTTATGGTAGGGTAAAAGTTAGGGTGAAGGTTAGGTTAGAGTTAGGGTCAGGTTCGGATTAGGATTAGGGCGAGGGTTAGGGACGGAATTATTGTAAGGGTTAGGTTTAGCGTTGGGGATACGGTTAAGGGTTAGGTTGAGGGTTAGGGTTAGGTTTCCTGTTAAGCTGAGGGTTTAGGGTAATTGTTATGGTTAGGGTTAGAGTTAGAGTTAGGCTTAGGGGAATTGTTATGGTTAGGGTGAGAGTTGGAGTTAGGCTTAGGGTTAGGGTGAAGTTTCAGTTAATAGTGAGGGTTAGGGTTAATGTCAGAGTTAGGGTTAATGTTAGTTTTAGGATTAGTTTTAGGGTTAGGGTTAGGTTCAGAGCTATTGTAAGGGTTAGGTTTAGGGTTACAGATGGACTAGAGTTATTGTTAGAGTTAGTTTTAAGGTAAGGGTTTGGGTTAGGTTTAGGTTTAGGGTCAAGGTTAGGGTTAGGGTCTGGATGAAGTTTAGTCTAGGGTGAGGGTTATTTTTACGGTTAGGGCTAGAATTTGGGTTTGTGTTCAGGTTAGTGTTCAGGTTAGTTTTCGAGTTTGGGTTAGGGTTAGGGGTTATGTTTAGGGTTAGGGTTAGTGTGAAGTTCAGGTTAAGTGTGAGGGTTAGGAAAAGGGTTAGGATTAGGGTTAGGATTATAGATAGGGTTAGACGTTAGGTTTAGGGTGTTAGGGTTAGGTTTATGGTTAGGGTAGTGTTAAGTTTAGGCTTAATGTTAGGGTTAGTGTTAGATTAGGGTTACTATTCGTGTTAAAGTTAGGGTTAGGGATAAGTTTAGGGATAGCATTAGGTTTAGGGTTGGGGATACGGTTAAGGTTTAGGGTGACTGTTAGGATTAGGTTTACAGTTCAGGTCAGGGTTTAGGTTAATTGTTACGGTAAGGGTTAGAGTTAGAGTTAGGGTTAGGGTTATGGTGAAGTTTCAGTTAATAGTGAGGGTTAGGGTTAAGGTTAGTGTTAGGGTTAGGTTTAGGGTTAGGGTAGGGGTAAGGTTACTGTTAAGGCTGGGTTTACGGTAAAGGGTAGTGCTAGGTTAGGGTTAGGTTTAGAGTTAGACTTAGTGGTAGGGTTTAGGGTTAGGGTTAGGGTTAGGTTTAGAGTTAGACTTAGTGGTAGGGTTTAGGGTTAGGGTTAGGGTCAAGTTTAGAGGTATTGTTAGGTTTAGGGTTAGGGTTATGGTAGAGTTAAGGTTAGCATTCATTTTAGGGTTAGGGTAACGGTTAGGTTTAGGTCATGCTTAGGACTAGGATTAGGGATAGGGTTAGGGTTGGGGAAAGTGTTAGGGGTTCGTGTGAGGGTTAGCGTTAGGTTTACACTTAAGCTGATGTTTTAGGGTGTTACGGTTAGGGTTAGGGTTAGAGTTAGGTTTAGGGTTAGGTTTATGCTTAGGATTACGTTTAGGGTCATGGTTAGGGGGAGATTTAGTGTCATATTTAGGTTTTTTTTTCCTTTTTTTTTTAGGCTTAGGGGTTAGGGTTAAGTTTATGGTAAGCGTGAGGTTTAGGGTTGGAGTTAGGGTTCAGGTTAGGGTCAGGGTTAGGATTAGTTTAAGTTTAGGGTTAGGGTTCGGGTCAGGGTTAGTTTTACTTCTGGTTAGGTTACGTTTTGATTGAAGTTAGGGCAGGTTTAGGGTTATGGTTAGGGTGAAATTTTGGTTAAGGGCGAGGGTTCGGTTTAGGGTTAGGGTTAGAGTTAGGGTTAGTGGTTAGGGTTAGGTTTACGGTTAAGGTTAGGTTTACGCTAAGGATTAGGCTTGGAGTTAGGGTTAGGCGTTAGTGTTTCTGTTAGGTTTAGGGTAGGGTTATATTTAGGGTTAAGTTTAGGGTTAGGGTAAGAGTTAGAGTTACGGTAAAGTTAAGGTGAAGGTTTTGGGTAAGTGTTACTGTTAGGGTTAGGGCTTGGGTTAGGGTTAGAGTTACGGCTAGGGGTTGGGTTTGGGTTTAAGTTTATGGTAGGGTAAAAGTTAGGGTGAAGGTTAGGTTAGAGTTAGGGTCAGGTTAGGATTAGGATTAGGGCGAGGGTTAGGGACGGAGTTATTGTAAGGGTTAGGTTTAGCGTTGGGGATACGGTTAAGGGTTAGGTTGAGGGTTAGGGTTAGGTTTCCTGTTAAGCTGAGGGTTTAGGGTAATTGTTATGGTTAGGGTTAGAGTTAGACTCAGGCTTAGGGGAATTGTTATGGTTAGGGTGAGAGTTGGAGTTAGACTTAGGGTTAGGGTGAAGTTTCAGTTAATAGTGAGGGTTAGGGTTAATGTCAGAGTTAGGGTTAATGTTAGTTTTAGGATTAGTTTTAGGGTTAGGGTTAGGTTCAGAGCTATTGTAAGGGTTAGGTTTAGGGTTACAGATGGACTAGAGTTATTGTTAGAGTTAGTTTTAAGGTAAGGGTTTGGGTTAGGTTTAGGTTTAGGGTCAAGGTTAGGGTTAGGGTCTGGATGAAGTTTAGTCTAGGGTGAGGGTTATTTTTACGGTTAGGGCTAGAATTTGGGTTTGTGTTCAGGTTAGTGTTCAGGTTTGTTTTCGAGTTTGGGTTAGGGTTAGCGGTTATGTTTAGGGTTAGGGTTAGTGTGAAGTTCAGGTTAAGTGTGAGGGTTAGGATAAGGGTTAGGATTAGGGTTAGGATTATAGATAGGGTTAGACGTTAGGTTTAGGGTGTTAGGGTTAGGTTTATGGTTAGGGTAGTGTTAAGTTTAGGCTTAATGTTAGGGTTAGTGTTAGGTTAGGGTTACTATTCGTGTTAGAGTTAGGTTTAGGGATAAGGTTAGGGATAGCATTAGGTTTAGGGTTGGGGATACGGTTAAGGTTTAGGGTGACTGTTAGGATTAGGTTTACAGTTCAGGTCAGGGTTTAGGTTTATTGTTACGGGAAGGGTTAGAGTCAGAGTTAGGGTTAGGGTTAGGGTTATGGTGAAGTTTCAGTTAATAGTGAGGATTAGGGTTAAGGTTAGTGTTAGGGTTAGGTTTAGGGTTAGGGCTAGGGTAGGGGTAAGGTTACTGTTAAGGCTGGGTTTACGGTAAAGGTAGTGCTAGGTTAGGGTTAGGTTTAGAGTTAGACTTAGTGGTAGGGTTTAGGGTTAGGGTTAGGGTTAGGTTTAGAGTTAGACTTAGTGGTAGGGTTTAGGGTTAGGGTTAGGGTCCAGTTTAGAGGTATTGTTAGGTTTAGGGTTAGGGTTATGGTAGAGTTAAGGTTAGCATTCATTTTAGGGTTAGGGTAACGGTTAGGTTTAGGTCATGCTTAGGACTAGGATTAGGGATAGGGTTAGGGTTGGGGAAAGTGTTAGGGGTTCGTGTGAGGGTTAGCGTTAGGTTTACACTTAAGCTGATGTTTTAGGGTGTTACGGTTAGGGTTAGGGTTAGAGTTAGGTTTAGGGTTAGGTTTATGCTTAGGATTACGTTTAGGGTCATGGTTAGGGGGAGATTTAGTGTCATATTTAGGTTTTTTTTTCCTTTTTTTTTTAGGCTTAGGGGTTAGGGTTAAGTTTATGGTAAGCGTGAGGTTTAGGGTTGGAGTTAGGGTTCAGGTTAGGGTCAGGGTTAGGATTAGTTTAAGTTTAGGGTTAGGGTTCGGGTCAGGGTTAGTTTTACTTCTGGTTAGGTTACGTTTTGATTGAAGTTAGGGCAGGTTTAGGGTTATGGTTAGGGTGAAATTTTGGTTAAGGGCGAGGGTTCGGTTTAGGGTTAGGGTTAGAGTTAGGGTTAGTGGTTAGGGTTAGGTTTACGGTTAAGGTTAGGTTTACGCTAAGGATTAGGCTTGGAGTTAGGGTTAGGCGTTAGTGTTTCTGTTAGGTTTAGGGTAGGGTTATATTTAGGGTTAAGTTTAGGGTTAGGGTAAGAGTTAGAGTTACGGTAAAGTTAAGGTGAAGGTTTTGGGTAAGTGTTACTGTTAGGGTTAGGGCTTGGGTTAGGGTTAGAGTTACGGCTAGGGGTTGGGTTTGGGTTTAAGTTTATGGTAGGGTAAAAGTTAGGGTGAAGGTTAGGTTAGAGTTAGGGTCAGGTTAGGATTAGGATTAGGGCGAGGGTTAGGGACGGAGTTATTGTAAGGGTTAGGTTTAGCGTTGGGGATACGGTTAAGGGTTAGGTTGAGGGTTAGGGTTAGGTTTCCTGTTAAGCTGAGGGTTTAGGGTAATTGTTATGGTTAGGGTTAGAGTTAGACTCAGGCTTAGGGGAATTGTTATGGTTAGGGTGAGAGTTGGAGTTAGACTTAGGGTTAGGGTGAAGTTTCAGTTAATAGTGAGGGTTAGGGTTAATGTCAGAGTTAGGGTTAATGTTAGTTTTAGGATTAGTTTTAGGGTTAGGGTTAGGTTCAGAGCTATTGTAAGGGTTAGGTTTAGGGTTACAGATGGACTAGAGTTATTGTTAGAGTTAGTTTTAAGGTAAGGGTTTGGGTTAGGTTTAGGTTTAGGGTCAAGGTTAGGGTTAGGGTCTGGATGAAGTTTAGTCTAGGGTGAGGGTTATTTTTACGGTTAGGGCTAGAATTTGGGTTTGTGTTCAGGTTAGTGTTCAGGTTTGTTTTCGAGTTTGGGTTAGGGTTAGCGGTTATGTTTAGGGTTAGGGTTAGTGTGAAGTTCAGGTTAAGTGTGAGGGTTAGGATAAGGGTTAGGATTAGGGTTAGGATTATAGATAGGGTTAGACGTTAGGTTTAGGGTGTTAGGGTTAGGTTTATGGTTAGGGTAGTGTTAAGTTTAGGCTTAATGTTAGGGTTAGTGTTAGGTTAGGGTTACTATTCGTGTTAGAGTTAGGTTTAGGGATAAGGTTAGGGATAGCATTAGGTTTAGGGTTGGGGATACGGTTAAGGTTTAGGGTGACTGTTAGGATTAGGTTTACAGTTCAGGTCAGGGTTTAGGTTTATTGTTACGGGAAGGGTTAGAGTCAGAGTTAGGGTTAGGGTTAGGGTTATGGTGAAGTTTCAGTTAATAGTGAGGATTAGGGTTAAGGTTAGTGTTAGGGTTAGGTTTAGGGTTAGGGCTAGGGTAGGGGTAAGGTTACTGTTAAGGCTGGGTTTACGGTAAAGGTAGTGCTAGGTTAGGGTTAGGTTTAGAGTTAGACTTAGTGGTAGGGTTTAGGGTTAGGGTTAGGGTCAAGTTTAGAGGTATTCTTAGGTTTAGGGTTAGGGTTATGGTAGAGTTAAGGTTAGCATTCATTTTAGGGTTAGGGTAACGGTTAGGTTTAGGTCATGCTTAGGACTAGGATTAGGGATAGGGTTAGGGTTGGGGAAAGTGTTAGGGGTTCGTGTGAGGGTTAGCGTTAGGTGTACACTTAAGCTGATGTTTTAGGGTGTTACGGTTAGGGTTAGGGTTAGAGTTAGGTTTAGGGTTAGGTTTATGCTTAGGATTACGTTTAGGGTCATGGTTAGGGGGAGATTTAGTGTCATATTTAGGTTTTTTTTTTCTTTTTTTTTTAGGCTTAGGGGTTAGGGTTAAGTTTATGTTAAGCGTGAGGTTTAGGGTTGGAGTTAGGGTTCAGGTTAGGGTCAGGGTTAGGATTAGCTTAAGTTTAGGGTTAGGGTTCGGGTTAGGGTTAGTTTTAGTTCTGGTTAGGTTACGTTTTGAATGAAGTTAGGGCAGGTTTAGGGTTATGGTTAGGGTGAAATTTTGGTTAAGGGCGAGGGTTCGGTTTAGGGTTAGGGTTAGAGTTAGGGTTAGTGGTTAGGGTTAGGTTTACTGTTAAGGTTAGGTTTAGGCTAAGGATTAGGCTTGGAGTTAGGGTTAGGAGTTAGTGTTTCGGTTAGGTTTAGGGTAGGGTTATATTTAGGGTTAAGTTTAGGGTTAGGGTAAGAGTTAGAGTTACGGTAAAGTTAAGGTGAAGGTTTTGGGTAAGTGTTACTGTTAGAGTTAGGGCTTGGGTTAGGGTTTGAGTGAGGGTTAGGGGTTGGGTTTGCGTTGAAGTTTATGGTAGGGTAAAAGTTAGGGTGAAGGTTAGGTTAGAGTTAGGGTCAGGTTCGGATTAGGATTAGGGCGAGGGTTAGGGACGGAATTATTGTAAGGGTTAGGTTTAGCGTTGGGGATACGGTTAAGGGTTAGGTTGAGGGTTAGGGTTAGGTTTCCTGTTAAGCTGAGGGTTTAGGGTAATTGTTATGGTTAGGGTTAGAGTTAGAGTTAGGCTTAGGGGAATTGTTATGGTTAGGGTGAGAGTTGGAGTTAGGCTTAGGGTTAGGGTGAAGTTTCAGTTAATAGTGAGGGTTAGGGTTAATGTCAGAGTTAGGGTTAATGTTAGTTTTAGGATTAGTTTTAGGGTTAGGGTTAGGTTCAGAGCTATTGTAAGGGTTAGGTTTAGGGTTACAGATGGACTAGAGTTATTGTTAGAGTTAGTTTTAAGGTAAGGGTTTGGGTTAGGTTTAGGTTTAGGGTTAAGGTTAGGGTTAGGGTTTGGATGAAGTTTAGTCTAGGGTGAGGGTTATTTTTACGGTTAGGGCTAGAATTTGGGTTTGTGTTCAGGTTAGTGTTCAGGTTAGTTTTCGAGTTTGGGTTAGGGTTAGGGGTTATGTTTAGGGTTAGGGTTAGTGTGAAGTTCAGGTTAAGTGTGAGGGTTAGGAAAAGGGTTAGGATTAGGGTTAGGATTATAGATAGGGTTAGACGTTAGGTTTAGGGTGTTAGGGTTAGGTTTATGGTTAGGGTAGTGTTAAGTTTAGGCTTAATGTTAGGGTTAGTGTTAGATTAGGGTTACTATTCGTGTTAAAGTTAGGGTTAGGGATAAGTTTAGGGATAGCATTAGGTTTAGGGTTGGGGATACGGTTAAGGTTTAGGGTGACTGTTAGGATTAGGTTTACAGTTCAGGTCAGGGTTTAGGTTAATTGTTACGGTAAGGGTTAGAGTTAGAGTTAGGGTTAGGGTTATGGTGAAGTTTCAGTTAATAGTGAGGGTTAGGGTTAAGGTTAGTGTTAGGGTTAGGTTTAGGGTTAGGGTAGGGGTAAGGTTACTGTTAAGGCTGGGTTTACGGTAAAGGGTAGTGCTAGGTTAGGGTTAGGTTTAGAGTTAGACTTAGTGGTAGGGTTTAGGGTTAGGGTTAGGGTTAGGTTTAGAGTTAGACTTAGTGGTAGGGTTTAGGGTTAGGGTTAGGGTCAAGTTTAGAGGTATTGTTAGGTTTAGGGTTAGGGTTATGGTAGAGTTAAGGTTAGCATTCATTTTAGGGTTAGGGTAACGGTTAGGTTTAGGTCATGCTTAGGACTAGGATTAGGGATAGGGTTAGGGTTGGGGAAAGTGTTAGGGGTTCGTGTGAGGGTTAGCGTTAGGTTTACACTTAAGCTGATGTTTTAGGGTGTTACGGTTAGGGTTAGGGTTAGAGTTAGGTTTAGGGTTAGGTTTATGCTTAGGATTACGTTTAGGGTCATGGTTAGGGGGAGATTTAGTGTCATATTTAGGTTTTTTTTTCCTTTTTTTTTTAGGCTTAGGGGTTAGGGTTAAGTTTATGGTAAGCGTGAGGTTTAGGGTTGGAGTTAGGGTTCAGGTTAGGGTCAGGGTTAGGATTAGTTTAAGTTTAGGGTTAGGGTTCGGGTCAGGGTTAGTTTTACTTCTGGTTAGGTTACGTTTTGAATGAAGTTAGGGCAGGTTTAGGGTTATGGTTAGGGTGAAATTTTGGTTAAGGGCGAGGGTTCGGTTTAGGGTTAGGGTTAGAGTTAGGGTTAGTGGTTAGGGTTAGGTTTACTGTTAAGGTTAGGTTTAGGCTAAGGATTAGGCTTGGAGTTAGGGTTAGGAGTTAGTGTTTCGGTTAGGTTTAGGGTAGGGTTATATTTAGGGTTAAGTTTAGGGTTAGGGTAAGAGTTAGAGTTACGGTAAAGTTAAGGTGAAGGTTTTGGGTAAGTGTTACTGTTAGAGTTAGGGCTTGGGTTAGGGTTTGAGTGAGGGTTAGGGGTTGGGTTTGCGTTGAAGTTTATGGTAGGGTAAAAGTTAGGGTGAAGGTTAGGTTAGAGTTAGGGTCAGGTTCGGATTAGGATTAGGGCGAGGGTTAGGGACGGAATTATTGTAAGGGTTAGGTTTAGCGTTGGGGATACGGTTAAGGGTTAGGTTGAGGGTTAGGGTTAGGTTTCCTGTTAAGCTGAGGGTTTAGGGTAATTGTTATGGTTAGGGTTAGAGTTAGAGTTAGGCTTAGGGGAATTGTTATGGTTAGGGTGAGAGTTGGAGTTAGGCTTAGGGTTAGGGTGAAGTTTCAGTTAATAGTGAGGGTTAGGGTTAATGTCAGAGTTAGGGTTAATGTTAGTTTTAGGATTAGTTTTAGGGTTAGGGTTAGGTTCAGAGCTATTGTAAGGGTTAGGTTTAGGGTTACAGATGGACTAGAGTTATTGTTAGAGTTAGTTTTAAGGTAAGGGTTTGGGTTAGGTTTAGGTTTAGGGTTAAGGTTAGGGTTAGGGTTTGGATGAAGTTTAGTCTAGGGTGAGGGTTATTTTTACGGTTAGGGCTAGAATTTGGGTTTGTGTTCAGGTTAGTGTTCAGGTTAGTTTTCGAGTTTGGGTTAGGGTTAGGGGTTATGTTTAGGGTTAGGGTTAGTGTGAAGTTCAGGTTAAGTGTGAGGGTTAGGAAAAGGGTTAGGATTAGGGTTAGGATTATAGATAGGGTTAGACGTTAGGTTTAGGGTGTTAGGGTTAGGTTTATGGTTAGGGTAGTGTTAAGTTTAGGCTTAATGTTAGGGTTAGTGTTAGATTAGGGTTACTATTCGTGTTAAAGTTAGGGTTAGGGATAAGTTTAGGGATAGCATTAGGTTTAGGGTTGGGGATACGGTTAAGGTTTAGGGTGACTGTTAGGATTAGGTTTACAGTTCAGGTCAGGGTTTAGGTTAATTGTTATGGTAAGGGTTAGAGTTAGAGTTAGGGTTAGGGTTATGGTGAAGTTTCAGTTAATAGTGAGGGTTAGGGTTAAGGTTAGTGTTAGGGTTAGGTTTAGGGTTAGGGTAGGGGTAAGGTTACTGTTAAGGCTGGGTTTACGGTAAAGGGTAGTGCTAGGTTAGGGTTAGGTTTAGAGTTAGACTTAGTGGTAGGGTTTAGGGTTAGGGTTAGGGTTAGGTTTAGAGTTAGACTTAGTGGTAGGGTTTAGGGTTAGGGTTAGGGTCAAGTTTAGAGGTATTGTTAGGTTTAGGGTTAGGGTTATGGTAGAGTTAAGGTTAGCATTCATTTTAGGGTTAGGGTAACGGTTAGGTTTAGGTCATGCTTAGGACTAGGATTAGGGATAGGGTTAGGGTTGGGGAAAGTGTTAGGGGTTCGTGTGAGGGTTAGCGTTAGGTTTACACTTAAGCTGATGTTTTAGGGTGTTACGGTTAGGGTTAGGGTTAGAGTTAGGTTTAGGGTTAGGTTTATGCTTAGGATTACGTTTAGGGTCATGGTTAGGGGGAGATTTAGTGTCATATTTAGGTTTTTTTTTCCTTTTTTTTTTAGGCTTAGGGGTTAGGGTTAAGTTTATGGTAAGCGTGAGGTTTAGGGTTGGAGTTAGGGTTCAGGTTAGGGTCAGGGTTAGGATTAGTTTAAGTTTAGGGTTAGGGTTCGGGTCAGGGTTAGTTTTACTTCTGGTTAGGTTACGTTTTGATTGAAGTTAGGGCAGGTTTAGGGTTATGGTTAGGGTGAAATTTTGGTTAAGGGCGAGGGTTCGGTTTAGGGTTAGGGTTAGAGTTAGGGTTAGTGGTTAGGGTTAGGTTTACGGTTAAGGTTAGGTTTACGCTAAGGATTAGGCTTGGAGTTAGGGTTAGGCGTTAGTGTTTCTGTTAGGTTTAGGGTAGGGTTATATTTAGGGTTAAGTTTAGGGTTAGGGTAAGAGTTAGAGTTACGGTAAAGTTAAGGTGAAGGTTTTGGGTAAGTGTTACTGTTAGGGTTAGGGCTTGGGTTAGGGTTAGAGTTACGGCTAGGGGTTGGGTTTGGGTTTAAGTTTATGGTAGGGTAAAAGTTAGGGTGAAGGTTAGGTTAGAGTTAGGGTCAGGTTAGGATTAGGATTAGGGCGAGGGTTAGGGACGGAGTTATTGTAAGGGTTAGGTTTAGCGTTGGGGATA
Organism: Elephas maximus indicus; assembly: GCF_024166365.1. Lineage (NCBI taxonomy): Eukaryota > Metazoa > Chordata > Mammalia > Proboscidea > Elephantidae > Elephas > Elephas maximus. The sequence continues at coordinate 35,765,280 of NC_064819.1, forward strand.
CGGTTAAGGGTTAGGTTGAGGGTTAGGGTTAGGTTTCCTGTTAAGCTGAGGGTTTAGGGTAATTGTTATGGTTAGGGTTAGAGTTAGACTCAGGCTTAGGGGAATTGTTATGGTTAGGGTGAGAGTTGGAGTTAGACTTAGGGTTAGGGTGAAGTTTCAGTTAATAGTGAGGGTTAGGGTTAATGTCAGAGTTAGGGTTAATGTTAGTTTTAGGATTAGTTTTAGGGTTAGGGTTAGGTTCAGAGCTATTGTAAGGGTTAGGTTTAGGGTTACAGATGGACTAGAGTTATTGTTAGAGTTAGTTTTAAGGTAAGGGTTTGGGTTAGGTTTAGGTTTAGGGTCAAGGTTAGGGTTAGGGTCTGGATGAAGTTTAGTCTAGGGTGAGGGTTATTTTTACGGTTAGGGCTAGAATTTGGGTTTGTGTTCAGGTTAGTGTTCAGGTTTGTTTTCGAGTTTGGGTTAGGGTTAGGGGTTATGTTTAGGGTTAGGGTTAGTGTGAAGTTCAGGTTAAGTGTGAGGGTTAGGAAAAGGGTTAGGATTAGGGTTAGGATTATAGATAGGGTTAGACGTTAGGTTTAGGGTGTTAGGGTTAGGTTTATGGTTAGGGTAGTGTTAAGTTTAGGCTTAATGTTAGGGTTAGTGTTAGGTTAGGGTTACTATTCGTGTTAGAGTTAGGTTTAGGGATAAGGTTAGGGATAGCATTAGGTTTAGGGTTGGGGATACGGTTAAGGTTTAGGGTGACTGTTAGGATTAGGTTTACAGTTCAGGTCAGGGTTTAGGTTTATTGTTACGGGAAGGGTTAGAGTCAGAGTTAGGGTTAGGGTTAGGGTTATGGTGAAGTTTCAGTTAATAGTGAGGATTAGGGTTAAGGTTAGTGTTAGGGTTAGGTTTAGGGTTAGGGCTAGGGTAGGGGTAAGGTTACTGTTAAGGCTGGGTTTACGGTAAAGGTAGTGCTAGGTTAGGGTTAGGTTTAGAGTTAGACTTAGTGGTAGGGTTTAGGGTTAGGGTTAGGGTCAAGTTTAGAGGTATTCTTAGGTTTAGGGTTAGGGTTATGGTAGAGTTAAGGTTAGCATTCATTTTAGGGTTAGGGTAACGGTTAGGTTTAGGTCATGCTTAGGACTAGGATTAGGGATAGGGTTAGGGTTGGGGAAAGTGTTAGGGGTTCGTGTGAGGGTTAGCGTTAGGTGTACACTTAAGCTGATGTTTTAGGGTGTTACGGTTAGGGTTAGGGTTAGAGTTAGGTTTAGGGTTAGGTTTATGCTTAGGATTACGTTTAGGGTCATGGTTAGGGGGAGATTTAGTGTCATATTTAGGTTTTTTTTTCCTTTTTTTTTTAGGCTTAGGGGTTAGGGTTAAGTTTATGTTAAGCGTGAGGTTTAGGGTTGGAGTTAGGGTTCAGGTTAGGGTCAGGGTTAGGATTAGCTTAAGTTTAGGGTTAGGGTTCGGGTTAGGGTTAGTTTTAGTTCTGGTTAGGTTACGTTTTGAATGAAGTTAGGGCAGGTTTAGGGTTATGGTTAGGGTGAAATTTTGGTTAAGGGCGAGGGTTCGGTTTAGGGTTAGGGTTAGAGTTAGGGTTAGTGGTTAGGGTTAGGTTTACTGTTAAGGTTAGGTTTAGGCTAAGGATTAGGCTTGGAGTTAGGGTTAGGAGTTAGTGTTTCGGTTAGGTTTAGGGTAGGGTTATATTTAGGGTTAAGTTTAGGGTTAGGGTAAGAGTTAGAGTTACGGTAAAGTTAAGGTGAAGGTTTTGGGTAAGTGTTACTGTTAGAGTTAGGGCTTGGGTTAGGGTTTGAGTGAGGGTTAGGGGTTGGGTTTGCGTTGAAGTTTATGGTAGGGTAAAAGTTAGGGTGAAGGTTAGGTTAGAGTTAGGGTCAGGTTCGGATTAGGATTAGGGCGAGGGTTAGGGACGGAATTATTGTAAGGGTTAGGTTTAGCGTTGGGGATACGGTTAAGGGTTAGGTTGAGGGTTAGGGTTAGGTTTCCTGTTAAGCTGAGGGTTTAGGGTAATTGTTATGGTTAGGGTTAGAGTTAGAGTTAGGCTTAGGGGAATTGTTATGGTTAGGGTGAGAGTTGGAGTTAGGCTTAGGGTTAGGGTGAAGTTTCAGTTAATAGTGAGGGTTAGGGTTAATGTCAGAGTTAGGGTTAATGTTAGTTTTAGGATTAGTTTTAGGGTTAGGGTTAGGTTCAGAGCTATTGTAAGGGTTAGGTTTAGGGTTACAGATGGACTAGAGTTATTGTTAGAGTTAGTTTTAAGGTAAGGGTTTGGGTTAGGTTTAGGTTTAGGGTTAAGGTTAGGGTTAGGGTTTGGATGAAGTTTAGTCTAGGGTGAGGGTTATTTTTACGGTTAGGGCTAGAATTTGGGTTTGTGTTCAGGTTAGTGTTCAGGTTAGTTTTCGAGTTTGGGTTAGGGTTAGGGGTTATGTTTAGGGTTAGGGTTAGTGTGAAGTTCAGGTTAAGTGTGAGGGTTAGGAAAAGGGTTAGGATTAGGGTTAGGATTATAGATAGGGTTAGACGTTAGGTTTAGGGTGTTAGGGTTAGGTTTATGGTTAGGGTAGTGTTAAGTTTAGGCTTAATGTTAGGGTTAGTGTTAGATTAGGGTTACTATTCGTGTTAAAGTTAGGGTTAGGGATAAGTTTAGGGATAGCATTAGGTTTAGGGTTGGGGATACGGTTAAGGTTTAGGGTGACTGTTAGGATTAGGTTTACAGTTCAGGTCAGGGTTTAGGTTAATTGTTACGGTAAGGGTTAGAGTTAGAGTTAGGGTTAGGGTTATGGTGAAGTTTCAGTTAATAGTGAGGGTTAGGGTTAAGGTTAGTGTTAGGGTTAGGTTTAGGGTTAGGGTAGGGGTAAGGTTACTGTTAAGGCTGGGTTTACGGTAAAGGGTAGTGCTAGGTTAGGGTTAGGTTTAGAGTTAGACTTAGTGGTAGGGTTTAGGGTTAGGGTTAGGGTTAGGTTTAGAGTTAGACTTAGTGGTAGGGTTTAGGGTTAGGGTTAGGGTCAAGTTTAGAGGTATTGTTAGGTTTAGGGTTAGGGTTATGGTAGAGTTAAGGTTAGCATTCATTTTAGGGTTAGGGTAACGGTTAGGTTTAGGTCATGCTTAGGACTAGGATTAGGGATAGGGTTAGGGTTGGGGAAAGTGTTAGGGGTTCGTGTGAGGGTTAGCGTTAGGTTTACACTTAAGCTGATGTTTTAGGGTGTTACGGTTAGGGTTAGGGTTAGAGTTAGGTTTAGGGTTAGGTTTATGCTTAGGATTACGTTTAGGGTCATGGTTAGGGGGAGATTTAGTGTCATATTTAGGTTTTTTTTTCCTTTTTTTTTTAGGCTTAGGGGTTAGGGTTAAGTTTATGGTAAGCGTGAGGTTTAGGGTTGGAGTTAGGGTTCAGGTTAGGGTCAGGGTTAGGATTAGTTTAAGTTTAGGGTTAGGGTTCGGGTCAGGGTTAGTTTTACTTCTGGTTAGGTTACGTTTTGATTGAAGTTAGGGCAGGTTTAGGGTTATGGTTAGGGTGAAATTTTGGTTAAGGGCGAGGGTTCGGTTTAGGGTTAGGGTTAGAGTTAGGGTTAGTGGTTAGGGTTAGGTTTACGGTTAAGGTTAGGTTTACGCTAAGGATTAGGCTTGGAGTTAGGGTTAGGCGTTAGTGTTTCTGTTAGGTTTAGGGTAGGGTTATATTTAGGGTTAAGTTTAGGGTTAGGGTAAGAGTTAGAGTTACGGTAAAGTTAAGGTGAAGGTTTTGGGTAAGTGTTACTGTTAGGGTTAGGGCTTGGGTTAGGGTTAGAGTTAGGGCTAGGGGTTGGGTTTGGGTTTAAGTTTATGGTAGGGTAAAAGTTAGGGTGAAGGTTAGGTTAGAGTTAGGGTCAGGTTCGGATTAGGATTAGGGCGAGGGTTAGGGACGGAGTTATTGTAAGGGTTAGGTTTAGCGTTGGGGATACGGTTAAGGGTTAGGTTGAGGGTTAGGGTTAGGTTTCCTGTTAAGCTGAGGGTTTAGGGTAATTGTTATGGTTAGGGTTAGAGTTAGACTCAGGCTTAGGGGAATTGTTATGGTTAGGGTGAGAGTTGGAGTTAGACTTAGGGTTAGGGTGAAGTTTCAGTTAATAGTGAGGGTTAGGGTTAATGTCAGAGTTAGGGTTAATGTTAGTTTTAGGATTAGTTTTAGGGTTAGGGTTAGGTTCAGAGCTATTGTAAGGGTTAGGTTTAGGGTTACAGATGGACTAGAGTTATTGTTAGAGTTAGTTTTAAGGTAAGGGTTTGGGTTAGGTTTAGGTTTAGGGTTAAGGTTAGGGTTAGGGTTTGGATGAAGTTTAGTCTAGGGTGAGGGTTATTTTTACGGTTAGGGCTAGAATTTGGGTTTGTGTTCAGGTTAGTGTTCAGGTTAGTTTTCGAGTTTGGGTTAGGGTTAGGGGTTATGTTTAGGGTTAGGGTTAGTGTGAAGTTCAGGTTAAGTGTGAGGGTTAGGAAAAGGGTTAGGATTAGGGTTAGGATTATAGATAGGGTTAGACGTTAGGTTTAGGGTGTTAGGGTTAGGTTTATGGTTAGGGTAGTGTTAAGTTTAGGCTTAATGTTAGGGTTAGTGTTAGGTTAGGGTTACTATTCGTGTTAGAGTTAGGTTTAGGGATAAGGTTAGGGATAGCATTAGGTTTAGGGTTGGGGATACGGTTAAGGTTTAGGGTGACTGTTAGGATTAGGTTTACAGTTCAGGTCAGGGTTTAGGTTTATTGTTACGGGAAGGGTTAGAGTCAGAGTTAGGGTTAGGGTTAGGGTTATGGTGAAGTTTCAGTTAATAGTGAGGATTAGGGTTAAGGTTAGTGTTAGGGTTAGGTTTAGGGTTAGGGCTAGGGTAGGGGTAAGGTTACTGTTAAGGCTGGGTTTACGGTAAAGGTAGTGCTAGGTTAGGGTTAGGTTTAGAGTTAGACTTAGTGGTAGGGTTTAGGGTTAGGGTTAGGGTCAAGTTTAGAGGTATTCTTAGGTTTAGGGTTAGGGTTATGGTAGAGTTAAGGTTAGCATTCATTTTAGGGTTAGGGTAACGGTTAGGTTTAGGTCATGCTTAGGACTAGGATTAGGGATAGGGTTAGGGTTGGGGAAAGTGTTAGGGGTTCGTGTGAGGGTTAGCGTTAGGTGTACACTTAAGCTGATGTTTTAGGGTGTTACGGTTAGGGTTAGGGTTAGAGTTAGGTTTAGGGTTAGGTTTATGCTTAGGATTACGTTTAGGGTCATGGTTAGGGGGAGATTTAGTGTCATATTTAGGTTTTTTTTTCCTTTTTTTTTTAGGCTTAGGGGTTAGGGTTAAGTTTATGTTAAGCGTGAGGTTTAGGGTTGGAGTTAGGGTTCAGGTTAGGGTCAGGGTTAGGATTAGCTTAAGTTTAGGGTTAGGGTTCGGGTTAGGGTTAGTTTTAGTTCTGGTTAGGTTACGTTTTGAATGAAGTTAGGGCAGGTTTAGGGTTATGGTTAGGGTGAAATTTTGGTTAAGGGCGAGGGTTCGGTTTAGGGTTAGGGTTAGAGTTAGGGTTAGTGGTTAGGGTTAGGTTTACTGTTAAGGTTAGGTTTAGGCTAAGGATTAGGCTTGGAGTTAGGGTTAGGAGTTAGTGTTTCGGTTAGGTTTAGGGTAGGGTTATATTTAGGGTTAAGTTTAGGGTTAGGGTAAGAGTTAGAGTTACGGTAAAGTTAAGGTGAAGGTTTTGGGTAAGTGTTACTGTTAGAGTTAGGGCTTGGGTTAGGGTTTGAGTGAGGGTTAGGGGTTGGGTTTGCGTTGAAGTTTATGGTAGGGTAAAAGTTAGGGTGAAGGTTAGGTTAGAGTTAGGGTCAGGTTCGGATTAGGATTAGGGCGAGGGTTAGGGACGGAATTATTGTAAGGGTTAGGTTTAGCGTTGGGGATACGGTTAAGGGTTAGGTTGAGGGTTAGGGTTAGGTTTCCTGTTAAGCTGAGGGTTTAGGGTAATTGTTATGGTTAGGGTTAGAGTTAGAGTTAGGCTTAGGGGAATTGTTATGGTTAGGGTGAGAGTTGGAGTTAGGCTTAGGGTTAGGGTGAAGTTTCAGTTAATAGTGAGGGTTAGGGTTAATGTCAGAGTTAGGGTTAATGTTAGTTTTAGGATTAGTTTTAGGGTTAGGGTTAGGTTCAGAGCTATTGTAAGGGTTAGGTTTAGGGTTACAGATGGACTAGAGTTATTGTTAGAGTTAGTTTTAAGGTAAGGGTTTGGGTTAGGTTTAGGTTTAGGGTTAAGGTTAGGGTTAGGGTCTGGATGAAGTTTAGTCTAGGGTGAGGGTTATTTTTACGGTTAGGGCTAGAATTTGGGTTTGTGTTCAGGTTAGTGTTCAGGTTAGTTTTCGAGTTTGGGTTAGGGTTAGGGGTTATGTTTAGGGTTAGGGTTAGTGTGAAGTTCAGGTTAAGTGTGAGGGTTAGGAAAAGGGTTAGGATTAGGGTTAGGATTATAGATAGGGTTAGACGTTAGGTTTAGGGTGTTAGGGTTAGGTTTATGGTTAGGGTAGTGTTAAGTTTAGGCTTAATGTTAGGGTTAGTGTTAGATTAGGGTTACTATTCGTGTTAAAGTTAGGGTTAGGGATAAGTTTAGGGATAGCATTAGGTTTAGGGTTGGGGATACGGTTAAGGTTTAGGGTGACTGTTAGGATTAGGTTTACAGTTCAGGTCAGGGTTTAGGTTAATTGTTACGGTAAGGGTTAGAGTTAGAGTTAGGGTTAGGGTTATGGTGAAGTTTCAGTTAATAGTGAGGGTTAGGGTTAAGGTTAGTGTTAGGGTTAGGTTTAGGGTTAGGGTAGGGGTAAGGTTACTGTTAAGGCTGGGTTTACGGTAAAGGGTAGTGCTAGGTTAGGGTTAGGTTTAGAGTTAGACTTAGTGGTAGGGTTTAGGGTTAGGGTTAGGGTTAGGTTTAGAGTTAGACTTAGTGGTAGGGTTTAGGGTTAGGGTTAGGGTCAAGTTTAGAGGTATTGTTAGGTTTAGGGTTAGGGTTATGGTAGAGTTAAGGTTAGCATTCATTTTAGGGTTAGGGTAACGGTTAGGTTTAGGTCATGCTTAGGACTAGGATTAGGGATAGGGTTAGGGTTGGGGAAAGTGTTAGGGGTTCGTGTGAGGGTTAGCGTTAGGTTTACACTTAAGCTGATGTTTTAGGGTGTTACGGTTAGGGTTAGGGTTAGAGTTAGGTTTAGGGTTAGGTTTATGCTTAGGATTACGTTTAGGGTCATGGTTAGGGGGAGATTTAGTGTCATATTTAGGTTTTTTTTTCCTTTTTTTTTTAGGCTTAGGGGTTAGGGTTAAGTTTATGGTAAGCGTGAGGTTTAGGGTTGGAGTTAGGGTTCAGGTTAGGGTCAGGGTTAGGATTAGTTTAAGTTTAGGGTTAGGGTTCGGGTCAGGGTTAGTTTTACTTCTGGTTAGGTTACGTTTTGATTGAAGTTAGGGCAGGTTTAGGGTTATGGTTAGGGTGAAATTTTGGTTAAGGGCGAGGGTTCGGTTTAGGGTTAGGGTTAGAGTTAGGGTTAGTGGTTAGGGTTAGGTTTACGGTTAAGGTTAGGTTTACGCTAAGGATTAGGCTTGGAGTTAGGGTTAGGCGTTAGTGTTTCTGTTAGGTTTAGGGTAGGGTTATATTTAGGGTTAAGTTTAGGGTTAGGGTAAGAGTTAGAGTTACGGTAAAGTTAAGGTGAAGGTTTTGGGTAAGTGTTACTGTTAGGGTTAGGGCTTGGGTTAGGGTTAGAGTTACGGCTAGGGGTTGGGTTTGGGTTTAAGTTTATGGTAGGGTAAAAGTTAGGGTGAAGGTTAGGTTAGAGTTAGGGTCAGGTTAGGATTAGGATTAGGGCGAGGGTTAGGGACGGAGTTATTGTAAGGGTTAGGTTTAGCGTTGGGGATACGGTTAAGGGTTAGGTTGAGGGTTAGGGTTAGGTTTCCTGTTAAGCTGAGGGTTTAGGGTAATTGTTATGGTTAGGGTTAGAGTTAGACTCAGGCTTAGGGGAATTGTTATGGTTAGGGTGAGAGTTGGAGTTAGACTTAGGGTTAGGGTGAAGTTTCAGTTAATAGTGAGGGTTAGGGTTAATGTCAGAGTTAGGGTTAATGTTAGTTTTAGGATTAGTTTTAGGGTTAGGGTTAGGTTCAGAGCTATTGTAAGGGTTAGGTTTAGGGTTACAGATGGACTAGAGTTATTGTTAGAGTTAGTTTTAAGGTAAGGGTTTGGGTTAGGTTTAGGTTTAGGGTCAAGGTTAGGGTTAGGGTCTGGATGAAGTTTAGTCTAGGGTGAGGGTTATTTTTACGGTTAGGGCTAGAATTTGGGTTTGTGTTCAGGTTAGTGTTCAGGTTTGTTTTCGAGTTTGGGTTAGGGTTAGCGGTTATGTTTAGGGTTAGGGTTAGTGTGAAGTTCAGGTTAAGTGTGAGGGTTAGGATAAGGGTTAGGATTAGGGTTAGGATTATAGATAGGGTTAGACGTTAGGTTTAGGGTGTTAGGGTTAGGTTTATGGTTAGGGTAGTGTTAAGTTTAGGCTTAATGTTAGGGTTAGTGTTAGGTTAGGGTTACTATTCGTGTTAGAGTTAGGTTTAGGGATAAGGTTAGGGATAGCATTAGGTTTAGGGTTGGGGATACGGTTAAGGTTTAGGGTGACTGTTAGGATTAGGTTTACAGTTCAGGTCAGGGTTTAGGTTTATTGTTACGGGAAGGGTTAGAGTCAGAGTTAGGGTTAGGGTTAGGGTTATGGTGAAGTTTCAGTTAATAGTGAGGATTAGGGTTAAGGTTAGTGTTAGGGTTAGGTTTAGGGTTAGGGCTAGGGTAGGGGTAAGGTTACTGTTAAGGCTGGGTTTACGGTAAAGGTAGTGCTAGGTTAGGGTTAGGTTTAGAGTTAGACTTAGTGGTAGGGTTTAGGGTTAGGGTTAGGGTCAAGTTTAGAGGTATTCTTAGGTTTAGGGTTAGGGTTATGGTAGAGTTAAGGTTAGCATTCATTTTAGGGTTAGGGTAACGGTTAGGTTTAGGTCATGCTTAGGACTAGGATTAGGGATAGGGTTAGGGTTGGGGAAAGTGTTAGGGGTTCGTGTGAGGGTTAGCGTTAGGTGTACACTTAAGCTGATGTTTTAGGGTGTTACGGTTAGGGTTAGGGTTAGAGTTAGGTTTAGGGTTAGGTTTATGCTTAGGATTACGTTTAGGGTCATGGTTAGGGGGAGATTTAGTGTCATATTTAGGTTTTTTTTTCCTTTTTTTTTTAGGCTTAGGGGTTAGGGTTAAGTTTATGTTAAGCGTGAGGTTTAGGGTTGGAGTTAGGGTTCAGGTTAGGGTCAGGGTTAGGATTAGCTTAAGTTTAGGGTTAGGGTTCGGGTTAGGGTTAGTTTTAGTTCTGGTTAGGTTACGTTTTGAATGAAGTTAGGGCAGGTTTAGGGTTATGGTTAGGGTGAAATTTTGGTTAAGGGCGAGGGTTCGGTTTAGGGTTAGGGTTAGAGTTAGGGTTAGTGGTTAGGGTTAGGTTTACTGTTAAGGTTAGGTTTAGGCTAAGGATTAGGCTTGGAGTTAGGGTTAGGAGTTAGTGTTTCGGTTAGGTTTAGGGTAGGGTTATATTTAGGGTTAAGTTTAGGGTTAGGGTAAGAGTTAGAGTTACGGTAAAGTTAAGGTGAAAGTTTTGGGTAAGTGTTACTGTTAGAGTTAGGGCTTGGGTTAGGGTTTGAGTGAGGGTTAGGGGTTGGGTTTGCGTTGAAGTTTATGGTAGGGTAAAAGTTAGGGTGAAGGTTAGGTTAGAGTTAGGGTCAGGTTCGGATTAGGATTAGGGCGAGGGTTAGGGACGGAATTATTGTAAGGGTTAGGTTTAGCGTTGGGGATACGGTTAAGGGTTAGGTTGAGGGTTAGGGTTAGGTTTCCTGTTAAGCTGAGGGTTTAGGGTAATTGTTATGGTTAGGGTTAGAGTTAGAGTTAGGCTTAGGGGAATTGTTATGGTTAGGGTGAGAGTTGGAGTTAGGCTTAGGGTTAGGGTGAAGTTTCAGTTAATAGTGAGGGTTAGGGTTAATGTCAGAGTTAGGGTTAATGTTAGTTTTAGGATTAGTTTTAGGGTTAGGGTTAGGTTCAGAGCTATTGTAAGGGTTAGGTTTAGGGTTACAGATGGACTAGAGTTATTGTTAGAGTTAGTTTTAAGGTAAGGGTTTGGGTTAGGTTTAGGTTTAGGGTCAAGGTTAGGGTTAGGGTCTGGATGAAGTTTAGTCTAGGGTGAGGGTTATTTTTACGGTTAGGGCTAGAATTTGGGTTTGTGTTCAGGTTAGTGTTCAGGTTAGTTTTCGAGTTTGGGTTAGGGTTAGGGGTTATGTTTAGGGTTAGGGTTAGTGTGAAGTTCAGGTTAAGTGTGAGGGTTAGGAAAAGGGTTAGGATTAGGGTTAGGATTATAGATAGGGTTAGACGTTAGGTTTAGGGTGTTAGGGTTAGGTTTATGGTTAGGGTAGTGTTAAGTTTAGGCTTAATGTTAGGGTTAGTGTTAGATTAGGGTTACTATTCGTGTTAAAGTTAGGGTTAGGGATAAGTTTAGGGATAGCATTAGGTTTAGGGTTGGGGATACGGTTAAGGTTTAGGGTGACTGTTAGGATTAGGTTTACAGTTCAGGTCAGGGTTTAGGTTAATTGTTACGGTAAGGGTTAGAGTTAGAGTTAGGGTTAGGGTTATGGTGAAGTTTCAGTTAATAGTGAGGGTTAGGGTTAAGGTTAGTGTTAGGGTTAGGTTTAGGGTTAGGGTAGGGGTAAGGTTACTGTTAAGGCTGGGTTTACGGTAAAGGGTAGTGCTAGGTTAGGGTTAGGTTTAGAGTTAGACTTAGTGGTAGGGTTTAGGGTTAGGGTTAGGGTTAGGTTTAGAGTTAGACTTAGTGGTAGGGTTTAGGGTTAGGGTTAGGGTCAAGTTTAGAGGTATTGTTAGGTTTAGGGTTAGGGTTATGGTAGAGTTAAGGTTAGCATTCATTTTAGGGTTAGGGTAACGGTTAGGTTTAGGTCATGCTTAGGACTAGGATTAGGGATAGGGTTAGGGTTGGGGAAAGTGTTAGGGGTTCGTGTGAGGGTTAGCGTTAGGTTTACACTTAAGCTGATGTTTTAGGGTGTTACGGTTAGGGTTAGGGTTAGAGTTAGGTTTAGGGTTAGGTTTATGCTTAGGATTACGTTTAGGGTCATGGTTAGGGGGAGATTTAGTGTCATATTTAGGTTTTTTTTTCCTTTTTTTTTTAGGCTTAGGGGTTAGGGTTAAGTTTATGGTAAGCGTGAGGTTTAGGGTTGGAGTTAGGGTTCAGGTTAGGGTCAGGGTTAGGATTAGTTTAAGTTTAGGGTTAGGGTTCGGGTCAGGGTTAGTTTTACTTCTGGTTAGGTTACGTTTTGATTGAAGTTAGGGCAGGTTTAGGGTTATGGTTAGGGTGAAATTTTGGTTAAGGGCGAGGGTTCGGTTTAGGGTTAGGGTTAGAGTTAGGGTTAGTGGTTAGGGTTAGGTTTACGGTTAAGGTTAGGTTTACGCTAAGGATTAGGCTTGGAGTTAGGGTTAGGCGTTAGTGTTTCTGTTAGGTTTAGGGTAGGGTTATATTTAGGGTTAAGTTTAGGGTTAGGGTAAGAGTTAGAGTTACGGTAAAGTTAAGGTGAAGGTTTTGGGTAAGTGTTACTGTTAGGGTTAGGGCTTGGGTTAGGGTTAGAGTTACGGCTAGGGGTTGGGTTTGGGTTTAAGTTTATGGTAGGGTAAAAGTTAGGGTGAAGGTTAGGTTAGAGTTAGGGTCAGGTTAGGATTAGGATTAGGGCGAGGGTTAGGGACGGAGTTATTGTAAGGGTTAGGTTTAGCGTTGGGGATACGGTTAAGGGTTAGGTTGAGGGTTAGGGTTAGGTTTCCTGTTAAGCTGAGGGTTTAGGGTAATTGTTATGGTTAGGGTTAGAGTTAGACTCAGGCTTAGGGGAATTGTTATGGTTAGGGTGAGAGTTGGAGTTAGACTTAGGGTTAGGGTGAAGTTTCAGTTAATAGTGAGGGTTAGGGTTAATGTCAGAGTTAGGGTTAATGTTAGTTTTAGGATTAGTTTTAGGGTTAGGGTTAGGTTCAGAGCTATTGTAAGGGTTAGGTTTAGGGTTACAGATGGACTAGAGTTATTGTTAGAGTTAGTTTTAAGGTAAGGGTTTGGGTTAGGTTTAGGTTTAGGGTCAAGGTTAGGGTTAGGGTCTGGATGAAGTTTAGTCTAGGGTGAGGGTTATTTTTACGGTTAGGGCTAGAATTTGGGTTTGTGTTCAGGTTAGTGTTCAGGTTTGTTTTCGAGTTTGGGTTAGGGTTAGCGGTTATGTTTAGGGTTAGGGTTAGTGTGAAGTTCAGGTTAAGTGTGAGGGTTAGGATAAGGGTTAGGATTAGGGTTAGGATTATAGATAGGGTTAGACGTTAGGTTTAGGGTGTTAGGGTTAGGTTTATGGTTAGGGTAGTGTTAAGTTTAGGCTTAATGTTAGGGTTAGTGTTAGGTTAGGGTTACTATTCGTGTTAGAGTTAGGTTTAGGGATAAGGTTAGGGATAGCATTAGGTTTAGGGTTGGGGATACGGTTAAGGTTTAGGGTGACTGTTAGGATTAGGTTTACAGTTCAGGTCAGGGTTTAGGTTTATTGTTACGGGAAGGGTTAGAGTCAGAGTTAGGGTTAGGGTTAGGGTTATGGTGAAGTTTCAGTTAATAGTGAGGATTAGGGTTAAGGTTAGTGTTAGGGTTAGGTTTAGGGTTAGGGCTAGGGTAGGGGTAAGGTTACTGTTAAGGCTGGGTTTACGGTAAAGGTAGTGCTAGGTTAGGGTTAGGTTTAGAGTTAGACTTAGTGGTAGGGTTTAGGGTTAGGGTTAGGGTTAGGTTTAGAGTTAGACTTAGTGGTAGGGTTTAGGGTTAGGGTTAGGGTCAAGTTTAGAGGTATTGTTAGGTTTAGGGTTAGGGTTATGGTAGAGTTAAGGTTAGCATTCATTTTAGGGTTAGGGTAACGGTTAGGTTTAGGTCATGCTTAGGACTAGGATTAGGGATAGGGTTAGGGTTGGGGAAAGTGTTAGGGGTTCGTGTGAGGGTTAGCGTTAGGTTTACACTTAAGCTGATGTTTTAGGGTGTTACGGTTAGGGTTAGGGTTAGAGTTAGGTTTAGGGTTAGGTTTATGCTTAGGATTACGTTTAGGGTCATGGTTAGGGGGAGATTTAGTGTCATATTTAGGTTTTTTTTTCCTTTTTTTTTTAGGCTTTAGGGGTTAGGGTTAAGTTTATGGTAAGCGTGAGGTTTAGGGTTGGAGTTAGGGTTCAGGTTAGGGTCAGGGTTAGGATTAGTTTAAGTTTAGGGTTAGGGTTCGGGTCAGGGTTAGTTTTACTTCTGGTTAGGTTACGTTTTGATTGAAGTTAGGGCAGGTTTAGGGTTATGGTTAGGGTGAAATTTTGGTTAAGGGCGAGGGTTCGGTTTAGGGTTAGGGTTAGAGTTAGGGTTAGTGGTTAGGGTTAGGTTTACGGTTAAGGTTAGGTTTACGCTAAGGATTAGGCTTGGAGTTAGGGTTAGGCGTTAGTGTTTCTGTTAGGTTTAGGGTAGGGTTATATTTAGGGTTAAGTTTAGGGTTAGGGTAAGAGTTAGAGTTACGGTAAAGTTAAGGTGAAGGTTTTGGGTAAGTGTTACTGTTAGGGTTAGGGCTTGGGTTAGGGTTAGAGTTACGGCTAGGGGTTGGGTTTGGGTTTAAGTTTATGGTAGGGTAAAAGTTAGGGTGAAGGTTAGGTTAGAGTTAGGGTCAGGTTAGGATTAGGATTAGGGCGAGGGTTAGGGACGGAGTTATTGTAAGGGTTAGGTTTAGCGTTGGGGATACGGTTAAGGGTTAGGTTGAGGGTTAGGGTTAGGTTTCCTGTTAAGCTGAGGGTTTAGGGTAATTGTTATGGTTAGGGTTAGAGTTAGACTCAGGCTTAGGGGAATTGTTATGGTTAGGGTGAGAGTTGGAGTTAGACTTAGGGTTAGGGTGAAGTTTCAGTTAATAGTGAGGGTTAGGGTTAATGTCAGAGTTAGGGTTAATGTTAGTTTTAGGATTAGTTTTAGGGTTAGGGTTAGGTTCAGAGCTATTGTAAGGGTTAGGTTTAGGGTTACAGATGGACTAGAGTTATTGTTAGAGTTAGTTTTAAGGTAAGGGTTTGGGTTAGGTTTAGGTTTAGGGTCAAGGTTAGGGTTAGGGTCTGGATGAAGTTTAGTCTAGGGTGAGGGTTATTTTTACGGTTAGGGCTAGAATTTGGGTTTGTGTTCAGGTTAGTGTTCAGGTTTGTTTTCGAGTTTGGGTTAGGGTTAGGGGTTATGTTTAGGGTTAGGGTTAGTGTGAAGTTCAGGTTAAGTGTGAGGGTTAGGAAAAGGGTTAGGATTAGGGTTAGGATTATAGATAGGGTTAGACGTTAGGTTTAGGGTGTTAGGGTTAGGTTTATGGTTAGGGTAGTGTTAAGTTTAGGCTTAATGTTAGGGTTAGTGTTAGGTTAGGGTTACTATTCGTGTTAGAGTTAGGTTTAGGGATAAGGTTAGGGATAGCATTAGGTTTAGGGTTGGGGATACGGTTAAGGTTTAGGGTGACTGTTAGGATTAGGTTTACAGTTCAGGTCAGGGTTTAGGTTTATTGTTACGGGAAGGGTTAGAGTCAGAGTTAGGGTTAGGGTTAGGGTTATGGTGAAGTTTCAGTTAATAGTGAGGATTAGGGTTAAGGTTAGTGTTAGGGTTAGGTTTAGGGTTAGGGCTAGGGTAGGGGTAAGGTTACTGTTAAGGCTGGGTTTACGGTAAAGGTAGTGCTAGGTTAGGGTTAGGTTTAGAGTTAGACTTAGTGGTAGGGTTTAGGGTTAGGGTTAGGGTCAAGTTTAGAGGTATTCTTAGGTTTAGGGTTAGGGTTATGGTAGAGTTAAGGTTAGCATTCATTTTAGGGTTAGGGTAACGGTTAGGTTTAGGTCATGCTTAGGACTAGGATTAGGGATAGGGTTAGGGTTGGGGAAAGTGTTAGGGGTTCGTGTGAGGGTTAGCGTTAGGTGTACACTTAAGCTGATGTTTTAGGGTGTTACGGTTAGGGTTAGGGTTAGAGTTAGGTTTAGGGTTAGGTTTATGCTTAGGATTACGTTTAGGGTCATGGTTAGGGGGAGATTTAGTGTCATATTTAGGTTTTTTTTTCCTTTTTTTTTTAGGCTTAGGGGTTAGGGTTAAGTTTATGTTAAGCGTGAGGTTTAGGGTTGGAGTTAGGGTTCAGGTTAGGGTCAGGGTTAGGATTAGCTTAAGTTTAGGGTTAGGGTTCGGGTTAGGGTTAGTTTTAGTTCTGGTTAGGTTACGTTTTGAATGAAGTTAGGGCAGGTTTAGGGTTATGGTTAGGGTGAAATTTTGGTTAAGGGCGAGGGTTCGGTTTAGGGTTAGGGTTAGAGTTAGGGTTAGTGGTTAGGGTTAGGTTTACTGTTAAGGTTAGGTTTAGGCTAAGGATTAGGCTTGGAGTTAGGGTTAGGAGTTAGTGTTTCGGTTAGGTTTAGGGTAGGGTTATATTTAGGGTTAAGTTTAGGGTTAGGGTAAGAGTTAGAGTTACGGTAAAGTTAAGGTGAAGGTTTTGGGTAAGTGTTACTGTTAGAGTTAGGGCTTGGGTTAGGGTTTGAGTGAGGGTTAGGGGTTGGGTTTGCGTTGAAGTTTATGGTAGGGTAAAAGTTAGGGTGAAGGTTAGGTTAGAGTTAGGGTCAGGTTCGGATTAGGATTAGGGCGAGGGTTAGGGACGGAATTATTGTAAGGGTTAGGTTTAGCGTTGGGGATACGGTTAAGGGTTAGGTTGAGGGTTAGGGTTAGGTTTCCTGTTAAGCTGAGGGTTTAGGGTAATTGTTATGGTTAGGGTTAGAGTTAGAGTTAGGCTTAGGGGAATTGTTATGGTTAGGGTGAGAGTTGGAGTTAGGCTTAGGGTTAGGGTGAAGTTTCAGTTAATAGTGAGGGTTAGGGTTAATGTCAGAGTTAGGGTTAATGTTAGTTTTAGGATTAGTTTTAGGGTTAGGGTTAGGTTCAGAGCTATTGTAAGGGTTAGGTTTAGGGTTACAGATGGACTAGAGTTATTGTTAGAGTTAGTTTTAAGGTAAGGGTTTGGGTTAGGTTTAGGTTTAGGGTCAAGGTTAGGGTTAGGGTCTGGATGAAGTTTAGTCTAGGGTGAGGGTTATTTTTACGGTTAGGGCTAGAATTTGGGTTTGTGTTCAGGTTAGTGTTCAGGTTAGTTTTCGAGTTTGGGTTAGGGTTAGGGGTTATGTTTAGGGTTAGGGTTAGTGTGAAGTTCAGGTTAAGTGTGAGGGTTAGGAAAAGGGTTAGGATTAGGGTTAGGATTATAGATAGGGTTAGACGTTAGGTTTAGGGTGTTAGGGTTAGGTTTATGGTTAGGGTAGTGTTAAGTTTAGGCTTAATGTTAGGGTTAGTGTTAGATTAGGGTTACTATTCGTGTTAAAGTTAGGGTTAGGGATAAGTTTAGGGATAGCATTAGGTTTAGGGTTGGGGATACGGTTAAGGTTTAGGGTGACTGTTAGGATTAGGTTTACAGTTCAGGTCAGGGTTTAGGTTAATTGTTACGGTAAGGGTTAGAGTTAGAGTTAGGGTTAGGGTTATGGTGAAGTTTCAGTTAATAGTGAGGGTTAGGGTTAAGGTTAGTGTTAGGGTTAGGTTTAGGGTTAGGGTAGGGGTAAGGTTACTGTTAAGGCTGGGTTTACGGTAAAGGGTAGTGCTAGGTTAGGGTTAGGTTTAGAGTTAGACTTAGTGGTAGGGTTTAGGGTTAGGGTTAGGGTTAGGTTTAGAGTTAGACTTAGTGGTAGGGTTTAGGGTTAGGGTTAGGGTCAAGTTTAGAGGTATTGTTAGGTTTAGGGTTAGGGTTATGGTAGAGTTAAGGTTAGCATTCATTTTAGGGTTAGGGTAACGGTTAGGTTTAGGTCATGCTTAGGACTAGGATTAGGGATAGGGTTAGGGTTGGGGAAAGTGTTAGGGGTTCGTGTGAGGGTTAGCGTTAGGTTTACACTTAAGCTGATGTTTTAGGGTGTTACGGTTAGGGTTAGGGTTAGAGTTAGGTTTAGGGTTAGGTTTATGCTTAGGATTACGTTTAGGGTCATGGTTAGGGGGAGATTTAGTGTCATATTTAGGTTTTTTTTTCCTTTTTTTTTTAGGCTTAGGGGTTAGGGTTAAGTTTATGGTAAGCGTGAGGTTTAGGGTTGGAGTTAGGGTTCAGGTTAGGGTCAGGGTTAGGATTAGTTTAAGTTTAGGGTTAGGGTTCGGGTCAGGGTTAGTTTTACTTCTGGTTAGGTTACGTTTTGATTGAAGTTAGGGCAGGTTTAGGGTTATGGTTAGGGTGAAATTTTGGTTAAGGGCGAGGGTTCGGTTTAGGGTTAGGGTTAGAGTTAGGGTTAGTGGTTAGGGTTAGGTTTACGGTTAAGGTTAGGTTTACGCTAAGGATTAGGCTTGGAGTTAGGGTTAGGCGTTAGTGTTTCTGTTAGGTTTAGGGTAGGGTTATATTTAGGGTTAAGTTTAGGGTTAGGGTAAGAGTTAGAGTTACGGTAAAGTTAAGGTGAAGGTTTTGGGTAAGTGTTACTGTTAGGGTTAGGGCTTGGGTTAGGGTTAGAGTTACGGCTAGGGGTTGGGTTTGGGTTTAAGTTTATGGTAGGGTAAAAGTTAGGGTGAAGGTTAGGTTAGAGTTAGGGTCAGGTTAGGATTAGGATTAGGGCGAGGGTTAGGGACGGAGTTATTGTAAGGGTTAGGTTTAGCGTTGGGGATACGGTTAAGGGTTAGGTTGAGGGTTAGGGTTAGGTTTCCTGTTAAGCTGAGGGTTTAGGGTAATTGTTATGGTTAGGGTTAGAGTTAGACTCAGGCTTAGGGGAATTGTTATGGTTAGGGTGAGAGTTGGAGTTAGACTTAGGGTTAGGGTGAAGTTTCAGTTAATAGTGAGGGTTAGGGTTAATGTCAGAGTTAGGGTTAATGTTAGTTTTAGGATTAGTTTTAGGGTTAGGGTTAGGTTCAGAGCTATTGTAAGGGTTAGGTTTAGGGTTACAGATGGACTAGAGTTATTGTTAGAGTTAGTTTTAAGGTAAGGGTTTGGGTTAGGTTTAGGTTTAGGGTTAAGGTTAGGGTTAGGGTTTGGATGAAGTTTAGTCTAGGGTGAGGGTTATTTTTACGGTTAGGGCTAGAATTTGGGTTTGTGTTCAGGTTAGTGTTCAGGTTAGTTTTCGAGTTTGGGTTAGGGTTAGGGGTTATGTTTAGGGTTAGGGTTAGTGTGAAGTTCAGGTTAAGTGTGAGGGTTAGGAAAAGGGTTAGGATTAGGGTTAGGATTATAGATAGGGTTAGACGTTAGGTTTAGGGTGTTAGGGTTAGGTTTATGGTTAGGGTAGTGTTAAGTTTAGGCTTAATGTTAGGGTTAGTGTTAGGTTAGGGTTACTATTCGTGTTAGAGTTAGGTTTAGGGATAAGGTTAGGGATAGCATTAGGTTTAGGGTTGGGGATACGGTTAAGGTTTAGGGTGACTGTTAGGATTAGGTTTACAGTTCAGGTCAGGGTTTAGGTTTATTGTTACGGGAAGGGTTAGAGTCAGAGTTAGGGTTAGGGTTAGGGTTATGGTGAAGTTTCAGTTAATAGTGAGGATTAGGGTTAAGGTTAGTGTTAGGGTTAGGTTTAGGGTTAGGGCTAGGGTAGGGGTAAGGTTACTGTTAAGGCTGGGTTTACGGTAAAGGTAGTGCTAGGTTAGGGTTAGGTTTAGAGTTAGACTTAGTGGTAGGGTTTAGGGTTAGGGTTAGGGTCAAGTTTAGAGGTATTCTTAGGTTTAGGGTTAGGGTTATGGTAGAGTTAAGGTTAGCATTCATTTTAGGGTTAGGGTAACGGTTAGGTTTAGGTCATGCTTAGGACTAGGATTAGGGATAGGGTTAGGGTTGGGGAAAGTGTTAGGGGTTCGTGTGAGGGTTAGCGTTAGGTGTACACTTAAGCTGATGTTTTAGGGTGTTACGGTTAGGGTTAGGGTTAGAGTTAGGTTTAGGGTTAGGTTTATGCTTAGGATTACGTTTAGGGTCATGGTTAGGGGGAGATTTAGTGTCATATTTAGGTTTTTTTTTCCTTTTTTTTTTAGGCTTAGGGGTTAGGGTTAAGTTTATGTTAAGCGTGAGGTTTAGGGTTGGAGTTAGGGTTCAGGTTAGGGTCAGGGTTAGGATTAGCTTAAGTTTAGGGTTAGGGTTCGGGTTAGGGTTAGTTTTAGTTCTGGTTAGGTTACGTTTTGAATGAAGTTAGGGCAGGTTTAGGGTTATGGTTAGGGTGAAATTTTGGTTAAGGGCGAGGGTTCGGTTTAGGGTTAGGGTTAGAGTTAGGGTTAGTGGTTAGGGTTAGGTTTACTGTTAAGGTTAGGTTTAGGCTAAGGATTAGGCTTGGAGTTAGGGTTAGGAGTTAGTGTTTCGGTTAGGTTTAGGGTAGGGTTATATTTAGGGTTAAGTTTAGGGTTAGGGTAAGAGTTAGAGTTACGGTAAAGTTAAGGTGAAGGTTTTGGGTAAGTGTTACTGTTAGAGTTAGGGCTTGGGTTAGGGTTTGAGTGAGGGTTAGGGGTTGGGTTTGCGTTGAAGTTTATGGTAGGGTAAAAGTTAGGGTGAAGGTTAGGTTAGAGTTAGGGTCAGGTTCGGATTAGGATTAGGGCGAGGGTTAGGGACGGAATTATTGTAAGGGTTAGGTTTAGCGTTGGGGATACGGTTAAGGGTTAGGTTGAGGGTTAGGGTTAGGTTTCCTGTTAAGCTGAGGGTTTAGGGTAATTGTTATGGTTAGGGTTAGAGTTAGAGTTAGGCTTAGGGGAATTGTTATGGTTAGGGTGAGAGTTGGAGTTAGGCTTAGGGTTAGGGTGAAGTTTCAGTTAATAGTGAGGGTTAGGGTTAATGTCAGAGTTAGGGTTAATGTTAGTTTTAGGATTAGTTTTAGGGTTAGGGTTAGGTTCAGAGCTATTGTAAGGGTTAGGTTTAGGGTTACAGATGGACTAGAGTTATTGTTAGAGTTAGTTTTAAGGTAAGGGTTTGGGTTAGGTTTAGGTTTAGGGTTAAGGTTAGGGTTAGGGTCTGGATGAAGTTTAGTCTAGGGTGAGGGTTATTTTTACGGTTAGGGCTAGAATTTGGGTTTGTGTTCAGGTTAGTGTTCAGGTTAGTTTTCGAGTTTGGGTTAGGGTTAGGGGTTATGTTTAGGGTTAGGGTTAGTGTGAAGTTCAGGTTAAGTGTGAGGGTTAGGAAAAGGGTTAGGATTAGGGTTAGGATTATAGATAGGGTTAGACGTTAGGTTTAGGGTGTTAGGGTTAGGTTTATGGTTAGGGTAGTGTTAAGTTTAGGCTTAATGTTAGGGTTAGTGTTAGATTAGGGTTACTATTCGTGTTAAAGTTAGGGTTAGGGATAAGTTTAGGGATAGCATTAGGTTTAGGGTTGGGGATACGGTTAAGGTTTAGGGTGACTGTTAGGATTAGGTTTACAGTTCAGGTCAGGGTTTAGGTTAATTGTTACGGTAAGGGTTAGAGTTAGAGTTAGGGTTAGGGTTATGGTGAAGTTTCAGTTAATAGTGAGGGTTAGGGTTAAGGTTAGTGTTAGGGTTAGGTTTAGGGTTAGGGTAGGGGTAAGGTTACTGTTAAGGCTGGGTTTACGGTAAAGGGTAGTGCTAGGTTAGGGTTAGGTTTAGAGTTAGACTTAGTGGTAGGGTTTAGGGTTAGGGTTAGGGTTAGGTTTAGAGTTAGACTTAGTGGTAGGGTTTAGGGTTAGGGTTAGGGTCAAGTTTAGAGGTATTGTTAGGTTTAGGGTTAGGGTTATGGTAGAGTTAAGGTTAGCATTCATTTTAGGGTTAGGGTAACGGTTAGGTTTAGGTCATGCTTAGGACTAGGATTAGGGATAGGGTTAGGGTTGGGGAAAGTGTTAGGGGTTCGTGTGAGGGTTAGCGTTAGGTTTACACTTAAGCTGATGTTTTAGGGTGTTACGGTTAGGGTTAGGGTTAGAGTTAGGTTTAGGGTTAGGTTTATGCTTAGGATTACGTTTAGGGTCATGGTTAGGGGGAGATTTAGTGTCATATTTAGGTTTTTTTTTCCTTTTTTTTTTAGGCTTAGGGGTTAGGGTTAAGTTTATGGTAAGCGTGAGGTTTAGGGTTGGAGTTAGGGTTCAGGTTAGGGTCAGGGTTAGGATTAGTTTAAGTTTAGGGTTAGGGTTCGGGTCAGGGTTAGTTTTACTTCTGGTTAGGTTACGTTTTGATTGAAGTTAGGGCAGGTTTAGGGTTATGGTTAGGGTGAAATTTTGGTTAAGGGCGAGGGTTCGGTTTAGGGTTAGGGTTAGAGTTAGGGTTAGTGGTTAGGGTTAGGTTTACGGTTAAGGTTAGGTTTACGCTAAGGATTAGGCTTGGAGTTAGGGTTAGGCGTTAGTGTTTCTGTTAGGTTTAGGGTAGGGTTATATTTAGGGTTAAGTTTAGGGTTAGGGTAAGAGTTAGAGTTACGGTAAAGTTAAGGTGAAGGTTTTGGGTAAGTGTTACTGTTAGGGTTAGGGCTTGGGTTAGGGTTAGAGTTACGGCTAGGGGTTGGGTTTGGGTTTAAGTTTATGGTAGGGTAAAAGTTAGGGTGAAGGTTAGGTTAGAGTTAGGGTCAGGTTAGGATTAGGATTAGGGCGAGGGTTAGGGACGGAGTTATTGTAAGGGTTAGGTTTAGCGTTGGGGATACGGTTAAGGGTTAGGTTGAGGGTTAGGGTTAGGTTTCCTGTTAAGCTGAGGGTTTAGGGTAATTGTTATGGTTAGGGTTAGAGTTAGACTCAGGCTTAGGGGAATTGTTATGGTTAGGGTGAGAGTTGGAGTTAGACTTAGGGTTAGGGTGAAGTTTCAGTTAATAGTGAGGGTTAGGGTTAATGTCAGAGTTAGGGTTAATGTTAGTTTTAGGATTAGTTTTAGGGTTAGGGTTAGGTTCAGAGCTATTGTAAGGGTTAGGTTTAGGGTTACAGATGGACTAGAGTTATTGTTAGAGTTAGTTTTAAGGTAAGGGTTTGGGTTAGGTTTAGGTTTAGGGTCAAGGTTAGGGTTAGGGTCTGGATGAAGTTTAGTCTAGGGTGAGGGTTATTTTTACGGTTAGGGCTAGAATTTGGGTTTGTGTTCAGGTTAGTGTTCAGGTTTGTTTTCGAGTTTGGGTTAGGGTTAGCGGTTATGTTTAGGGTTAGGGTTAGTGTGAAGTTCAGGTTAAGTGTGAGGGTTAGGATAAGGGTTAGGATTAGGGTTAGGATTATAGATAGGGTTAGACGTTAGGTTTAGGGTGTTAGGGTTAGGTTTATGGTTAGGGTAGTGTTAAGTTTAGGCTTAATGTTAGGGTTAGTGTTAGGTTAGGGTTACTATTCGTGTTAGAGTTAGGTTTAGGGATAAGGTTAGGGATAGCATTAGGTTTAGGGTTGGGGATACGGTTAAGGTTTAGGGTGACTGTTAGGATTAGGTTTACAGTTCAGGTCAGGGTTTAGGTTTATTGTTACGGGAAGGGTTAGAGTCAGAGTTAGGGTTAGGGTTAGGGTTATGGTGAAGTTTCAGTTAATAGTGAGGATTAGGGTTAAGGTTAGTGTTAGGGTTAGGTTTAGGGTTAGGGCTAGGGTAGGGGTAAGGTTACTGTTAAGGCTGGGTTTACGGTAAAGGTAGTGCTAGGTTAGGGTTAGGTTTAGAGTTAGACTTAGTGGTAGGGTTTAGGGTTAGGGTTAGGGTCAAGTTTAGAGGTATTCTTAGGTTTAGGGTTAGGGTTATGGTAGAGTTAAGGTTAGCATTCATTTTAGGGTTAGGGTAACGGTTAGGTTTAGGTCATGCTTAGGACTAGGATTAGGGATAGGGTTAGGGTTGGGGAAAGTGTTAGGGGTTCGTGTGAGGGTTAGCGTTAGGTGTACACTTAAGCTGATGTTTTAGGGTGTTACGGTTAGGGTTAGGGTTAGAGTTAGGTTTAGGGTTAGGTTTATGCTTAGGATTACGTTTAGGGTCATGGTTAGGGGGAGATTTAGTGTCATATTTAGGTTTTTTTTTCCTTTTTTTTTTAGGCTTAGGGGTTAGGGTTAAGTTTATGTTAAGCGTGAGGTTTAGGGTTGGAGTTAGGGTTCAGGTTAGGGTCAGGGTTAGGATTAGCTTAAGTTTAGGGTTAGGGTTCGGGTTAGGGTTAGTTTTAGTTCTGGTTAGGTTACGTTTTGAATGAAGTTAGGGCAGGTTTAGGGTTATGGTTAGGGTGAAATTTTGGTTAAGGGCGAGGGTTCGGTTTAGGGTTAGGGTTAGAGTTAGGGTTAGTGGTTAGGGTTAGGTTTACTGTTAAGGTTAGGTTTAGGCTAAGGATTAGGCTTGGAGTTAGGGTTAGGAGTTAGTGTTTCGGTTAGGTTTAGGGTAGGGTTATATTTAGGGTTAAGTTTAGGGTTAGGGTAAGAGTTAGAGTTACGGTAAAGTTAAGGTGAAAGTTTTGGGTAAGTGTTACTGTTAGAGTTAGGGCTTGGGTTAGGGTTTGAGTGAGGGTTAGGGGTTGGGTTTGCGTTGAAGTTTATGGTAGGGTAAAAGTTAGGGTGAAGGTTAGGTTAGAGTTAGGGTCAGGTTCGGATTAGGATTAGGGCGAGGGTTAGGGACGGAATTATTGTAAGGGTTAGGTTTAGCGTTGGGGATACGGTTAAGGGTTAGGTTGAGGGTTAGGGTTAGGTTTCCTGTTAAGCTGAGGGTTTAGGGTAATTGTTATGGTTAGGGTTAGAGTTAGAGTTAGGCTTAGGGGAATTGTTATGGTTAGGGTGAGAGTTGGAGTTAGGCTTAGGGTTAGGGTGAAGTTTCAGTTAATAGTGAGGGTTAGGGTTAATGTCAGAGTTAGGGTTAATGTTAGTTTTAGGATTAGTTTTAGGGTTAGGGTTAGGTTCAGAGCTATTGTAAGGGTTAGGTTTAGGGTTACAGATGGACTAGAGTTATTGTTAGAGTTAGTTTTAAGGTAAGGGTTTGGGTTAGGTTTAGGTTTAGGGTCAAGGTTAGGGTTAGGGTCTGGATGAAGTTTAGTCTAGGGTGAGGGTTATTTTTACGGTTAGGGCTAGAATTTGGGTTTGTGTTCAGGTTAGTGTTCAGGTTAGTTTTCGAGTTTGGGTTAGGGTTAGGGGTTATGTTTAGGGTTAGGGTTAGTGTGAAGTTCAGGTTAAGTGTGAGGGTTAGGAAAAGGGTTAGGATTAGGGTTAGGATTATAGATAGGGTTAGACGTTAGGTTTAGGGTGTTAGGGTTAGGTTTATGGTTAGGGTAGTGTTAAGTTTAGGCTTAATGTTAGGGTTAGTGTTAGATTAGGGTTACTATTCGTGTTAAAGTTAGGGTTAGGGATAAGTTTAGGGATAGCATTAGGTTTAGGGTTGGGGATACGGTTAAGGTTTAGGGTGACTGTTAGGATTAGGTTTACAGTTCAGGTCAGGGTTTAGGTTAATTGTTACGGTAAGGGTTAGAGTTAGAGTTAGGGTTAGGGTTATGGTGAAGTTTCAGTTAATAGTGAGGGTTAGGGTTAAGGTTAGTGTTAGGGTTAGGTTTAGGGTTAGGGTAGGGGTAAGGTTACTGTTAAGGCTGGGTTTACGGTAAAGGGTAGTGCTAGGTTAGGGTTAGGTTTAGAGTTAGACTTAGTGGTAGGGTTTAGGGTTAGGGTTAGGGTTAGGTTTAGAGTTAGACTTAGTGGTAGGGTTTAGGGTTAGGGTTAGGGTCAAGTTTAGAGGTATTGTTAGGTTTAGGGTTAGGGTTATGGTAGAGTTAAGGTTAGCATTCATTTTAGGGTTAGGGTAACGGTTAGGTTTAGGTCATGCTTAGGACTAGGATTAGGGATAGGGTTAGGGTTGGGGAAAGTGTTAGGGGTTCGTGTGAGGGTTAGCGTTAGGTTTACACTTAAGCTGATGTTTTAGGGTGTTACGGTTAGGGTTAGGGTTAGAGTTAGGTTTAGGGTTAGGTTTATGCTTAGGATTACGTTTAGGGTCATGGTTAGGGGGAGATTTAGTGTCATATTTAGGTTTTTTTTTCCTTTTTTTTTTAGGCTTAGGGGTTAGGGTTAAGTTTATGGTAAGCGTGAGGTTTAGGGTTGGAGTTAGGGTTCAGGTTAGGGTCAGGGTTAGGATTAGTTTAAGTTTAGGGTTAGGGTTCGGGTCAGGGTTAGTTTTACTTCTGGTTAGGTTACGTTTTGATTGAAGTTAGGGCAGGTTTAGGGTTATGGTTAGGGTGAAATTTTGGTTAAGGGCGAGGGTTCGGTTTAGGGTTAGGGTTAGAGTTAGGGTTAGTGGTTAGGGTTAGGTTTACGGTTAAGGTTAGGTTTACGCTAAGGATTAGGCTTGGAGTTAGGGTTAGGCGTTAGTGTTTCTGTTAGGTTTAGGGTAGGGTTATATTTAGGGTTAAGTTTAGGGTTAGGGTAAGAGTTAGAGTTACGGTAAAGTTAAGGTGAAGGTTTTGGGTAAGTGTTACTGTTAGGGTTAGGGCTTGGGTTAGGGTTAGAGTTACGGCTAGGGGTTGGGTTTGGGTTTAAGTTTATGGTAGGGTAAAAGTTAGGGTGAAGGTTAGGTTAGAGTTAGGGTCAGGTTAGGATTAGGATTAGGGCGAGGGTTAGGGACGGAGTTATTGTAAGGGTTAGGTTTAGCGTTGGGGATACGGTTAAGGGTTAGGTTGAGGGTTAGGGTTAGGTTTCCTGTTAAGCTGAGGGTTTAGGGTAATTGTTATGGTTAGGGTTAGAGTTAGACTCAGGCTTAGGGGAATTGTTATGGTTAGGGTGAGAGTTGGAGTTAGACTTAGGGTTAGGGTGAAGTTTCAGTTAATAGTGAGGGTTAGGGTTAATGTCAGAGTTAGGGTTAATGTTAGTTTTAGGATTAGTTTTAGGGTTAGGGTTAGGTTCAGAGCTATTGTAAGGGTTAGGTTTAGGGTTACAGATGGACTAGAGTTATTGTTAGAGTTAGTTTTAAGGTAAGGGTTTGGGTTAGGTTTAGGTTTAGGGTCAAGGTTAGGGTTAGGGTCTGGATGAAGTTTAGTCTAGGGTGAGGGTTATTTTTACGGTTAGGGCTAGAATTTGGGTTTGTGTTCAGGTTAGTGTTCAGGTTTGTTTTCGAGTTTGGGTTAGGGTTAGCGGTTATGTTTAGGGTTAGGGTTAGTGTGAAGTTCAGGTTAAGTGTGAGGGTTAGGATAAGGGTTAGGATTAGGGTTAGGATTATAGATAGGGTTAGACGTTAGGTTTAGGGTGTTAGGGTTAGGTTTATGGTTAGGGTAGTGTTAAGTTTAGGCTTAATGTTAGGGTTAGTGTTAGGTTAGGGTTACTATTCGTGTTAGAGTTAGGTTTAGGGATAAGGTTAGGGATAGCATTAGGTTTAGGGTTGGGGATACGGTTAAGGTTTAGGGTGACTGTTAGGATTAGGTTTACAGTTCAGGTCAGGGTTTAGGTTTATTGTTACGGGAAGGGTTAGAGTCAGAGTTAGGGTTAGGGTTAGGGTTATGGTGAAGTTTCAGTTAATAGTGAGGATTAGGGTTAAGGTTAGTGTTAGGGTTAGGTTTAGGGTTAGGGCTAGGGTAGGGGTAAGGTTACTGTTAAGGCTGGGTTTACGGTAAAGGTAGTGCTAGGTTAGGGTTAGGTTTAGAGTTAGACTTAGTGGTAGGGTTTAGGGTTAGGGTTAGGGTTAGGTTTAGAGTTAGACTTAGTGGTAGGGTTTAGGGTTAGGGTTAGGGTCAAGTTTAGAGGTATTGTTAGGTTTAGGGTTAGGGTTATGGTAGAGTTAAGGTTAGCATTCATTTTAGGGTTAGGGTAACGGTTAGGTTTAGGTCATGCTTAGGACTAGGATTAGGGATAGGGTTAGGGTTGGGGAAAGTGTTAGGGGTTCGTGTGAGGGTTAGCGTTAGGTTTACACTTAAGCTGATGTTTTAGGGTGTTACGGTTAGGGTTAGGGTTAGAGTTAGGTTTAGGGTTAGGTTTATGCTTAGGATTACGTTTAGGGTCATGGTTAGGGGGAGATTTAGTGTCATATTTAGGTTTTTTTTTCCTTTTTTTTTTAGGCTTTAGGGGTTAGGGTTAAGTTTATGGTAAGCGTGAGGTTTAGGGTTGGAGTTAGGGTTCAGGTTAGGGTCAGGGTTAGGATTAGTTTAAGTTTAGGGTTAGGGTTCGGGTCAGGGTTAGTTTTACTTCTGGTTAGGTTACGTTTTGATTGAAGTTAGGGCAGGTTTAGGGTTATGGTTAGGGTGAAATTTTGGTTAAGGGCGAGGGTTCGGTTTAGGGTTAGGGTTAGAGTTAGGGTTAGTGGTTAGGGTTAGGTTTACGGTTAAGGTTAGGTTTACGCTAAGGATTAGGCTTGGAGTTAGGGTTAGGCGTTAGTGTTTCTGTTAGGTTTAGGGTAGGGTTATATTTAGGGTTAAGTTTAGGGTTAGGGTAAGAGTTAGAGTTACGGTAAAGTTAAGGTGAAGGTTTTGGGTAAGTGTTACTGTTAGGGTTAGGGCTTGGGTTAGGGTTAGAGTTACGGCTAGGGGTTGGGTTTGGGTTTAAGTTTATGGTAGGGTAAAAGTTAGGGTGAAGGTTAGGTTAGAGTTAGGGTCAGGTTAGGATTAGGATTAGGGCGAGGGTTAGGGACGGAGTTATTGTAAGGGTTAGGTTTAGCGTTGGGGATACGGTTAAGGGTTAGGTTGAGGGTTAGGGTTAGGTTTCCTGTTAAGCTGAGGGTTTAGGGTAATTGTTATGGTTAGGGTTAGAGTTAGACTCAGGCTTAGGGGAATTGTTATGGTTAGGGTGAGAGTTGGAGTTAGACTTAGGGTTAGGGTGAAGTTTCAGTTAATAGTGAGGGTTAGGGTTAATGTCAGAGTTAGGGTTAATGTTAGTTTTAGGATTAGTTTTAGGGTTAGGGTTAGGTTCAGAGCTATTGTAAGGGTTAGGTTTAGGGTTACAGATGGACTAGAGTTATTGTTAGAGTTAGTTTTAAGGTAAGGGTTTGGGTTAGGTTTAGGTTTAGGGTCAAGGTTAGGGTTAGGGTCTGGATGAAGTTTAGTCTAGGGTGAGGGTTATTTTTACGGTTAGGGCTAGAATTTGGGTTTGTGTTCAGGTTAGTGTTCAGGTTTGTTTTCGAGTTTGGGTTAGGGTTAGCGGTTATGTTTAGGGTTAGGGTTAGTGTGAAGTTCAGGTTAAGTGTGAGGGTTAGGATAAGGGTTAGGATTAGGGTTAGGATTATAGATAGGGTTAGACGTTAGGTTTAGGGTGTTAGGGTTAGGTTTATGGTTAGGGTAGTGTTAAGTTTAGGCTTAATGTTAGGGTTAGTGTTAGGTTAGGGTTACTATTCGTGTTAGAGTTAGGTTTAGGGATAAGGTTAGGGATAGCATTAGGTTTAGGGTTGGGGATACGGTTAAGGTTTAGGGTGACTGTTAGGATTAGGTTTACAGTTCAGGTCAGGGTTTAGGTTTATTGTTACGGGAAGGGTTAGAGTCAGAGTTAGGGTTAGGGTTAGGGTTATGGTGAAGTTTCAGTTAATAGTGAGGATTAGGGTTAAGGTTAGTGTTAGGGTTAGGTTTAGGGTTAGGGCTAGGGTAGGGGTAAGGTTACTGTTAAGGCTGGGTTTACGGTAAAGGTAGTGCTAGGTTAGGGTTAGGTTTAGAGTTAGACTTAGTGGTAGGGTTTAGGGTTAGGGTTAGGGTCAAGTTTAGAGGTATTCTTAGGTTTAGGGTTAGGGTTATGGTAGAGTTAAGGTTAGCATTCATTTTAGGGTTAGGGTAACGGTTAGGTTTAGGTCATGCTTAGGACTAGGATTAGGGATAGGGTTAGGGTTGGGGAAAGTGTTAGGGGTTCGTGTGAGGGTTAGCGTTAGGTGTACACTTAAGCTGATGTTTTAGGGTGTTACGGTTAGGGTTAGGGTTAGAGTTAGGTTTAGGGTTAGGTTTATGCTTAGGATTACGTTTAGGGTCATGGTTAGGGGGAGATTTAGTGTCATATTTAGGTTTCTTTTTCCTTTTTTTTTTAGGCTTAGGGGTTAGGGTTAAGTTTATGTTAAGCGTGAGGTTTAGGGTTGGAGTTAGGGTTCAGGTTAGGGTCAGGGTTAGGATTAGCTTAAGTTTAGGGTTAGGGTTCGGGTTAGGGTTAGTTTTAGTTCTGGTTAGGTTACGTTTTGAATGAAGTTAGGGCAGGTTTAGGGTTATGGTTAGGGTGAAATTTTGGTTAAGGGCGAGGGTTCGGTTTAGGGTTAGGGTTAGAGTTAGGGTTAGTGGTTAGGGTTAGGTTTACTGTTAAGGTTAGGTTTAGGCTAAGGATTAGGCTTGGAGTTAGGGTTAGGAGTTAGTGTTTCGGTTAGGTTTAGGGTAGGGTTATATTTAGGGTTAAGTTTAGGGTTAGGGTAAGAGTTAGAGTTACGGTAAAGTTAAGGTGAAGGTTTTGGGTAAGTGTTACTGTTAGAGTTAGGGCTTGGGTTAGGGTTTGAGTGAGGGTTAGGGGTTGGGTTTGCGTTGAAGTTTATGGTAGGGTAAAAGTTAGGGTGAAGGTTAGGTTAGAGTTAGGGTCAGGTTCGGATTAGGATTAGGGCGAGGGTTAGGGACGGAATTATTGTAAGGGTTAGGTTTAGCGTTGGGGATACGGTTAAGGGTTAGGTTGAGGGTTAGGGTTAGGTTTCCTGTTAAGCTGAGGGTTTAGGGTAATTGTTATGGTTAGGGTTAGAGTTAGAGTTAGGCTTAGGGGAATTGTTATGGTTAGGGTGAGAGTTGGAGTTAGGCTTAGGGTTAGGGTGAAGTTTCAGTTAATAGTGAGGGTTAGGGTTAATGTCAGAGTTAGGGTTAATGTTAGTTTTAGGATTAGTTTTAGGGTTAGGGTTAGGTTCAGAGCTATTGTAAGGGTTAGGTTTAGGGTTACAGATGGACTAGAGTTATTGTTAGAGTTAGTTTTAAGGTAAGGGTTTGGGTTAGGTTTAGGTTTAGGGTCAAGGTTAGGGTTAGGGTCTGGATGAAGTTTAGTCTAGGGTGAGGGTTATTTTTACGGTTAGGGCTAGAATTTGGGTTTGTGTTCAGGTTAGTGTTCAGGTTAGTTTTCGAGTTTGGGTTAGGGTTAGGGGTTATGTTTAGGGTTAGGGTTAGTGTGAAGTTCAGGTTAAGTGTGAGGGTTAGGAAAAGGGTTAGGATTAGGGTTAGGATTATAGATAGGGTTAGA
This sequence comes from Elephas maximus indicus, assembly GCF_024166365.1. Taxonomy (NCBI): domain Eukaryota; kingdom Metazoa; phylum Chordata; class Mammalia; order Proboscidea; family Elephantidae; genus Elephas; species Elephas maximus. Next base: position 35,795,305 of record NC_064819.1, read on the forward strand.
CGTTAGGTTTAGGGTGTTAGGGTTAGGTTTATGGTTAGGGTAGTGTTAAGTTTAGGCTTAATGTTAGGGTTAGTGTTAGATTAGGGTTACTATTCGTGTTAAAGTTAGGGTTAGGGATAAGTTTAGGGATAGCATTAGGTTTAGGGTTGGGGATACGGTTAAGGTTTAGGGTGACTGTTAGGATTAGGTTTACAGTTCAGGTCAGGGTTTAGGTTAATTGTTACGGTAAGGGTTAGAGTTAGAGTTAGGGTTAGGGTTATGGTGAAGTTTCAGTTAATAGTGAGGGTTAGGGTTAAGGTTAGTGTTAGGGTTAGGTTTAGGGTTAGGGTAGGGGTAAGGTTACTGTTAAGGCTGGGTTTACGGTAAAGGGTAGTGCTAGGTTAGGGTTAGGTTTAGAGTTAGACTTAGTGGTAGGGTTTAGGGTTAGGGTTAGGGTTAGGTTTAGAGTTAGACTTAGTGGTAGGGTTTAGGGTTAGGGTTAGGGTCAAGTTTAGAGGTATTGTTAGGTTTACGGTTAGGGTTATGGTAGAGTTAAGGTTAGCATTCATTTTAGGGTTAGGGTAACGGTTAGGTTTAGGTCATGCTTAGGACTAGGATTAGGGATAGGGTTAGGGTTGGGGAAAGTGTTAGGGGTTCGTGTGAGGGTTAGCGTTAGGTTTACACTTAAGCTGATGTTTTAGGGTGTTACGGTTAGGGTTAGGGTTAGAGTTAGGTTTAGGGTTAGGTTTATGCTTAGGATTACGTTTAGGGTCATGGTTAGGGGGAGATTTAGTGTCATATTTAGGTTTTTTTTTCCTTTTTTTTTTAGGCTTAGGGGTTAGGGTTAAGTTTATGGTAAGCGTGAGGTTTAGGGTTGGAGTTAGGGTTCAGGTTAGGGTCAGGGTTAGGATTAGTTTAAGTTTAGGGTTAGGGTTCGGGTCAGGGTTAGTTTTACTTCTGGTTAGGTTACGTTTTGATTGAAGTTAGGGCAGGTTTAGGGTTATGGTTAGGGTGAAATTTTGGTTAAGGGCGAGGGTTCGGTTTAGGGTTAGGGTTAGAGTTAGGGTTAGTGGTTAGGGTTAGGTTTACGGTTAAGGTTAGGTTTACGCTAAGGATTAGGCTTGGAGTTAGGGTTAGGCGTTAGTGTTTCTGTTAGGTTTAGGGTAGGGTTATATTTAGGGTTAAGTTTAGGGTTAGGGTAAGAGTTAGAGTTACGGTAAAGTTAAGGTGAAGGTTTTGGGTAAGTGTTACTGTTAGGGTTAGGGCTTGGGTTAGGGTTAGAGTTACGGCTAGGGGTTGGGTTTGGGTTTAAGTTTATGGTAGGGTAAAAGTTAGGGTGAAGGTTAGGTTAGAGTTAGGGTCAGGTTAGGATTAGGATTAGGGCGAGGGTTAGGGACGGAGTTATTGTAAGGGTTAGGTTTAGCGTTGGGGATACGGTTAAGGGTTAGGTTGAGGGTTAGGGTTAGGTTTCCTGTTAAGCTGAGGGTTTAGGGTAATTGTTATGGTTAGGGTTAGAGTTAGACTCAGGCTTAGGGGAATTGTTATGGTTAGGGTGAGAGTTGGAGTTAGACTTAGGGTTAGGGTGAAGTTTCAGTTAATAGTGAGGGTTAGGGTTAATGTCAGAGTTAGGGTTAATGTTAGTTTTAGGATTAGTTTTAGGGTTAGGGTTAGGTTCAGAGCTATTGTAAGGGTTAGGTTTAGGGTTACAGATGGACTAGAGTTATTGTTAGAGTTAGTTTTAAGGTAAGGGTTTGGGTTAGGTTTAGGTTTAGGGTCAAGGTTAGGGTTAGGGTCTGGATGAAGTTTAGTCTAGGGTGAGGGTTATTTTTACGGTTAGGGCTAGAATTTGGGTTTGTGTTCAGGTTAGTGTTCAGGTTTGTTTTCGAGTTTGGGTTAGGGTTAGCGGTTATGTTTAGGGTTAGGGTTAGTGTGAAGTTCAGGTTAAGTGTGAGGGTTAGGATAAGGGTTAGGATTAGGGTTAGGATTATAGATAGGGTTAGACGTTAGGTTTAGGGTGTTAGGGTTAGGTTTATGGTTAGGGTAGTGTTAAGTTTAGGCTTAATGTTAGGGTTAGTGTTAGGTTAGGGTTACTATTCGTGTTAGAGTTAGGTTTAGGGATAAGGTTAGGGATAGCATTAGGTTTAGGGTTGGGGATACGGTTAAGGTTTAGGGTGACTGTTAGGATTAGGTTTACAGTTCAGGTCAGGGTTTAGGTTTATTGTTACGGGAAGGGTTAGAGTCAGAGTTAGGGTTAGGGTTAGGGTTATGGTGAAGTTTCAGTTAATAGTGAGGATTAGGGTTAAGGTTAGTGTTAGGGTTAGGTTTAGGGTTAGGGCTAGGGTAGGGGTAAGGTTACTGTTAAGGCTGGGTTTACGGTAAAGGTAGTGCTAGGTTAGGGTTAGGTTTAGAGTTAGACTTAGTGGTAGGGTTTAGGGTTAGGGTTAGGGTCAAGTTTAGAGGTATTCTTAGGTTTAGGGTTAGGGTTATGGTAGAGTTAAGGTTAGCATTCATTTTAGGGTTAGGGTAACGGTTAGGTTTAGGTCATGCTTAGGACTAGGATTAGGGATAGGGTTAGGGTTGGGGAAAGTGTTAGGGGTTCGTGTGAGGGTTAGCGTTAGGTGTACACTTAAGCTGATGTTTTAGGGTGTTACGGTTAGGGTTAGGGTTAGAGTTAGGTTTAGGGTTAGGTTTATGCTTAGGATTACGTTTAGGGTCATGGTTAGGGGGAGATTTAGTGTCATATTTAGGTTTTTTTTTCCTTTTTTTTTAGGCTTAGGGGTTAGGGTTAAGTTTATGTTAAGCGTGAGGTTTAGGGTTGGAGTTAGGGTTCAGGTTAGGGTCAGGGTTAGGATTAGCTTAAGTTTAGGGTTAGGGTTCGGGTTAGGGTTAGTTTTAGTTCTGGTTAGGTTACGTTTTGAATGAAGTTAGGGCAGGTTTAGGGTTATGGTTAGGGTGAAATTTTGGTTAAGGGCGAGGGTTCGGTTTAGGGTTAGGGTTAGAGTTAGGGTTAGTGGTTAGGGTTAGGTTTACTGTTAAGGTTAGGTTTAGGCTAAGGATTAGGCTTGGAGTTAGGGTTAGGAGTTAGTGTTTCGGTTAGGTTTAGGGTAGGGTTATATTTAGGGTTAAGTTTAGGGTTAGGGTAAGAGTTAGAGTTACGGTAAAGTTAAGGTGAAGGTTTTGGGTAAGTGTTACTGTTAGAGTTAGGGCTTGGGTTAGGGTTTGAGTGAGGGTTAGGGGTTGGGTTTGCGTTGAAGTTTATGGTAGGGTAAAAGTTAGGGTGAAGGTTAGGTTAGAGTTAGGGTCAGGTTCGGATTAGGATTAGGGCGAGGGTTAGGGACGGAATTATTGTAAGGGTTAGGTTTAGCGTTGGGGATACGGTTAAGGGTTAGGTTGAGGGTTAGGGTTAGGTTTCCTGTTAAGCTGAGGGTTTAGGGTAATTGTTATGGTTAGGGTTAGAGTTAGAGTTAGGCTTAGGGGAATTGTTATGGTTAGGGTGAGAGTTGGAGTTAGGCTTAGGGTTAGGGTGAAGTTTCAGTTAATAGTGAGGGTTAGGGTTAATGTCAGAGTTAGGGTTAATGTTAGTTTTAGGATTAGTTTTAGGGTTAGGGTTAGGTTCAGAGCTATTGTAAGGGTTAGGTTTAGGGTTACAGATGGACTAGAGTTATTGTTAGAGTTAGTTTTAAGGTAAGGGTTTGGGTTAGGTTTAGGTTTAGGGTCAAGGTTAGGGTTAGGGTCTGGATGAAGTTTAGTCTAGGGTGAGGGTTATTTTTACGGTTAGGGCTAGAATTTGGGTTTGTGTTCAGGTTAGTGTTCAGGTTAGTTTTCGAGTTTGGGTTAGGGTTAGGGGTTATGTTTAGGGTTAGGGTTAGTGTGAAGTTCAGGTTAAGTGTGAGGGTTAGGAAAAGGGTTAGGATTAGGGTTAGGATTATAGATAGGGTTAGACGTTAGGTTTAGGGTGTTAGGGTTAGGTTTATGGTTAGGGTAGTGTTAAGTTTAGGCTTAATGTTAGGGTTAGTGTTAGATTAGGGTTACTATTCGTGTTAAAGTTAGGGTTAGGGATAAGTTTAGGGATAGCATTAGGTTTAGGGTTGGGGATACGGTTAAGGTTTAGGGTGACTGTTAGGATTAGGTTTACAGTTCAGGTCAGGGTTTAGGTTAATTGTTACGGTAAGGGTTAGAGTTAGAGTTAGGGTTAGGGTTATGGTGAAGTTTCAGTTAATAGTGAGGGTTAGGGTTAAGGTTAGTGTTAGGGTTAGGTTTAGGGTTAGGGTAGGGGTAAGGTTACTGTTAAGGCTGGGTTTACGGTAAAGGGTAGTGCTAGGTTAGGGTTAGGTTTAGAGTTAGACTTAGTGGTAGGGTTTAGGGTTAGGGTTAGGGTTAGGTTTAGAGTTAGACTTAGTGGTAGGGTTTAGGGTTAGGGTTAGGGTCAAGTTTAGAGGTATTGTTAGGTTTAGGGTTAGGGTTATGGTAGAGTTAAGGTTAGCATTCATTTTAGGGTTAGGGTAACGGTTAGGTTTAGGTCATGCTTAGGACTAGGATTAGGGATAGGGTTAGGGTTGGGGAAAGTGTTAGGGGTTCGTGTGAGGGTTAGCGTTAGGTTTACACTTAAGCTGATGTTTTAGGGTGTTACGGTTAGGGTTAGGGTTAGAGTTAGGTTTAGGGTTAGGTTTATGCTTAGGATTACGTTTAGGGTCATGGTTGGGGGAGATTTAGTGTCATATTTAGGTTTTTTTTTCCTTTTTTTTTTAGGCTTAGGGGTTAGGGTTAAGTTTATGGTAAGCGTGAGGTTTAGGGTTGGAGTTAGGGTTCAGGTTAGGGTCAGGGTTAGGATTAGTTTAAGTTTAGGGTTAGGGTTCGGGTCAGGGTTAGTTTTACTTCTGGTTAGGTTACGTTTTGATTGAAGTTAGGGCAGGTTTAGGGTTATGGTTAGGGTGAAATTTTGGTTAAGGGCGAGGGTTCGGTTTAGGGTTAGGGTTAGAGTTAGGGTTAGTGGTTAGGGTTAGGTTTACGGTTAAGGTTAGGTTTACGCTAAGGATTAGGCTTGGAGTTAGGGTTAGGCGTTAGTGTTTCTGTTAGGTTTAGGGTAGGGTTATATTTAGGGTTAAGTTTAGGGTTAGGGTAAGAGTTAGAGTTACGGTAAAGTTAAGGTGAAGGTTTTGGGTAAGTGTTACTGTTAGGGTTAGGGCTTGGGTTAGGGTTAGAGTTACGGCTAGGGGTTGGGTTTGGGTTTAAGTTTATGGTAGGGTAAAAGTTAGGGTGAAGGTTAGGTTAGAGTTAGGGTCAGGTTAGGATTAGGATTAGGGCGAGGGTTAGGGACGGAGTTATTGTAAGGGTTAGGTTTAGCGTTGGGGATACGGTTAAGGGTTAGGTTGAGGGTTAGGGTTAGGTTTCCTGTTAAGCTGAGGGTTTAGGGTAATTGTTATGGTTAGGGTTAGAGTTAGACTCAGGCTTAGGGGAATTGTTATGGTTAGGGTGAGAGTTGGAGTTAGACTTAGGGTTAGGGTGAAGTTTCAGTTAATAGTGAGGGTTAGGGTTAATGTCAGAGTTAGGGTTAATGTTAGTTTTAGGATTAGTTTTAGGGTTAGGGTTAGGTTCAGAGCTATTGTAAGGGTTAGGTTTAGGGTTACAGATGGACTAGAGTTATTGTTAGAGTTAGTTTTAAGGTAAGGGTTTGGGTTAGGTTTAGGTTTAGGGTCAAGGTTAGGGTTAGGGTCTGGATGAAGTTTAGTCTAGGGTGAGGGTTATTTTTACGGTTAGGGCTAGAATTTGGGTTTGTGTTCAGGTTAGTGTTCAGGTTTGTTTTCGAGTTTGGGTTAGGGTTAGCGGTTATGTTTAGGGTTAGGGTTAGTGTGAAGTTCAGGTTAAGTGTGAGGGTTAGGATAAGGGTTAGGATTAGGGTTAGGATTATAGATAGGGTTAGACGTTAGGTTTAGGGTGTTAGGGTTAGGTTTATGGTTAGGGTAGTGTTAAGTTTAGGCTTAATGTTAGGGTTAGTGTTAGGTTAGGGTTACTATTCGTGTTAGAGTTAGGTTTAGGGATAAGGTTAGGGATAGCATTAGGTTTAGGGTTGGGGATACGGTTAAGGTTTAGGGTGACTGTTAGGATTAGGTTTACAGTTCAGGTCAGGGTTTAGGTTTATTGTTACGGGAAGGGTTAGAGTCAGAGTTAGGGTTAGGGTTAGGGTTATGGTGAAGTTTCAGTTAATAGTGAGGATTAGGGTTAAGGTTAGTGTTAGGGTTAGGTTTAGGGTTAGGGCTAGGGTAGGGGTAAGGTTACTGTTAAGGCTGGGTTTACGGTAAAGGTAGTGCTAGGTTAGGGTTAGGTTTAGAGTTAGACTTAGTGGTAGGGTTTAGGGTTAGGGTTAGGGTCAAGTTTAGAGGTATTCTTAGGTTTAGGGTTAGGGTTATGGTAGAGTTAAGGTTAGCATTCATTTTAGGGTTAGGGTAACGGTTAGGTTTAGGTCATGCTTAGGACTAGGATTAGGGATAGGGTTAGGGTTGGGGAAAGTGTTAGGGGTTCGTGTGAGGGTTAGCGTTAGGTGTACACTTAAGCTGATGTTTTAGGGTGTTACGGTTAGGGTTAGGGTTAGAGTTAGGTTTAGGGTTAGGTTTATGCTTAGGATTACGTTTAGGGTCATGGTTAGGGGGAGATTTAGTGTCATATTTAGGTTTTTTTTTCCTTTTTTTTTAGGCTTAGGGGTTAGGGTTAAGTTTATGTTAAGCGTGAGGTTTAGGGTTGGAGTTAGGGTTCAGGTTAGGGTCAGGGTTAGGATTAGCTTAAGTTTAGGGTTAGGGTTCGGGTTAGGGTTAGTTTTAGTTCTGGTTAGGTTACGTTTTGAATGAAGTTAGGGCAGGTTTAGGGTTATGGTTAGGGTGAAATTTTGGTTAAGGGCGAGGGTTCGGTTTAGGGTTAGGGTTAGAGTTAGGGTTAGTGGTTAGGGTTAGGTTTACTGTTAAGGTTAGGTTTAGGCTAAGGATTAGGCTTGGAGTTAGGGTTAGGAGTTAGTGTTTCGGTTAGGTTTAGGGTAGGGTTATATTTAGGGTTAAGTTTAGGGTTAGGGTAAGAGTTAGAGTTACGGTAAAGTTAAGGTGAAGGTTTTGGGTAAGTGTTACTGTTAGAGTTAGGGCTTGGGTTAGGGTTTGAGTGAGGGTTAGGGGTTGGGTTTGCGTTGAAGTTTATGGTAGGGTAAAAGTTAGGGTGAAGGTTAGGTTAGAGTTAGGGTCAGGTTCGGATTAGGATTAGGGCGAGGGTTAGGGACGGAATTATTGTAAGGGTTAGGTTTAGCGTTGGGGATACGGTTAAGGGTTAGGTTGAGGGTTAGGGTTAGGTTTCCTGTTAAGCTGAGGGTTTAGGGTAATTGTTATGGTTAGGGTTAGAGTTAGAGTTAGGCTTAGGGGAATTGTTATGGTTAGGGTGAGAGTTGGAGTTAGGCTTAGGGTTAGGGTGAAGTTTCAGTTAATAGTGAGGGTTAGGGTTAATGTCAGAGTTAGGGTTAATGTTAGTTTTAGGATTAGTTTTAGGGTTAGGGTTAGGTTCAGAGCTATTGTAAGGGTTAGGTTTAGGGTTACAGATGGACTAGAGTTATTGTTAGAGTTAGTTTTAAGGTAAGGGTTTGGGTTAGGTTTAGGTTTAGGGTCAAGGTTAGGGTTAGGGTCTGGATGAAGTTTAGTCTAGGGTGAGGGTTATTTTTACGGTTAGGGCTAGAATTTGGGTTTGTGTTCAGGTTAGTGTTCAGGTTAGTTTTCGAGTTTGGGTTAGGGTTAGGGGTTATGTTTAGGGTTAGGGTTAGTGTGAAGTTCAGGTTAAGTGTGAGGGTTAGGAAAAGGGTTAGGATTAGGGTTAGGATTATAGATAGGGTTAGACGTTAGGTTTAGGGTGTTAGGGTTAGGTTTATGGTTAGGGTAGTGTTAAGTTTAGGCTTAATGTTAGGGTTAGTGTTAGATTAGGGTTACTATTCGTGTTAAAGTTAGGGTTAGGGATAAGTTTAGGGATAGCATTAGGTTTAGGGTTGGGGATACGGTTAAGGTTTAGGGTGACTGTTAGGATTAGGTTTACAGTTCAGGTCAGGGTTTAGGTTAATTGTTACGGTAAGGGTTAGAGTTAGAGTTAGGGTTAGGGTTATGGTGAAGTTTCAGTTAATAGTGAGGGTTAGGGTTAAGGTTAGTGTTAGGGTTAGGTTTAGGGTTAGGGTAGGGGTAAGGTTACTGTTAAGGCTGGGTTTACGGTAAAGGGTAGTGCTAGGTTAGGGTTAGGTTTAGAGTTAGACTTAGTGGTAGGGTTTAGGGTTAGGGTTAGGGTTAGGTTTAGAGTTAGACTTAGTGGTAGGGTTTAGGGTTAGGGTTAGGGTCAAGTTTAGAGGTATTGTTAGGTTTAGGGTTAGGGTTATGGTAGAGTTAAGGTTAGCATTCATTTTAGGGTTAGGGTAACGGTTAGGTTTAGGTCATGCTTAGGACTAGGATTAGGGATAGGGTTAGGGTTGGGGAAAGTGTTAGGGGTTCGTGTGAGGGTTAGCGTTAGGTTTACACTTAAGCTGATGTTTTAGGGTGTTACGGTTAGGGTTAGGGTTAGAGTTAGGTTTAGGGTTAGGTTTATGCTTAGGATTACATTTAGGGTCATGGTTAGGGGGAGATTTAGTGTCATATTTAGGTTTTTTTTTCCTTTTTTTTTTAGGCTTAGGGGTTAGGGTTAAGTTTATGGTAAGCGTGAGGTTTAGGGTTGGAGTTAGGGTTCAGGTTAGGGTCAGGGTTAGGATTAGTTTAAGTTTAGGGTTAGGGTTCGGGTCAGGGTTAGTTTTACTTCTGGTTAGGTTACGTTTTGATTGAAGTTAGGGCAGGTTTAGGGTTATGGTTAGGGTGAAATTTTGGTTAAGGGCGAGGGTTCGGTTTAGGGTTAGGGTTAGAGTTAGGGTTAGTGGTTAGGGTTAGGTTTACGGTTAAGGTTAGGTTTACGCTAAGGATTAGGCTTGGAGTTAGGGTTAGGCGTTAGTGTTTCTGTTAGGTTTAGGGTAGGGTTATATTTAGGGTTAAGTTTAGGGTTAGGGTAAGAGTTAGAGTTACGGTAAAGTTAAGGTGAAGGTTTTGGGTAAGTGTTACTGTTAGGGTTAGGGCTTGGGTTAGGGTTAGAGTTACGGCTAGGGGTTGGGTTTGGGTTTAAGTTTATGGTAGGGTAAAAGTTAGGGTGAAGGTTAGGTTAGAGTTAGGGTCAGGTTAGGATTAGGATTAGGGCGAGGGTTAGGGACGGAGTTATTGTAAGGGTTAGGTTTAGCGTTGGGGATACGGTTAAGGGTTAGGTTGAGGGTTAGGGTTAGGTTTCCTGTTAAGCTGAGGGTTTAGGGTAATTGTTATGGTTAGGGTTAGAGTTAGACTCAGGCTTAGGGGAATTGTTATGGTTAGGGTGAGAGTTGGAGTTAGACTTAGGGTTAGGGTGAAGTTTCAGTTAATAGTGAGGGTTAGGGTTAATGTCAGAGTTAGGGTTAATGTTAGTTTTAGGATTAGTTTTAGGGTTAGGTTTAGGTTCAGAGCTATTGTAAGGGTTAGGTTTAGGGTTACAGATGGACTAGAGTTATTGTTAGAGTTAGTTTTAAGGTAAGGGTTTGGGTTAGGTTTAGGTTTAGGGTCAAGGTTAGGGTTAGGGTCTGGATGAAGTTTAGTCTAGGGTGAGGGTTATTTTTACGGTTAGGGCTAGAATTTGGGTTTGTGTTCAGGTTAGTGTTCAGGTTTGTTTTCGAGTTTGGGTTAGGGTTAGCGGTTATGTTTAGGGTTAGGGTTAGTGTGAAGTTCAGGTTAAGTGTGAGGGTTAGGATAAGGGTTAGGATTAGGGTTAGGATTATAGATAGGGTTAGACGTTAGGTTTAGGGTGTTAGGGTTAGGTTTATGGTTAGGGTAGTGTTAAGTTTAGGCTTAATGTTAGGGTTAGTGTTAGGTTAGGGTTACTATTCGTGTTAGAGTTAGGTTTAGGGATAAGGTTAGGGATAGCATTAGGTTTAGGGTTGGGGATACGGTTAAGGTTTAGGGTGACTGTTAGGATTAGGTTTACAGTTCAGGTCAGGGTTTAGGTTTATTGTTACGGGAAGGGTTAGAGTCAGAGTTAGGGTTAGGGTTAGGGTTATGGTGAAGTTTCAGTTAATAGTGAGGATTAGGGTTAAGGTTAGTGTTAGGGTTAGGTTTAGGGTTAGGGCTAGGGTAGGGGTAAGGTTACTGTTAAGGCTGGGTTTACGGTAAAGGTAGTGCTAGGTTAGGGTTAGGTTTAGAGTTAGACTTAGTGGTAGGGTTTAGGGTTAGGGTTAGGGTCAAGTTTAGAGGTATTCTTAGGTTTAGGGTTAGGGTTATGGTAGAGTTAAGGTTAGCATTCATTTTAGGGTTAGGGTAACGGTTAGGTTTAGGTCATGCTTAGGACTAGGATTAGGGATAGGGTTAGGGTTGGGGAAAGTGTTAGGGGTTCGTGTGAGGGTTAGCGTTAGGTGTACACTTAAGCTGATGTTTTAGGGTGTTACGGTTAGGGTTAGGGTTAGAGTTAGGTTTAGGGTTAGGTTTATGCTTAGGATTACGTTTAGGGTCATGGTTAGGGGGAGATTTAGTGTCATATTTAGGTTTTTTTTTCCTTTTTTTTTTAGGCTTAGGGGTTAGGGTTAAGTTTATGTTAAGCGTGAGGTTTAGGGTTGGAGTTAGGGTTCAGGTTAGGGTCAGGGTTAGGATTAGCTTAAGTTTAGGGTTAGGGTTCGGGTTAGGGTTAGTTTTAGTTCTGGTTAGGTTACGTTTTGAATGAAGTTAGGGCAGGTTTAGGGTTATGGTTAGGGTGAAATTTTGGTTAAGGGCGAGGGTTCGGTTTAGGGTTAGGGTTAGAGTTAGGGTTAGTGGTTAGGGTTAGGTTTACTGTTAAGGTTAGGTTTAGGCTAAGGATTAGGCTTGGAGTTAGGGTTAGGAGTTAGTGTTTCGGTTAGGTTTAGGGTAGGGTTATATTTAGGGTTAAGTTTAGGGTTAGGGTAAGAGTTAGAGTTACGGTAAAGTTAAGGTGAAGGTTTTGGGTAAGTGTTACTGTTAGAGTTAGGGCTTGGGTTAGGGTTTGAGTGAGGGTTAGGGGTTGGGTTTGCGTTGAAGTTTATGGTAGGGTAAAAGTTAGGGTGAAGGTTAGGTTAGAGTTAGGGTCAGGTTCGGATTAGGATTAGGGCGAGGGTTAGGGACGGAATTATTGTAAGGGTTAGGTTTAGCGTTGGGGATACGGTTAAGGGTTAGGTTGAGGGTTAGGGTTAGGTTTCCTGTTAAGCTGAGGGTTTAGGGTAATTGTTATGGTTAGGGTTAGAGTTAGAGTTAGGCTTAGGGGAATTGTTATGGTTAGGGTGAGAGTTGGAGTTAGGCTTAGGGTTAGGGTGAAGTTTCAGTTAATAGTGAGGGTTAGGGTTAATGTCAGAGTTAGGGTTAATGTTAGTTTTAGGATTAGTTTTAGGGTTAGGGTTAGGTTCAGAGCTATTGTAAGGGTTAGGTTTAGGGTTACAGATGGACTAGAGTTATTGTTAGAGTTAGTTTTAAGGTAAGGGTTTGGGTTAGGTTTAGGTTTAGGGTTAAGGTTAGGGTTAGGGTTTGGATGAAGTTTAGTCTAGGGTGAGGGTTATTTTTACGGTTAGGGCTAGAATTTGGGTTTGTGTTCAGGTTAGTGTTCAGGTTAGTTTTCGAGTTTGGGTTAGGGTTAGGGGTTATGTTTAGGGTTAGGGTTAGTGTGAAGTTCAGGTTAAGTGTGAGGGTTAGGAAAAGGGTTAGGATTAGGGTTAGGATTATAGATAGGGTTAGACGTTAGGTTTAGGGTGTTAGGGTTAGGTTTATGGTTAGGGTAGTGTTAAGTTTAGGCTTAATGTTAGGGTTAGTGTTAGATTAGGGTTACTATTCGTGTTAAAGTTAGGGTTAGGGATAAGTTTAGGGATAGCATTAGGTTTAGGGTTGGGGATACGGTTAAGGTTTAGGGTGACTGTTAGGATTAGGTTTACAGTTCAGGTCAGGGTTTAGGTTAATTGTTACGGTAAGGGTTAGAGTTAGAGTTAGGGTTAGGGTTATGGTGAAGTTTCAGTTAATAGTGAGGGTTAGGGTTAAGGTTAGTGTTAGGGTTAGGTTTAGGGTTAGGGTAGGGGTAAGGTTACTGTTAAGGCTGGGTTTACGGTAAAGGGTAGTGCTAGGTTAGGGTTAGGTTTAGAGTTAGACTTAGTGGTAGGGTTTAGGGTTAGGGTTAGGGTTAGGTTTAGAGTTAGACTTAGTGGTAGGGTTTAGGGTTAGGGTTAGGGTCAAGTTTAGAGGTATTGTTAGGTTTAGGGTTAGGGTTATGGTAGAGTTAAGGTTAGCATTCATTTTAGGGTTAGGGTAACGGTTAGGTTTAGGTCATGCTTAGGACTAGGATTAGGGATAGGGTTAGGTTGGGGAAAGTGTTAGGGGTTCGTGTGAGGGTTAGCGTTAGGTTTACACTTAAGCTGATGTTTTAGGGTGTTACGGTTAGGGTTAGGGTTAGAGTTAGGTTTAGGGTTAGGTTTATGCTTAGGATTACGTTTAGGGTCATGGTTAGGGGGAGATTTAGTGTCATATTTAGGTTTTTTTTTCCTTTTTTTTTTAGGCTTAGGGGTTAGGGTTAAGTTTATGGTAAGCGTGAGGTTTAGGGTTGGAGTTAGGGTTCAGGTTAGGGTCAGGGTTAGGATTAGTTTAAGTTTAGGGTTAGGGTTCGGGTCAGGGTTAGTTTTACTTCTGGTTAGGTTACGTTTTGATTGAAGTTAGGGCAGGTTTAGGGTTATGGTTAGGGTGAAATTTTGGTTAAGGGCGAGGGTTCGGTTTAGGGTTAGGGTTAGAGTTAGGGTTAGTGGTTAGGGTTAGGTTTACGGTTAAGGTTAGGTTTACGCTAAGGATTAGGCTTGGAGTTAGGGTTAGGCGTTAGTGTTTCTGTTAGGTTTAGGGTAGGGTTATATTTAGGGTTAAGTTTAGGGTTAGGGTAAGAGTTAGAGTTACGGTAAAGTTAAGGTGAAGGTTTTGGGTAAGTGTTACTGTTAGGGTTAGGGCTTGGGTTAGGGTTAGAGTTACGGCTAGGGGTTGGGTTTGGGTTTAAGTTTATGGTAGGGTAAAAGTTAGGGTGAAGGTTAGGTTAGAGTTAGGGTCAGGTTAGGATTAGGATTAGGGCGAGGGTTAGGGACGGAGTTATTGTAAGGGTTAGGTTTAGCGTTGGGGATACGGTTAAGGGTTAGGTTGAGGGTTAGGGTTAGGTTTCCTGTTAAGCTGAGGGTTTAGGGTAATTGTTATGGTTAGGGTTAGAGTTAGACTCAGGCTTAGGGGAATTGTTATGGTTAGGGTGAGAGTTGGAGTTAGACTTAGGGTTAGGGTGAAGTTTCAGTTAATAGTGAGGGTTAGGGTTAATGTCAGAGTTAGGGTTAATGTTAGTTTTAGGATTAGTTTTAGGGTTAGGGTTAGGTTCAGAGCTATTGTAAGGGTTAGGTTTAGGGTTACAGATGGACTAGAGTTATTGTTAGAGTTAGTTTTAAGGTAAGGGTTTGGGTTAGGTTTAGGTTTAGGGTCAAGGTTAGGGTTAGGGTCTGGATGAAGTTTAGTCTAGGGTGAGGGTTATTTTTACGGTTAGGGCTAGAATTTGGGTTTGTGTTCAGGTTAGTGTTCAGGTTTGTTTTCGAGTTTGGGTTAGGGTTAGCGGTTATGTTTAGGGTTAGGGTTAGTGTGAAGTTCAGGTTAAGTGTGAGGGTTAGGATAAGGGTTAGGATTAGGGTTAGGATTATAGATAGGGTTAGACGTTAGGTTTAGGGTGTTAGGGTTAGGTTTATGGTTAGGGTAGTGTTAAGTTTAGGCTTAATGTTAGGGTTAGTGTTAGGTTAGGGTTACTATTCGTGTTAGAGTTAGGTTTAGGGATAAGGTTAGGGATAGCATTAGGTTTAGGGTTGGGGATACGGTTAAGGTTTAGGGTGACTGTTAGGATTAGGTTTACAGTTCAGGTCAGGGTTTAGGTTTATTGTTACGGGAAGGGTTAGAGTCAGAGTTAGGGTTAGGGTTAGGGTTATGGTGAAGTTTCAGTTAATAGTGAGGATTAGGGTTAAGGTTAGTGTTAGGGTTAGGTTTAGGGTTAGGGCTAGGGTAGGGGTAAGGTTACTGTTAAGGCTGGGTTTACGGTAAAGGTAGTGCTAGGTTAGGGTTAGGTTTAGAGTTAGACTTAGTGGTAGGGTTTAGGGTTAGGGTTAGGGTCAAGTTTAGAGGTATTCTTAGGTTTAGGGTTAGGGTTATGGTAGAGTTAAGGTTAGCATTCATTTTAGGGTTAGGGTAACGGTTAGGTTTAGGTCATGCTTAGGACTAGGATTAGGGATAGGGTTAGGGTTGGGGAAAGTGTTAGGGGTTCGTGTGAGGGTTAGCGTTAGGTGTACACTTAAGCTGATGTTTTAGGGTGTTACGGTTAGGGTTAGGGTTAGAGTTAGGTTTAGGGTTAGGTTTATGCTTAGGATTACGTTTAGGGTCATGGTTAGGGGGAGATTTAGTGTCATATTTAGGTTTTTTTTTCCTTTTTTTTTAGGCTTAGGGGTTAAGGTTAAGTTTATGTTAAGCGTGAGGTTTAGGGTTGGAGTTAGGGTTCAGGTTAGGGTCAGGGTTAGGATTAGCTTAAGTTTAGGGTTAGGGTTCGGGTTAGGGTTAGTTTTAGTTCTGGTTAGGTTACGTTTTGAATGAAGTTAGGGCAGGTTTAGGGTTATGGTTAGGGTGAAATTTTGGTTAAGGGCGAGGGTTCGGTTTAGGGTTAGGGTTAGAGTTAGGGTTAGTGGTTAGGGTTAGGTTTACTGTTAAGGTTAGGTTTAGGCTAAGGATTAGGCTTGGAGTTAGGGTTAGGAGTTAGTGTTTCGGTTAGGTTTAGGGTAGGGTTATATTTAGGGTTAAGTTTAGGGTTAGGGTAAGAGTTAGAGTTACGGTAAAGTTAAGGTGAAGGTTTTGGGTAAGTGTTACTGTTAGAGTTAGGGCTTGGGTTAGGGTTTGAGTGAGGGTTAGGGGTTGGGTTTGCGTTGAAGTTTATGGTAGGGTAAAAGTTAGGGTGAAGGTTAGGTTAGAGTTAGGGTCAGGTTCGGATTAGGATTAGGGCGAGGGTTAGGGACGGAATTATTGTAAGGGTTAGGTTTAGCGTTGGGGATACGGTTAAGGGTTAGGTTGAGGGTTAGGGTTAGGTTTCCTGTTAAGCTGAGGGTTTAGGGTAATTGTTATGGTTAGGGTTAGAGTTAGAGTTAGGCTTAGGGGAATTGTTATGGTTAGGGTGAGAGTTGGAGTTAGGCTTAGGGTTAGGGTGAAGTTTCAGTTAATAGTGAGGGTTAGGGTTAATGTCAGAGTTAGGGTTAATGTTAGTTTTAGGATTAGTTTTAGGGTTAGGGTTAGGTTCAGAGCTATTGTAAGGGTTAGGTTTAGGGTTACAGATGGACTAGAGTTATTGTTAGAGTTAGTTTTAAGGTAAGGGTTTGGGTTAGGTTTAGGTTTAGGGTTAAGGTTAGGGTTAGGGTTTGGATGAAGTTTAGTCTAGGGTGAGGGTTATTTTTACGGTTAGGGCTAGAATTTGGGTTTGTGTTCAGGTTAGTGTTCAGGTTAGTTTTCGAGTTTGGGTTAGGGTTAGGGGTTATGTTTAGGGTTAGGGTTAGTGTGAAGTTCAGGTTAAGTGTGAGGGTTAGGAAAAGGGTTAGGATTAGGGTTAGGATTATAGATAGGGTTAGACGTTAGGTTTAGGGTGTTAGGGTTAGGTTTATGGTTAGGGTAGTGTTAAGTTTAGGCTTAATGTTAGGGTTAGTGTTAGATTAGGGTTACTATTCGTGTTAAAGTTAGGGTTAGGGATAAGTTTAGGGATAGCATTAGGTTTAGGGTTGGGGATACGGTTAAGGTTTAGGGTGACTGTTAGGATTAGGTTTACAGTTCAGGTCAGGGTTTAGGTTAATTGTTACGGTAAGGGTTAGAGTTAGAGTTAGGGTTAGGGTTATGGTGAAGTTTCAGTTAATAGTGAGGGTTAGGGTTAAGGTTAGTGTTAGGGTTAGGTTTAGGGTTAGGGTAGGGGTAAGGTTACTGTTAAGGCTGGGTTTACGGTAAAGGGTAGTGCTAGGTTAGGGTTAGGTTTAGAGTTAGACTTAGTGGTAGGGTTTAGGGTTAGGGTTAGGGTTAGGTTTAGAGTTAGACTTAGTGGTAGGGTTTAGGGTTAGGGTTAGGGTCAAGTTTAGAGGTATTGTTAGGTTTAGGGTTAGGGTTATGGTAGAGTTAAGGTTAGCATTCATTTTAGGGTTAGGGTAACGGTTAGGTTTAGGTCATGCTTAGGACTAGGATTAGGGATAGGGTTAGGGTTGGGGAAAGTGTTAGGGGTTCGTGTGAGGGTTAGCGTTAGGTTTACACTTAAGCTGATGTTTTAGGGTGTTACGGTTAGGGTTAGGGTTAGAGTTAGGTTTAGGGTTAGGTTTATGCTTAGGATTACGTTTAGGGTCATGGTTAGGGGGAGATTTAGTGTCATATTTAGGTTTTTTTTTCCTTTTTTTTTAGGCTTAGGGGTTAGGGTTAAGTTTATGGTAAGCGTGAGGTTTAGGGTTGGAGTTAGGGTTCAGGTTAGGGTCAGGGTTAGGATTAGTTTAAGTTTAGGGTTAGGGTTCGGGTCAGGGTTAGTTTTACTTCTGGTTAGGTTACGTTTTGATTGAAGTTAGGGCAGGTTTAGGGTTATGGTTAGGGTGAAATTTTGGTTAAGGGCGAGGGTTCGGTTTAGGGTTAGGGTTAGAGTTAGGGTTAGTGGTTAGGGTTAGGTTTACGGTTAAGGTTAGGTTTACGCTAAGGATTAGGCTTGGAGTTAGGGTTAGGCGTTAGTGTTTCTGTTAGGTTTAGGGTAGGGTTATATTTAGGGTTAAGTTTAGGGTTAGGGTAAGAGTTAGAGTTACGGTAAAGTTAAGGTGAAGGTTTTGGGTAAGTGTTACTGTTAGGGTTAGGGCTTGGGTTAGGGTTAGAGTTACGGCTAGGGGTTGGGTTTGGGTTTAAGTTTATGGTAGGGTAAAAGTTAGGGTGAAGGTTAGGTTAGAGTTAGGGTCAGGTTAGGATTAGGATTAGGGCGAGGGTTAGGGACGGAGTTATTGTAAGGGTTAGGTTTAGCGTTGGGGATACGGTTAAGGGTTAGGTTGAGGGTTAGGGTTAGGTTTCCTGTTAAGCTGAGGGTTTAGGGTAATTGTTATGGTTAGGGTTAGAGTTAGACTCAGGCTTAGGGGAATTGTTATGGTTAGGGTGAGAGTTGGAGTTAGACTTAGGGTTAGGGTGAAGTTTCAGTTAATAGTGAGGGTTAGGGTTAATGTCAGAGTTAGGGTTAATGTTAGTTTTAGGATTAGTTTTAGGGTTAGGGTTAGGTTCAGAGCTATTGTAAGGGTTAGGTTTAGGGTTACAGATGGACTAGAGTTATTGTTAGAGTTAGTTTTAAGGTAAGGGTTTGGGTTAGGTTTAGGTTTAGGGTCAAGGTTAGGGTTAGGGTCTGGATGAAGTTTAGTCTAGGGTGAGGGTTATTTTTACGGTTAGGGCTAGAATTTGGGTTTGTGTTCAGGTTAGTGTTCAGGTTTGTTTTCGAGTTTGGGTTAGGGTTAGCGGTTATGTTTAGGGTTAGGGTTAGTGTGAAGTTCAGGTTAAGTGTGAGGGTTAGGATAAGGGTTAGGATTAGGGTTAGGATTATAGATAGGGTTAGACGTTAGGTTTAGGGTGTTAGGGTTAGGTTTATGGTTAGGGTAGTGTTAAGTTTAGGCTTAATGTTAGGGTTAGTGTTAGGTTAGGGTTACTATTCGTGTTAGAGTTAGGTTTAGGGATAAGGTTAGGGATAGCATTAGGTTTAGGGTTGGGGATACGGTTAAGGTTTAGGGTGACTGTTAGGATTAGGTTTACAGTTCAGGTCAGGGTTTAGGTTTATTGTTACGGGAAGGGTTAGAGTCAGAGTTAGGGTTAGGGTTAGGGTTATGGTGAAGTTTCAGTTAATAGTGAGGATTAGGGTTAAGGTTAGTGTTAGGGTTAGGTTTAGGGTTAGGGCTAGGGTAGGGGTAAGGTTACTGTTAAGGCTGGGTTTACGGTAAAGGTAGTGCTAGGTTAGGGTTAGGTTTAGAGTTAGACTTAGTGGTAGGGTTTAGGGTTAGGGTTAGGGTCAAGTTTAGAGGTATTCTTAGGTTTAGGGTTAGGGTTATGGTAGAGTTAAGGTTAGCATTCATTTTAGGGTTAGGGTAACGGTTAGGTTTAGGTCATGCTTAGGACTAGGATTAGGGATAGGGTTAGGGTTGGGGAAAGTGTTAGGGGTTCGTGTGAGGGTTAGCGTTAGGTGTACACTTAAGCTGATGTTTTAGGGTGTTACGGTTAGGGTTAGGGTTAGAGTTAGGTTTAGGGTTAGGTTTATGCTTAGGATTACGTTTAGGGTCATGGTTAGGGGGAGATTTAGTGTCATATTTAGGTTTTTTTTTCCTTTTTTTTTTAGGCTTAGGGGTTAGGGTTAAGTTTATGTTAAGCGTGAGGTTTAGGGTTGGAGTTAGGGTTCAGGTTAGGGTCAGGGTTAGGATTAGCTTAAGTTTAGGGTTAGGGTTCGGGTTAGGGTTAGTTTTAGTTCTGGTTAGGTTACGTTTTGAATGAAGTTAGGGCAGGTTTAGGGTTATGGTTAGGGTGAAATTTTGGTTAAGGGCGAGGGTTCGGTTTAGGGTTAGGGTTAGAGTTAGGGTTAGTGGTTAGGGTTAGGTTTACTGTTAAGGTTAGGTTTAGGCTAAGGATTAGGCTTGGAGTTAGGGTTAGGAGTTAGTGTTTCGGTTAGGTTTAGGGTAGGGTTATATTTAGGGTTAAGTTTAGGGTTAGGGTAAGAGTTAGAGTTACGGTAAAGTTAAGGTGAAGGTTTTGGGTAAGTGTTACTGTTAGAGTTAGGGCTTGGGTTAGGGTTTGAGTGAGGGTTAGGGGTTGGGTTTGCGTTGAAGTTTATGGTAGGGTAAAAGTTAGGGTGAAGGTTAGGTTAGAGTTAGGGTCAGGTTCGGATTAGGATTAGGGCGAGGGTTAGGGACGGAATTATTGTAAGGGTTAGGTTTAGCGTTGGGGATACGGTTAAGGGTTAGGTTGAGGGTTAGGGTTAGGTTTCCTGTTAAGCTGAGGGTTTAGGGTAATTGTTATGGTTAGGGTTAGAGTTAGAGTTAGGCTTAGGGGAATTGTTATGGTTAGGGTGAGAGTTGGAGTTAGGCTTAGGGTTAGGGTGAAGTTTCAGTTAATAGTGAGGGTTAGGGTTAATGTCAGAGTTAGGGTTAATGTTAGTTTTAGGATTAGTTTTAGGGTTAGGGTTAGGTTCAGAGCTATTGTAAGGGTTAGGTTTAGGGTTACAGATGGACTAGAGTTATTGTTAGAGTTAGTTTTAAGGTAAGGGTTTGGGTTAGGTTTAGGTTTAGGGTTAAGGTTAGGGTTAGGGTTTGGATGAAGTTTAGTCTAGGGTGAGGGTTATTTTTACGGTTAGGGCTAGAATTTGGGTTTGTGTTCAGGTTAGTGTTCAGGTTAGTTTTCGAGTTTGGGTTAGGGTTAGGGGTTATGTTTAGGGTTAGGGTTAGTGTGAAGTTCAGGTTAAGTGTGAGGGTTAGGAAAAGGGTTAGGATTAGGGTTAGGATTATAGATAGGGTTAGACGTTAGGTTTAGGGTGTTAGGGTTAGGTTTATGGTTAGGGTAGTGTTAAGTTTAGGCTTAATGTTAGGGTTAGTGTTAGATTAGGGTTACTATTCGTGTTAAAGTTAGGGTTAGGGATAAGTTTAGGGATAGCATTAGGTTTAGGGTTGGGGATACGGTTAAGGTTTAGGGTGACTGTTAGGATTAGGTTTACAGTTCAGGTCAGGGTTTAGGTTAATTGTTACGGTAAGGGTTAGAGTTAGAGTTAGGGTTAGGGTTATGGTGAAGTTTCAGTTAATAGTGAGGGTTAGGGTTAAGGTTAGTGTTAGGGTTAGGTTTAGGGTTAGGGTAGGGGTAAGGTTACTGTTAAGGCTGGGTTTACGGTAAAGGGTAGTGCTAGGTTAGGGTTAGGTTTAGAGTTAGACTTAGTGGTAGGGTTTAGGGTTAGGGTTAGGGTTAGGTTTAGAGTTAGACTTAGTGGTAGGGTTTAGGGTTAGGGTTAGGGTCAAGTTTAGAGGTATTGTTAGGTTTAGGGTTAGGGTTATGGTAGAGTTAAGGTTAGCATTCATTTTAGGGTTAGGGTAACGGTTAGGTTTAGGTCATGCTTAGGACTAGGATTAGGGATAGGGTTAGGGTTGGGGAAAGTGTTAGGGGTTCGTGTGAGGGTTAGCGTTAGGTTTACACTTAAGCTGATGTTTTAGGGTGTTACGGTTAGGGTTAGGGTTAGAGTTAGGTTTAGGGTTAGGTTTATGCTTAGGATTACGTTTAGGGTCATGGTTAGGGGGAGATTTAGTGTCATATTTAGGTTTTTTTTTCCTTTTTTTTTTAGGCTTAGGGGTTAGGGTTAAGTTTATGGTAAGCGTGAGGTTTAGGGTTGGAGTTAGGGTTCAGGTTAGGGTCAGGGTTAGGATTAGTTTAAGTTTAGGGTTAGGGTTCGGGTCAGGGTTAGTTTTACTTCTGGTTAGGTTACGTTTTGATTGAAGTTAGGGCAGGTTTAGGGTTATGGTTAGGGTGAAATTTTGGTTAAGGGCGAGGGTTCGGTTTAGGGTTAGGGTTAGAGTTAGGGTTAGTGGTTAGGGTTAGGTTTACGGTTAAGGTTAGGTTTACGCTAAGGATTAGGCTTGGAGTTAGGGTTAGGCGTTAGTGTTTCTGTTAGGTTTAGGGTAGGGTTATATTTAGGGTTAAGTTTAGGGTTAGGGTAAGAGTTAGAGTTACGGTAAAGTTAAGGTGAAGGTTTTGGGTAAGTGTTACTGTTAGGGTTAGGGCTTGGGTTAGGGTTAGAGTTACGGCTAGGGGTTGGGTTTGGGTTTAAGTTTATGGTAGGGTAAAAGTTAGGGTGAAGGTTAGGTTAGAGTTAGGGTCAGGTTAGGATTAGGATTAGGGCGAGGGTTAGGGACGGAGTTATTGTAAGGGTTAGGTTTAGCGTTGGGGATACGGTTAAGGGTTAGGTTGAGGGTTAGGGTTAGGTTTCCTGTTAAGCTGAGGGTTTAGGGTAATTGTTATGGTTAGGGTTAGAGTTAGACTCAGGCTTAGGGGAATTGTTATGGTTAGGGTGAGAGTTGGAGTTAGACTTAGGGTTAGGGTGAAGTTTCAGTTAATAGTGAGGGTTAGGGTTAATGTCAGAGTTAGGGTTAATGTTAGTTTTAGGATTAGTTTTAGGGTTAGGGTTAGGTTCAGAGCTATTGTAAGGGTTAGGTTTAGGGTTACAGATGGACTAGAGTTATTGTTAGAGTTAGTTTTAAGGTAAGGGTTTGGGTTAGGTTTAGGTTTAGGGTCAAGGTTAGGGTTAGGGTCTGGATGAAGTTTAGTCTAGGGTGAGGGTTATTTTTACGGTTAGGGCTAGAATTTGGGTTTGTGTTCAGGTTAGTGTTCAGGTTTGTTTTTGAGTTTGGGTTAGGGTTAGCGGTTATGTTTAGGGTTAGGGTTAGTGTGAAGTTCAGGTTAAGTGTGAGGGTTAGGATAAGGGTTAGGATTAGGGTTAGGATTATAGATAGGGTTAGACGTTAGGTTTAGGGTGTTAGGGTTAGGTTTATGGTTAGGGTAGTGTTAAGTTTAGGCTTAATGTTAGGGTTAGTGTTAGGTTAGGGTTACTATTCGTGTTAGAGTTAGGTTTAGGGATAAGGTTAGGGATAGCATTAGGTTTAGGGTTGGGGATACGGTTAAGGTTTAGGGTGACTGTTAGGATTAGGTTTACAGTTCAGGTCAGGGTTTAGGTTTATTGTTACGGGAAGGGTTAGAGTCAGAGTTAGGGTTAGGGTTAGGGTTATGGTGAAGTTTCAGTTAATAGTGAGGATTAGGGTTAAGGTTAGTGTTAGGGTTAGGTTTAGGGTTAGGGCTAGGGTAGGGGTAAGGTTACTGTTAAGGCTGGGTTTACGGTAAAGGTAGTGCTAGGTTAGGGTTAGGTTTAGAGTTAGACTTAGTGGTAGGGTTTAGGGTTAGGGTTAGGGTCAAGTTTAGAGGTATTGTTAGGTTTAGGGTTAGGGTTATGGTAGAGTTAAGGTTAGCATTCATTTTAGGGTTAGGGTAACGGTTAGGTTTAGGTCATGCTTAGGACTAGGATTAGGGATAGGGTTAGGGTTGGGGAAAGTGTTAGGGGTTCGTGTGAGGGTTAGCGTTAGGTGTACACTTAAGCTGATGTTTTAGGGTGTTACGGTTAGGGTTAGGGTTAGAGTTAGGTTTAGGGTTAGGTTTATGCTTAGGATTACGTTTAGGGTCATGGTTAGGGGGAGATTTAGTGTCATATTTAGGTTTTTTTTTCCTTTTTTTTTAGGCTTAGGGGTTAGGGTTAAGTTTATGTTAAGCGTGAGGTTTAGGGTTGGAGTTAGGGTTCAGGTTAGGGTCAGGGTTAGGATTAGCTTAAGTTTAGGGTTAGGGTTCGGGTTAGGGTTAGTTTTAGTTCTGGTTAGGTTACGTTTTGAATGAAGTTAGGGCAGGTTTAGGGTTATGGTTAGGGTGAAATTTTGGTTAAGGGCGAGGGTTCGGTTTAGGGTTAGGGTTAGAGTTAGGGTTAGTGGTTAGGGTTAGGTTTACTGTTAAGGTTAGGTTTAGGCTAAGGATTAGGCTTGGAGTTAGGGTTAGGAGTTAGTGTTTCGGTTAGGTTTAGGGTAGGGTTATATTTAGGGTTAAGTTTAGGGTTAGGGTAAGAGTTAGAGTTACGGTAAAGTTAAGGTGAAGGTTTTGGGTAAGTGTTACTGTTAGAGTTAGGGCTTGGGTTAGGGTTTGAGTGAGGGTTAGGGGTTGGGTTTGCGTTGAAGTTTATGGTAGGGTAAAAGTTAGGGTGAAGGTTAGGTTAGAGTTAGGGTCAGGTTCGGATTAGGATTAGGGCGAGGGTTAGGGACGGAATTATTGTAAGGGTTAGGTTTAGCGTTGGGGATACGGTTAAGGGTTAGGTTGAGGGTTAGGGTTAGGTTTCCTGTTAAGCTGAGGGTTTAGGGTAATTGTTATGGTTAGGGTTAGAGTTAGAGTTAGGCTTAGGGGAATTGTTATGGTTAGGGTGAGAGTTGGAGTTAGGCTTAGGGTTAGGGTGAAGTTTCAGTTAATAGTGAGGGTTAGGGTTAATGTCAGAGTTAGGGTTAATGTTAGTTTTAGGATTAGTTTTAGGGTTAGGGTTAGGTTCAGAGCTATTGTAAGGGTTAGGTTTAGGGTTACAGATGGACTAGAGTTATTGTTAGAGTTAGTTTTAAGGTAAGGGTTTGGGTTAGGTTTAGGTTTAGGGTTAAGGTTAGGGTTAGGGTTTGGATGAAGTTTAGTCTAGGGTGAGGGTTATTTTTACGGTTAGGGCTAGAATTTGGGTTTGTGTTCAGGTTAGTGTTCAGGTTAGTTTTCGAGTTTGGGTTAGGGTTAGGGGTTATGTTTAGGGTTAGGGTTAGTGTGAAGTTCAGGTTAAGTGTGAGGGTTAGGAAAAGGGTTAGGATTAGGGTTAGGATTATAGATAGGGTTAGACGTTAGGTTTAGGGTGTTAGGGTTAGGTTTATGGTTAGGGTAGTGTTAAGTTTAGGCTTAATGTTAGGGTTAGTGTTAGATTAGGGTTACTATTCGTGTTAAAGTTAGGGTTAGGGATAAGTTTAGGGATAGCATTAGGTTTAGGGTTGGGGATACGGTTAAGGTTTAGGGTGACTGTTAGGATTAGGTTTACAGTTCAGGTCAGGGTTTAGGTTAATTGTTACGGTAAGGGTTAGAGTTAGAGTTAGGGTTAGGGTTATGGTGAAGTTTCAGTTAATAGTGAGGGTTAGGGTTAAGGTTAGTGTTAGGGTTAGGTTTAGGGTTAGGGTAGGGGTAAGGTTACTGTTAAGGCTGGGTTTACGGTAAAGGGTAGTGCTAGGTTAGGGTTAGGTTTAGAGTTAGACTTAGTGGTAGGGTTTAGGGTTAGGGTTAGGGTTAGGTTTAGAGTTAGACTTAGTGGTAGGGTTTAGGGTTAGGGTTAGGGTCAAGTTTAGAGGTATTGTTAGGTTTAGGGTTAGGGTTATGGTAGAGTTAAGGTTAGCATTCATTTTAGGGTTAGGGTAACGGTTAGGTTTAGGTCATGCTTAGGACTAGGATTAGGGATAGGGTTAGGGTTGGGGAAAGTGTTAGGGGTTCGTGTGAGGGTTAGCGTTAGGTTTACACTTAAGCTGATGTTTTAGGGTGTTACGGTTAGGGTTAGGGTTAGAGTTAGGTTTAGGGTTAGGTTTATGCTTAGGATTACGTTTAGGGTCATGGTTAGGGGGAGATTTAGTGTCATATTTAGGTTTTTTTTTCCTTTTTTTTTTAGGCTTAGGGGTTAGGGTTAAGTTTATGGTAAGCGTGAGGTTTAGGGTTGGAGTTAGGGTTCAGGTTAGGGTCAGGGTTAGGATTAGTTTAAGTTTAGGGTTAGGGTTCGGGTCAGGGTTAGTTTTACTTCTGGTTAGGTTACGTTTTGATTGAAGTTAGGGCAGGTTTAGGGTTATGGTTAGGGTGAAATTTTGGTTAAGGGCGAGGGTTCGGTTTAGGGTTAGGGTTAGAGTTAGGGTTAGTGGTTAGGGTTAGGTTTACGGTTAAGGTTAGGTTTACGCTAAGGATTAGGCTTGGAGTTAGGGTTAGGCGTTAGTGTTTCTGTTAGGTTTAGGGTAGGGTTATATTTAGGGTTAAGTTTAGGGTTAGGGTAAGAGTTAGAGTTACGGTAAAGTTAAGGTGAAGGTTTTGGGTAAGTGTTACTGTTAGGGTTAGGGCTTGGGTTAGGGTTAGAGTTAGGGCTAGGGGTTGGGTTTGGGTTTAAGTTTATGGTAGGGTAAAAGTTAGGGTGAAGGTTAGGTTAGAGTTAGGGTCAGGTTCGGATTAGGATTAGGGCGAGGGTTAGGGACGGAGTTATTGTAAGGGTTAGGTTTAGCGTTGGGGATACGGTTAAGGGTTAGGTTGAGGGTTAGGGTTAGGTTTCCTGTTAAGCTGAGGGTTTAGGGTAATTGTTATGGTTAGGGTTAGAGTTAGAGTTAGGCTTAGGGGAATTGTTATGGTTAGGGTGAGAGTTGGAGTTAGGCTTAGGGTTAGGGTGAAGTTTCAGTTAATAGTGAGGGTTAGGGTTAATGTCAGAGTTAGGGTTAATGTTAGTTTTAGGATTAGTTTTAGGGTTAGGGTTAGGTTCAGAGCTATTGTAAGGGTTAGGTTTAGGGTTACAGATGGACTAGAGTTATTGTTAGAGTTAGTTTTAAGGTAAGGGTTTGGGTTAGGTTTAGGTTTAGGGTTAAGGTTAGGGTTAGGGTTTGGATGAAGTTTAGTCTAGGGTGAGGGTTATTTTTACGGTTAGGGCTAGAATTTGGGTTTGTGTTCAGGTTAGTGTTCAGGTTAGTTTTCGAGTTTGGGTTAGGGTTAGGGGTTATGTTTAGGGTTAGGGTTAGTGTGAAGTTCAGGTTAAGTGTGAGGGTTAGGAAAAGGGTTAGGATTAGGGTTAGGATTATAGATAGGGTTAGACGTTAGGTTTAGGGTGTTAGGGTTAGGTTTATGGTTAGGGTAGTGTTAAGTTTAGGCTTAATGTTAGGGTTAGTGTTAGATTAGGGTTACTATTCGTGTTAAAGTTAGGGTTAGGGATAAGTTTAGGGATAGCATTAGGTTTAGGGTTGGGGATACGGTTAAGGTTTAGGGTGACTGTTAGGATTAGGTTTACAGTTCAGGTCAGGGTTTAGGTTAATTGTTACGGTAAGGGTTAGAGTTAGAGTTAGGGTTAGGGTTATGGTGAAGTTTCAGTTAATAGTGAGGGTTAGGGTTAAGGCTAGTGTTAGGGTTAGGTTTAGGGTTAGGGTAGGGGTAAGGTTACTGTTAAGGCTGGGTTTACGGTAAAGGGTAGTGCTAGGTTAGGGTTAGGTTTAGAGTTAGACTTAGTGGTAGGGTTTAGGGTTAGGGTTAGGGTTAGGTTTAGAGTTAGACTTAGTGGTAGGGTTTAGGGTTAGGGTTAGGGTCAAGTTTAGAGGTATTGTTAGGTTTAGGGTTAGGGTTATGGTAGAGTTAAGGTTAGCATTCATTTTAGGGTTAGGGTAACGGTTAGGTTTAGGTCATGCTTAGGACTAGGATTAGGGATAGGGTTAGGGTTGGGGAAAGTGTTAGGGGTTCGTGTGAGGGTTAGCGTTAGGTTTACACTTAAGCTGATGTTTTAGGGTGTTACGGTTAGGGTTAGGGTTAGAGTTAGGTTTAGGGTTAGGTTTATGCTTAGGATTACGTTTAGGGTCATGGTTAGGGGGAGATTTAGTGTCATATTTAGGTTTTTTTTTCCTTTTTTTTTAGGCTTAGGGGTTAGGGTTAAGTTTATGGTAAGCGTGAGGTTTAGGGTTGGAGTTAGGGTTCAGGTTAGGGTCAGGGTTAGGATTAGTTTAAGTTTAGGGTTAGGGTTCGGGTCAGGGTTAGTTTTACTTCTGGTTAGGTTACGTTTTGATTGAAGTTAGGGCAGGTTTAGGGTTATGGTTAGGGTGAAATTTTGGTTAAGGGCGAGGGTTCGGTTTAGGGTTAGGGTTAGAGTTAGGGTTAGTGGTTAGGGTTAGGTTTACGGTTAAGGTTAGGTTTACGCTAAGGATTAGGCTTGGAGTTAGGGTTAGGCGTTAGTGTTTCTGTTAGGTTTAGGGTAGGGTTATATTTAGGGTTAAGTTTAGGGTTAGGGTAAGAGTTAGAGTTACGGTAAAGTTAAGGTGAAGGTTTTGGGTAAGTGTTACTGTTAGGGTTAGGGCTTGGGTTAGGGTTAGAGTTACGGCTAGGGGTTGGGTTTGGGTTTAAGTTTATGGTAGGGTAAAAGTTAGGGTGAAGGTTAGGTTAGAGTTAGGGTCAGGTTCGGATTAGGATTAGGGCGAGGGTTAGGGACGGAGTTATTGTAAGGGTTAGGTTTAGCGTTGGGGATACGGTTAAGGGTTAGGTTGAGGGTTAGGGTTAGGTTTCCTGTTAAGCTGAGGGTTTAGGGTAATTGTTATGGTTAGGGTTAGAGTTAGAGTTAGGCTTAGGGGAATTGTTATGGTTAGGGTGAGAGTTGGAGTTAGGCTTAGGGTTAGGGTGAAGTTTCAGTTAATAGTGAGGGTTAGGGTTAATGTCAGAGTTAGGGTTAATGTTAGTTTTAGGATTAGTTTTAGGGTTAGGGTTAGGTTCAGAGCTATTGTAAGGGTTAGGTTTAGGGTTACAGATGGACTAGAGTTATTGTTAGAGTTAGTTTTAAGGTAAGGGTTTGGGTTAGGTTTAGGTTTAGGGTTAAGGTTAGGGTTAGGGTTTGGATGAAGTTTAGTCTAGGGTGAGGGTTATTTTTACGGTTAGGGCTAGAATTTGGGTTTGTGTTCAGGTTAGTGTTCAGGTTAGTTTTCGAGTTTGGGTTAGGGTTAGGGGTTATGTTTAGGGTTAGGGTTAGTGTGAAGTTCAGGTTAAGTGTGAGGGTTAGGAAAAGGGTTAGGATTAGGGTTAGGATTATAGATAGGGTTAGACGTTAGGTTTAGGGTGTTAGGGTTAGGTTTATGGTTAGGGTAGTGTTAAGTTTAGGCTTAATGTTAGGGTTAGTGTTAGATTAGGGTTACTATTCGTGTTAAAGTTAGGGTTAGGGATAAGTTTAGGGATAGCATTAGGTTTAGGGTTGGGGATACGGTTAAGGTTTAGGGTGACTGTTAGGATTAGGTTTACAGTTCAGGTCAGGGTTTAGGTTAATTGTTACGGTAAGGGTTAGAGTTAGAGTTAGGGTTAGGGTTATGGTGAAGTTTCAGTTAATAGTGAGGGTTAGGGTTAAGGTTAGTGTTAGGGTTAGGTTTAGGGTTAGGGTAGGGGTAAGGTTACTGTTAAGGCTGGGTTTACGGTAAAGGGTAGTGCTAGGTTAGGGTTAGGTTTAGAGTTAGACTTAGTGGTAGGGTTTAGGGTTAGGGTTAGGGTTAGGTTTAGAGTTAGACTTAGTGGTAGGGTTTAGGGTTAGGGTTAGGGTCAAGTTTAGAGGTATTGTTAGGTTTAGGGTTAGGGTTATGGTAGAGTTAAGGTTAGCATTCATTTTAGGGTTAGGGTAACGGTTAGGTTTAGGTCATGCTTAGGACTAGGATTAGGGATAGGGTTAGGGTTGGGGAAAGTGTTAGGGGTTCGTGTGAGGGTTAGCGTTAGGTTTACACTTAAGCTGATGTTTTAGGGTGTTACGGTTAGGGTTAGGGTTAGAGTTAGGTTTAGGGTTAGGTTTATGCTTAGGATTACGTTTAGGGTCATGGTTAGGGGGAGATTTAGTGTCATATTTAGGTTTTTTTTTCCTTTTTTTTTTAGGCTTAGGGGTTAGGGTTAAGTTTATGGTAAGCGTGAGGTTTAGGGTTGGAGTTAGGGTTCAGGTTAGGGTCAGGGTTAGGATTAGTTTAAGTTTAGGGTTAGGGTTCGGGTCAGGGTTAGTTTTACTTCTGGTTAGGTTACGTTTTGATTGAAGTTAGGGCAGGTTTAGGGTTATGGTTAGGGTGAAATTTTGGTTAAGGGCGAGGGTTCGGTTTAGGGTTAGGGTTAGAGTTAGGGTTAGTGGTTAGGGTTAGGTTTACGGTTAAGGTTAGGTTTACGCTAAGGATTAGGCTTGGAGTTAGGGTTAGGCGTTAGTGTTTCTGTTAGGTTTAGGGTAGGGTTATATTTAGGGTTAAGTTTAGGGTTAGGGTAAGAGTTAGAGTTACGGTAAAGTTAAGGTGAAGGTTTTGGGTAAGTGTTACTGTTAGGGTTAGGGCTTGGGTTAGGGTTAGAGTTAGGGCTAGGGGTTGGGTTTGGGTTTAAGTTTATGGTAGGGTAAAAGTTAGGGTGAAGGTTAGGTTAGAGTTAGGGTCAGGTTCGGATTAGGATTAGGGCGAGGGTTAGGGACGGAGTTATTGTAAGGGTTAGGTTTAGCGTTGGGGATACGGTTAAGGGTTAGGTTGAGGGTTAGGGTTAGGTTTCCTGTTAAGCTGAGGGTTTAGGGTAATTGTTATGGTTAGGGTTAGAGTTAGAGTTAGGCTTAGGGGAATTGTTATGGTTAGGGTGAGAGTTGGAGTTAGGCTTAGGGTTAGGGTGAAGTTTCAGTTAATAGTGAGGGTTAGGGTTAATGTCAGAGTTAGGGTTAATGTTAGTTTTAGGATTAGTTTTAGGGTTAGGGTTAGGTTCAGAGCTATTGTAAGGGTTAGGTTTAGGGTTACAGATGGACTAGAGTTATTGTTAGAGTTAGTTTTAAGGTAAGGGTTTGGGTTAGGTTTAGGTTTAGGGTTAAGGTTAGGGTTAGGGTTTGGATGAAGTTTAGTCTAGGGTGAGGGTTATTTTTACGGTTAGGGCTAGAATTTGGGTTTGTGTTCAGGTTAGTGTTCAGGTTAGTTTTCGAGTTTGGGTTAGGGTTAGGGGTTATGTTTAGGGTTAGGGTTAGTGTGAAGTTCAGGTTAAGTGTGAGGGTTAGGAAAAGGGTTAGGATTAGGGTTAGGATTATAGATAGGGTTAGACGTTAGGTTTAGGGTGTTAGGGTTAGGTTTATGGTTAGGGTAGTGTTAAGTTTAGGCTTAATGTTAGGGTTAGTGTTAGATTAGGGTTACTATTCGTGTTAAAGTTAGGGTTAGGGATAAGTTTAGGGATAGCATTAGGTTTAGGGTTGGGGATACGGTTAAGGTTTAGGGTGACTGTTAGGATTAGGTTTACAGTTCAGGTCAGGGTTTAGGTTAATTGTTACGGTAAGGGTTAGAGTTAGAGTTAGGGTTAGGGTTATGGTGAAGTTTCAGTTAATAGTGAGGGTTAGGGTTAAGGCTAGTGTTAGGGTTAGGTTTAGGGTTAGGGTAGGGGTAAGGTTACTGTTAAGGCTGGGTTTACGGTAAAGGGTAGTGCTAGGTTAGGGTTAGGTTTAGAGTTAGACTTAGTGGTAGGGTTTAGGGTTAGGGTTAGGGTTAGGTTTAGAGTTAGACTTAGTGGTAGGGTTTAGGGTTAGGGTTAGGGTCAAGTTTAGAGGTATTGTTAGGTTTAGGGTTAGGGTTATGGTAGAGTTAAGGTTAGCATTCATTTTAGGGTTAGGGTAACGGTTAGGTTTAGGTCATGCTTAGGACTAGGATTAGGGATAGGGTTAGGGTTGGGGAAAGTGTTAGGGGTTCGTGTGAGGGTTAGCGTTAGGTTTACACTTAAGCTGATGTTTTAGGGTGTTACGGTTAGGGTTAGGGTTAGAGTTAGGTTTAGGGTTAGGTTTATGCTTAGGATTACGTTTAGGGTCATGGTTAGGGGGAGATTTAGTGTCATATTTAGGTTTTTTTTTCCTTTTTTTTTTAGGCTTAGGGGTTAGGGTTAAGTTTATGGTAAGCGTGAGGTTTAGGGTTGGAGTTAGGGTTCAGGTTAGGGTCAGGGTTAGGATTAGTTTAAGTTTAGGGTTAGGGTTCGGGTCAGGGTTAGTTTTACTTCTGGTTAGGTTACGTTTTGATTGAAGTTAGGGCAGGTTTAGGGTTATGGTTAGGGTGAAATTTTGGTTAAGGGCGAGGGTTCGGTTTAGGGTTAGGGTTAGAGTTAGGGTTAGTGGTTAGGGTTAGGTTTACGGTTAAGGTTAGGTTTACGCTAAGGATTAGGCTTGGAGTTAGGGTTAGGCGTTAGTGTTTCTGTTAGGTTTAGGGTAGGGTTATATTTAGGGTTAAGTTTAGGGTTAGGGTAAGAGTTAGAGTTACGGTAAAGTTAAGGTGAAGGTTTTGGGTAAGTGTTACTGTTAGGGTTAGGGCTTGGGTTAGGGTTAGAGTTAGGGCTAGGGGTTGGGTTTGGGTTTAAGTTTATGGTAGGGTAAAAGTTAGGGTGAAGGTTAGGTTAGAGTTAGGGTCAGGTTCGGATTAGGATTAGGGCGAGGGTTAGGGACGGAGTTATTGTAAGGGTTAGGTTTAGCGTTGGGGATACGGTTAAGGGTTAGGTTGAGGGTTAGGGTTAGGTTTCCTGTTAAGCTGAGGGTTTAGGGTAATTGTTATGGTTAGGGTTAGAGTTAGAGTTAGGCTTAGGGGAATTGTTATGGTTAGGGTGAGAGTTGGAGTTAGGCTTAGGGTTAGGGTGAAGTTTCAGTTAATAGTGAGGGTTAGGGTTAATGTCAGAGTTAGGGTTAATGTTAGTTTTAGGATTAGTTTTAGGGTTAGGGTTAGGTTCAGAGCTATTGTAAGGGTTAGGTTTAGGGTTACAGATGGACTAGAGTTATTGTTAGAGTTAGTTTTAAGGTAAGGGTTTGGGTTAGGTTTAGGTTTAGGGTTAAGGTTAGGGTTAGGGTTTGGATGAAGTTTAGTCTAGGGTGAGGGTTATTTTTACGGTTAGGGCTAGAATTTGGGTTTGTGTTCAGGTTAGTGTTCAGGTTAGTTTTCGAGTTTGGGTTAGGGTTAGGGGTTATGTTTAGGGTTAGGGTTAGTGTGAAGTTCAGGTTAAGTGTGAGGGTTAGGAAAAGGGTTAGGATTAGGGTTAGGATTATAGATAGGGTTAGACGTTAGGTTTAGGGTGTTAGGGTTAGGTTTATGGTTAGGGTAGTGTTAAGTTTAGGCTTAATGTTAGGGTTAGTGTTAGATTAGGGTTACTATTCGTGTTAAAGTTAGGGTTAGGGATAAGTTTAGGGATAGCATTAGGTTTAGGGTTGGGGATACGGTTAAGGTTTAGGGTGACTGTTAGGATTAGGTTTACAGTTCAGGTCAGGGTTTAGGTTAATTGTTACGGTAAGGGTTAGAGTTAGAGTTAGGGTTAGGGTTATGGTGAAGTTTCAGTTAATAGTGAGGGTTAGGGTTAAGGCTAGTGTTAGGGTTAGGTTTAGGGTTAGGGTAGGGGTAAGGTTACTGTTAAGGCTGGGTTTACGGTAAAGGGTAGTGCTAGGTTAGGGTTAGGTTTAGAGTTAGACTTAGTGGTAGGGTTTAGGGTTAGGGTTAGGGTTAGGTTTAGAGTTAGACTTAGTGGTAGGGTTTAGGGTTAGGGTTAGGGTCAAGTTTAGAGGTATTGTTAGGTTTAGGGTTAGGGTTATGGTAGAGTTAAGGTTAGCATTCATTTTAGGGTTAGGGTAACGGTTAGGTTTAGGTCATGCTTAGGACTAGGATTAGGGATAGGGTTAGGGTTGGGGAAAGTGTTAGGGGTTCGTGTGAGGGTTAGCGTTAGGTTTACACTTAAGCTGATGTTTTAGGGTGTTACGGTTAGGGTTAGGGTTAGAGTTAGGTTTAGGGTTAGGTTTATGCTTAGGATTACGTTTAGGGTCATGGTTAGGGGGAGATTTAGTGTCATATTTAGGTTTTTTTTTCCTTTTTTTTTTAGGCTTAGGGGTTAGGGTTAAGTTTATGGTAAGCGTGAGGTTTAGGGTTGGAGTTAGGGTTCAGGTTAGGGTCAGGGTTAGGATTAGTTTAAGTTTAGGGTTAGGGTTCGGGTCAGGGTTAGTTTTACTTCTGGTTAGGTTACGTTTTGATTGAAGTTAGGGCAGGTTTAGGGTTATGGTTAGGGTGAAATTTTGGTTAAGGGCGAGGGTTCGGTTTAGGGTTAGGGTTAGAGTTAGGGTTAGTGGTTAGGGTTAGGTTTACGGTTAAGGTTAGGTTTACGCTAAGGATTAGGCTTGGAGTTAGGGTTAGGCGTTAGTGTTTCTGTTAGGTTTAGGGTAGGGTTATATTTAGGGTTAAGTTTAGGGTTAGGGTAAGAGTTAGAGTTACGGTAAAGTTAAGGTGAAGGTTTTGGGTAAGTGTTACTGTTAGGGTTAGGGCTTGGGTTAGGGTTAGAGTTAGGGCTAGGGGTTGGGTTTGGGTTTAAGTTTATGGTAGGGTAAAAGTTAGGGTGAAGGTTAGGTTAGAGTTAGGGTCAGGTTCGGATTAGGATTAGGGCGAGGGTTAGGGACGGAGTTATTGTAAGGGTTAGGTTTAGCGTTGGGGATACGGTTAAGGGTTAGGTTGAGGGTTAGGGTTAGGTTTCCTGTTAAGCTGAGGGTTTAGGGTAATTGTTATGGTTAGGGTTAGAGTTAGAGTTAGGCTTAGGGGAATTGTTATGGTTAGGGTGAGAGTTGGAGTTAGGCTTAGGGTTAGGGTGAAGTTTCAGTTAATAGTGAGGGTTAGGGTTAATGTCAGAGTTAGGGTTAATGTTAGTTTTAGGATTAGTTTTAGGGTTAGGGTTAGGTTCAGAGCTATTGTAAGGGTTAGGTTTAGGGTTACAGATGGACTAGAGTTATTGTTAGAGTTAGTTTTAAGGTAAGGGTTTGGGTTAGGTTTAGGTTTAGGGTTAAGGTTAGGGTTAGGGTTTGGATGAAGTTTAGTCTAGGGTGAGGGTTATTTTTACGGTTAGGGCTAGAATTTGGGTTTGTGTTCAGGTTAGTGTTCAGGTTAGTTTTCGAGTTTGGGTTAGGGTTAGGGGTTATGTTTAGGGTTAGGGTTAGTGTGAAGTTCAGGTTAAGTGTGAGGGTTAGGAAAAGGGTTAGGATTAGGGTTAGGATTATAGATAGGGTTAGACGTTAGGTTTAGGGTGTTAGGGTTAGGTTTATGGTTAGGGTAGTGTTAAGTTTAGGCTTAATGTTAGGGTTAGTGTTAGATTAGGGTTACTATTCGTGTTAAAGTTAGGGTTAGGGATAAGTTTAGGGATAGCATTAGGTTTAGGGTTGGGGATACGGTTAAGGTTTAGGGTGACTGTTAGGATTAGGTTTACAGTTCAGGTCAGGGTTTAGGTTAATTGTTACGGTAAGGGTTAGAGTTAGAGTTAGGGTTAGGGTTATGGTGAAGTTTCAGTTAATAGTGAGGGTTAGGGTTAAGGCTAGTGTTAGGGTTAGGTTTAGGGTTAGGGTAGGGGTAAGGTTACTGTTAAGGCTGGGTTTACGGTAAAGGGTAGTGCTAGGTTAGGGTTAGGTTTAGAGTTAGACTTAGTGGTAGGGTTTAGGGTTAGGGTTAGGGTTAGGTTTAGAGTTAGACTTAGTGGTAGGGTTTAGGGTTAGGGTTAGGGTCAAGTTTAGAGGTATTGTTAGGTTTAGGGTTAGGGTTATGGTAGAGTTAAGGTTAGCATTCATTTTAGGGTTAGGGTAACGGTTAGGTTTAGGTCATGCTTAGGACTAGGATTAGGGATAGGGTTAGGGTTGGGGAAAGTGTTAGGGGTTCGTGTGAGGGTTAGCGTTAGGTTTACACTTAAGCTGATGTTTTAGGGTGTTACGGTTAGGGTTAGGGTTAGAGTTAGGTTTAGGGTTAGGTTTATGCTTAGGATTACGTTTAGGGTCATGGTTAGGGGGAGATTTAGTGTCATATTTAGGTTTTTTTTTCCTTTTTTTTTTAGGCTTAGGGGTTAGGGTTAAGTTTATGGTAAGCGTGAGGTTTAGGGTTGGAGTTAGGGTTCAGGTTAGGGTCAGGGTTAGGATTAGTTTAAGTTTAGGGTTAGGGTTCGGGTCAGGGTTAGTTTTACTTCTGGTTAGGTTACGTTTTGATTGAAGTTAGGGCAGGTTTAGGGTTATGGTTAGGGTGAAATTTTGGTTAAGGGCGAGGGTTCGGTTTAGGGTTAGGGTTAGAGTTAGGGTTAGTGGTTAGGGTTAGGTTTACGGTTAAGGTTAGGTTTACGCTAAGGATTAGGCTTGGAGTTAGGGTTAGGCGTTAGTGTTTCTGTTAGGTTTAGGGTAGGGTTATATTTAGGGTTAAGTTTAGGGTTAGGGTAAGAGTTAGAGTTACGGTAAAGTTAAGGTGAAGGTTTTGGGTAAGTGTTACTGTTAGGGTTAGGGCTTGGGTTAGGGTTAGAGTTAGGGCTAGGGGTTGGGTTTGGGTTTAAGTTTATGGTAGGGTAAAAGTTAGGGTGAAGGTTAGGTTAGAGTTAGGGTCAGGTTCGGATTAGGATTAGGGCGAGGGTTAGGGACGGAGTTATTGTAAGGGTTAGGTTTAGCGTTGGGGATACGGTTAAGGGTTAGGTTGAGGGTTAGGGTTAGGTTTCCTGTTAAGCTGAGGGTTTAGGGTAATTGTTATGGTTAGGGTTAGAGTTAGAGTTAGGCTTAGGGGAATTGTTATGGTTAGGGTGAGAGTTGGAGTTAGGCTTAGGGTTAGGGTGAAGTTTCAGTTAATAGTGAGGGTTAGGGTTAATGTCAGAGTTAGGGTTAATGTTAGTTTTAGGATTAGTTTTAGGGTTAGGGTTAGGTTCAGAGCTATTGTAAGGGTTAGGTTTAGGGTTACAGATGGACTAGAGTTATTGTTAGAGTTAGTTTTAAGGTAAGGGTTTGGGTTAGGTTTAGGTTTAGGGTTAAGGTTAGGGTTAGGGTTTGGATGAAGTTTAGTCTAGGGTGAGGGTTATTTTTACGGTTAGGGCTAGAATTTGGGTTTGTGTTCAGGTTAGTGTTCAGGTTAGTTTTCGAGTTTGGGTTAGGGTTAGGGGTTATGTTTAGGGTTAGGGTTAGTGTGAAGTTCAGGTTAAGTGTGAGGGTTAGGAAAAGGGTTAGGATTAGGGTTAGGATTATAGATAGGGTTAGACGTTAGGTTTAGGGTGTTAGGGTTAGGTTTATGGTTAGGGTAGTGTTAAGTTTAGGCTTAATGTTAGGGTTAGTGTTAGATTAGGGTTACTATTCGTGTTAAAGTTAGGGTTAGGGATAAGTTTAGGGATAGCATTAGGTTTAGGGTTGGGGATACGGTTAAGGTTTAGGGTGACTGTTAGGATTAGGTTTACAGTTCAGGTCAGGGTTTAGGTTAATTGTTACGGTAAGGGTTAGAGTTAGAGTTAGGGTTAGGGTTATGGTGAAGTTTCAGTTAATAGTGAGGGTTAGGGTTAAGGTTAGTGTTAGGGTTAGGTTTAGGGTTAGGGTAGGGGTAAGGTTACTGTTAAGGCTGGGTTTACGGTAAAGGGTAGTGCTAGGTTAGGGTTAGGTTTAGAGTTAGACTTAGTGGTAGGGTTTAGGGTTAGGGTTAGGGTTAGGTTTAGAGTTAGACTTAGTGGTAGGGTTTAGGGTTAGGGTTAGGGTCAAGTTTAGAGGTATTGTTAGGTTTAGGGTTAGGGTTATGGTAGAGTTAAGGTTAGCATTCATTTTAGGGTTAGGGTAACGGTTAGGTTTAGGTCATGCTTAGGACTAGGATTAGGGATAGGGTTAGGGTTGGGGAAAGTGTTAGGGGTTCGTGTGAGGGTTAGCGTTAGGTTTACACTTAAGCTGATGTTTTAGGGTGTTACGGTTAGGGTTAGGGTTAGAGTTAGGTTTAGGGTTAGGTTTATGCTTAGGATTACGTTTAGGGTCATGGTTAGGGGGAGATTTAGTGTCATATTTAGGTTTTTTTTTCCTTTTTTTTTTAGGCTTAGGGGTTAGGGTTAAGTTTATGGTAAGCGTGAGGTTTAGGGTTGGAGTTAGGGTTCAGGTTAGGGTCAGGGTTAGGATTAGTTTAAGTTTAGG
This sequence comes from Elephas maximus indicus, assembly GCF_024166365.1. Classification (NCBI taxonomy): domain Eukaryota; kingdom Metazoa; phylum Chordata; class Mammalia; order Proboscidea; family Elephantidae; genus Elephas; species Elephas maximus. The sequence continues at coordinate 35,831,614 of NC_064819.1, forward strand.
GTTAGGGTTCGGGTCAGGGTTAGTTTTACTTCTGGTTAGGTTACGTTTTGATTGAAGTTAGGGCAGGTTTAGGGTTATGGTTAGGGTGAAATTTTGGTTAAGGGCGAGGGTTCGGTTTAGGGTTAGGGTTAGAGTTAGGGTTAGTGGTTAGGGTTAGGTTTACGGTTAAGGTTAGGTTTACGCTAAGGATTAGGCTTGGAGTTAGGGTTAGGCGTTAGTGTTTCTGTTAGGTTTAGGGTAGGGTTATATTTAGGGTTAAGTTTAGGGTTAGGGTAAGAGTTAGAGTTACGGTAAAGTTAAGGTGAAGGTTTTGGGTAAGTGTTACTGTTAGGGTTAGGGCTTGGGTTAGGGTTAGAGTTAGGGCTAGGGGTTGGGTTTGGGTTTAAGTTTATGGTAGGGTAAAAGTTAGGGTGAAGGTTAGGTTAGAGTTAGGGTCAGGTTCGGATTAGGATTAGGGCGAGGGTTAGGGACGGAGTTATTGTAAGGGTTAGGTTTAGCGTTGGGGATACGGTTAAGGGTTAGGTTGAGGGTTAGGGTTAGGTTTCCTGTTAAGCTGAGGGTTTAGGGTAATTGTTATGGTTAGGGTTAGAGTTAGAGTTAGGCTTAGGGGAATTGTTATGGTTAGGGTGAGAGTTGGAGTTAGGCTTAGGGTTAGGGTGAAGTTTCAGTTAATAGTGAGGGTTAGGGTTAATGTCAGAGTTAGGGTTAATGTTAGTTTTAGGATTAGTTTTAGGGTTAGGGTTAGGTTCAGAGCTATTGTAAGGGTTAGGTTTAGGGTTACAGATGGACTAGAGTTATTGTTAGAGTTAGTTTTAAGGTAAGGGTTTGGGTTAGGTTTAGGTTTAGGGTTAAGGTTAGGGTTAGGGTTTGGATGAAGTTTAGTCTAGGGTGAGGGTTATTTTTACGGTTAGGGCTAGAATTTGGGTTTGTGTTCAGGTTAGTGTTCAGGTTAGTTTTCGAGTTTGGGTTAGGGTTAGGGGTTATGTTTAGGGTTAGGGTTAGTGTGAAGTTCAGGTTAAGTGTGAGGGTTAGGAAAAGGGTTAGGATTAGGGTTAGGATTATAGATAGGGTTAGACGTTAGGTTTAGGGTGTTAGGGTTAGGTTTATGGTTAGGGTAGTGTTAAGTTTAGGCTTAATGTTAGGGTTAGTGTTAGATTAGGGTTACTATTCGTGTTAAAGTTAGGGTTAGGGATAAGTTTAGGGATAGCATTAGGTTTAGGGTTGGGGATACGGTTAAGGTTTAGGGTGACTGTTAGGATTAGGTTTACAGTTCAGGTCAGGGTTTAGGTTAATTGTTACGGTAAGGGTTAGAGTTAGAGTTAGGGTTAGGGTTATGGTGAAGTTTCAGTTAATAGTGAGGGTTAGGGTTAAGGTTAGTGTTAGGGTTAGGTTTAGGGTTAGGGTAGGGGTAAGGTTACTGTTAAGGCTGGGTTTACGGTAAAGGGTAGTGCTAGGTTAGGGTTAGGTTTAGAGTTAGACTTAGTGGTAGGGTTTAGGGTTAGGGTTAGGGTTAGGTTTAGAGTTAGACTTAGTGGTAGGGTTTAGGGTTAGGGTTAGGGTCAAGTTTAGAGGTATTGTTAGGTTTAGGGTTAGGGTTATGGTAGAGTTAAGGTTAGCATTCATTTTAGGGTTAGGGTAACGGTTAGGTTTAGGTCATGCTTAGGACTAGGATTAGGGATAGGGTTAGGGTTGGGGAAAGTGTTAGGGGTTCGTGTGAGGGTTAGCGTTAGGTTTACACTTAAGCTGATGTTTTAGGGTGTTACGGTTAGGGTTAGGGTTAGAGTTAGGTTTAGGGTTAGGTTTATGCTTAGGATTACGTTTAGGGTCATGGTTAGGGGGAGATTTAGTGTCATATTTAGGTTTTTTTTTCCTTTTTTTTTTAGGCTTAGGGGTTAGGGTTAAGTTTATGGTAAGCGTGAGGTTTAGGGTTGGAGTTAGGGTTCAGGTTAGGGTCAGGGTTAGGATTAGTTTAAGTTTAGGGTTAGGGTTCGGGTCAGGGTTAGTTTTACTTCTGGTTAGGTTACGTTTTGATTGAAGTTAGGGCAGGTTTAGGGTTATGGTTAGGGTGAAATTTTGGTTAAGGGCGAGGGTTCGGTTTAGGGTTAGGGTTAGAGTTAGGGTTAGTGGTTAGGGTTAGGTTTACGGTTAAGGTTAGGTTTACGCTAAGGATTAGGCTTGGAGTTAGGGTTAGGCGTTAGTGTTTCTGTTAGGTTTAGGGTAGGGTTATATTTAGGGTTAAGTTTAGGGTTAGGGTAAGAGTTAGAGTTACGGTAAAGTTAAGGTGAAGGTTTTGGGTAAGTGTTACTGTTAGGGTTAGGGCTTGGGTTAGGGTTAGAGTTAGGGCTAGGGGTTGGGTTTGGGTTTAAGTTTATGGTAGGGTAAAAGTTAGGGTGAAGGTTAGGTTAGAGTTAGGGTCAGGTTCGGATTAGGATTAGGGCGAGGGTTAGGGACGGAGTTATTGTAAGGGTTAGGTTTAGCGTTGGGGATACGGTTAAGGGTTAGGTTGAGGGTTAGGGTTAGGTTTCCTGTTAAGCTGAGGGTTTAGGGTAATTGTTATGGTTAGGGTTAGAGTTAGAGTTAGGCTTAGGGGAATTGTTATGGTTAGGGTGAGAGTTGGAGTTAGGCTTAGGGTTAGGGTGAAGTTTCAGTTAATAGTGAGGGTTAGGGTTAATGTCAGAGTTAGGGTTAATGTTAGTTTTAGGATTAGTTTTAGGGTTAGGGTTAGGTTCAGAGCTATTGTAAGGGTTAGGTTTAGGGTTACAGATGGACTAGAGTTATTGTTAGAGTTAGTTTTAAGGTAAGGGTTTGGGTTAGGTTTAGGTTTAGGGTTAAGGTTAGGGTTAGGGTTTGGATGAAGTTTAGTCTAGGGTGAGGGTTATTTTTACGGTTAGGGCTAGAATTTGGGTTTGTGTTCAGGTTAGTGTTCAGGTTAGTTTTCGAGTTTGGGTTAGGGTTAGGGGTTATGTTTAGGGTTAGGGTTAGTGTGAAGTTCAGGTTAAGTGTGAGGGTTAGGAAAAGGGTTAGGATTAGGGTTAGGATTATAGATAGGGTTAGACGTTAGGTTTAGGGTGTTAGGGTTAGGTTTATGGTTAGGGTAGTGTTAAGTTTAGGCTTAATGTTAGGGTTAGTGTTAGATTAGGGTTACTATTCGTGTTAAAGTTAGGGTTAGGGATAAGTTTAGGGATAGCATTAGGTTTAGGGTTGGGGATACGGTTAAGGTTTAGGGTGACTGTTAGGATTAGGTTTACAGTTCAGGTCAGGGTTTAGGTTAATTGTTACGGTAAGGGTTAGAGTTAGAGTTAGGGTTAGGGTTATGGTGAAGTTTCAGTTAATAGTGAGGGTTAGGGTTAAGGTTAGTGTTAGGGTTAGGTTTAGGGTTAGGGTAGGGGTAAGGTTACTGTTAAGGCTGGGTTTACGGTAAAGGGTAGTGCTAGGTTAGGGTTAGGTTTAGAGTTAGACTTAGTGGTAGGGTTTAGGGTTAGGGTTAGGGTTAGGTTTAGAGTTAGACTTAGTGGTAGGGTTTAGGGTTAGGGTTAGGGTCAAGTTTAGAGGTATTGTTAGGTTTAGGGTTAGGGTTATGGTAGAGTTAAGGTTAGCATTCATTTTAGGGTTAGGGTAACGGTTAGGTTTAGGTCATGCTTAGGACTAGGATTAGGGATAGGGTTAGGGTTGGGGAAAGTGTTAGGGGTTCGTGTGAGGGTTAGCGTTAGGTTTACACTTAAGCTGATGTTTTAGGGTGTTACGGTTAGGGTTAGGGTTAGAGTTAGGTTTAGGGTTAGGTTTATGCTTAGGATTACGTTTAGGGTCATGGTTAGGGGGAGATTTAGTGTCATATTTAGGTTTTTTTTTCCTTTTTTTTTTAGGCTTAGGGGTTAGGGTTAAGTTTATGGTAAGCGTGAGGTTTAGGGTTGGAGTTAGGGTTCAGGTTAGGGTCAGGGTTAGGATTAGTTTAAGTTTAGGGTTAGGGTTCGGGTCAGGGTTAGTTTTACTTCTGGTTAGGTTACGTTTTGATTGAAGTTAGGGCAGGTTTAGGGTTATGGTTAGGGTGAAATTTTGGTTAAGGGCGAGGGTTCGGTTTAGGGTTAGGGTTAGAGTTAGGGTTAGTGGTTAGGGTTAGGTTTACGGTTAAGGTTAGGTTTACGCTAAGGATTAGGCTTGGAGTTAGGGTTAGGCGTTAGTGTTTCTGTTAGGTTTAGGGTAGGGTTATATTTAGGGTTAAGTTTAGGGTTAGGGTAAGAGTTAGAGTTACGGTAAAGTTAAGGTGAAGGTTTTGGGTAAGTGTTACTGTTAGGGTTAGGGCTTGGGTTAGGGTTAGAGTTACGGCTAGGGGTTGGGTTTGGGTTTAAGTTTATGGTAGGGTAAAAGTTAGGGTGAAGGTTAGGTTAGAGTTAGGGTCAGGTTAGGATTAGGATTAGGGCGAGGGTTAGGGACGGAGTTATTGTAAGGGTTAGGTTTAGCGTTGGGGATACGGTTAAGGGTTAGGTTGAGGGTTAGGGTTAGGTTTCCTGTTAAGCTGAGGGTTTAGGGTAATTGTTATGGTTAGGGTTAGAGTTAGACTCAGGCTTAGGGGAATTGTTATGGTTAGGGTGAGAGTTGGAGTTAGACTTAGGGTTAGGGTGAAGTTTCAGTTAATAGTGAGGGTTAGGGTTAATGTCAGAGTTAGGGTTAATGTTAGTTTTAGGATTAGTTTTAGGGTTAGGGTTAGGTTCAGAGCTATTGTAAGGGTTAGGTTTAGGGTTACAGATGGACTAGAGTTATTGTTAGAGTTAGTTTTAAGGTAAGGGTTTGGGTTAGGTTTAGGTTTAGGGTCAAGGTTAGGGTTAGGGTCTGGATGAAGTTTAGTCTAGGGTGAGGGTTATTTTTACGGTTAGGGCTAGAATTTGGGTTTGTGTTCAGGTTAGTGTTCAGGTTTGTTTTCGAGTTTGGGTTAGGGTTAGGGGTTATGTTTAGGGTTAGGGTTAGTGTGAAGTTCAGGTTAAGTGTGAGGGTTAGGATAAGGGTTAGGATTAGGGTTAGGATTATAGATAGGGTTAGACGTTAGGTTTAGGGTGTTAGGGTTAGGTTTATGGTTAGGGTAGTGTTAAGTTTAGGCTTAATGTTAGGGTTAGTGTTAGGTTAGGGTTACTATTCGTGTTAGAGTTAGGTTTAGGGATAAGGTTAGGGATAGCATTAGGTTTAGGGTTGGGGATACGGTTAAGGTTTAGGGTGACTGTTAGGATTAGGTTTACAGTTCAGGTCAGGGTTTAGGTTTATTGTTACGGGAAGGGTTAGAGTCAGAGTTAGGGTTAGGGTTAGGGTTATGGTGAAGTTTCAGTTAATAGTGAGGATTAGGGTTAAGGTTAGTGTTAGGGTTAGGTTTAGGGTTAGGGCTAGGGTAGGGGTAAGGTTACTGTTAAGGCTGGGTTTACGGTAAAGGTAGTGCTAGGTTAGGGTTAGGTTTAGAGTTAGACTTAGTGGTAGGGTTTAGGGTTAGGGTTAGGGTCAAGTTTAGAGGTATTCTTAGGTTTAGGGTTAGGGTTATGGTAGAGTTAAGGTTAGCATTCATTTTAGGGTTAGGGTAACGGTTAGGTTTAGGTCATGCTTAGGACTAGGATTAGGGATAGGGTTAGGGTTGGGGAAAGTGTTAGGGGTTCGTGTGAGGGTTAGCGTTAGGTGTACACTTAAGCTGATGTTTTAGGGTGTTACGGTTAGGGTTAGGGTTAGAGTTAGGTTTAGGGTTAGGTTTATGCTTAGGATTACGTTTAGGGTCATGGTTAGGGGGAGATTTAGTGTCATATTTAGGTTTTTTTTTCCTTTTTTTTTTAGGCTTAGGGGTTAGGGTTAAGTTTATGTTAAGCGTGAGGTTTAGGGTTGGAGTTAGGGTTCAGGTTAGGGTCAGGGTTAGGATTAGCTTAAGTTTAGGGTTAGGGTTCGGGTTAGGGTTAGTTTTAGTTCTGGTTAGGTTACGTTTTGAATGAAGTTAGGGCAGGTTTAGGGTTATGGTTAGGGTGAAATTTTGGTTAAGGGCGAGGGTTCGGTTTAGGGTTAGGGTTAGAGTTAGGGTTAGTGGTTAGGGTTAGGTTTACTGTTAAGGTTAGGTTTAGGCTAAGGATTAGGCTTGGAGTTAGGGTTAGGAGTTAGTGTTTCGGTTAGGTTTAGGGTAGGGTTATATTTAGGGTTAAGTTTAGGGTTAGGGTAAGAGTTAGAGTTACGGTAAAGTTAAGGTGAAGGTTTTGGGTAAGTGTTACTGTTAGAGTTAGGGCTTGGGTTAGGGTTTGAGTGAGGGTTAGGGGTTGGGTTTGCGTTGAAGTTTATGGTAGGGTAAAAGTTAGGGTGAAGGTTAGGTTAGAGTTAGGGTCAGGTTCGGATTAGGATTAGGGCGAGGGTTAGGGACGGAATTATTGTAAGGGTTAGGTTTAGCGTTGGGGATACGGTTAAGGGTTAGGTTGAGGGTTAGGGTTAGGTTTCCTGTTAAGCTGAGGGTTTAGGGTAATTGTTATGGTTAGGGTTAGAGTTAGAGTTAGGCTTAGGGGAATTGTTATGGTTAGGGTGAGAGTTGGAGTTAGGCTTAGGGTTAGGGTGAAGTTTCAGTTAATAGTGAGGGTTAGGGTTAATGTCAGAGTTAGGGTTAATGTTAGTTTTAGGATTAGTTTTAGGGTTAGGGTTAGGTTCAGAGCTATTGTAAGGGTTAGGTTTAGGGTTACAGATGGACTAGAGTTATTGTTAGAGTTAGTTTTAAGGTAAGGGTTTGGGTTAGGTTTAGGTTTAGGGTTAAGGTTAGGGTTAGGGTTTGGATGAAGTTTAGTCTAGGGTGAGGGTTATTTTTACGGTTAGGGCTAGAATTTGGGTTTGTGTTCAGGTTAGTGTTCAGGTTAGTTTTCGAGTTTGGGTTAGGGTTAGGGGTTATGTTTAGGGTTAGGGTTAGTGTGAAGTTCAGGTTAAGTGTGAGGGTTAGGAAAAGGGTTAGGATTAGGGTTAGGATTATAGATAGGGTTAGACGTTAGGTTTAGGGTGTTAGGGTTAGGTTTATGGTTAGGGTAGTGTTAAGTTTAGGCTTAATGTTAGGGTTAGTGTTAGATTAGGGTTACTATTCGTGTTAAAGTTAGGGTTAGGGATAAGTTTAGGGATAGCATTAGGTTTAGGGTTGGGGATACGGTTAAGGTTTAGGGTGACTGTTAGGATTAGGTTTACAGTTCAGGTCAGGGTTTAGGTTAATTGTTACGGTAAGGGTTAGAGTTAGAGTTAGGGTTAGGGTTATGGTGAAGTTTCAGTTAATAGTGAGGGTTAGGGTTAAGGTTAGTGTTAGGGTTAGGTTTAGGGTTAGGGTAGGGGTAAGGTTACTGTTAAGGCTGGGTTTACGGTAAAGGGTAGTGCTAGGTTAGGGTTAGGTTTAGAGTTAGACTTAGTGGTAGGGTTTAGGGTTAGGGTTAGGGTTAGGTTTAGAGTTAGACTTAGTGGTAGGGTTTAGGGTTAGGGTTAGGGTCAAGTTTAGAGGTATTGTTAGGTTTAGGGTTAGGGTTATGGTAGAGTTAAGGTTAGCATTCATTTTAGGGTTAGGGTAACGGTTAGGTTTAGGTCATGCTTAGGACTAGGATTAGGGATAGGGTTAGGGTTGGGGAAAGTGTTAGGGGTTCGTGTGAGGGTTAGCGTTAGGTTTACACTTAAGCTGATGTTTTAGGGTGTTACGGTTAGGGTTAGGGTTAGAGTTAGGTTTAGGGTTAGGTTTATGCTTAGGATTACGTTTAGGGTCATGGTTAGGGGGAGATTTAGTGTCATATTTAGGTTTTTTTTTCCTTTTTTTTTTAGGCTTAGGGGTTAGGGTTAAGTTTATGGTAAGCGTGAGGTTTAGGGTTGGAGTTAGGGTTCAGGTTAGGGTCAGGGTTAGGATTAGTTTAAGTTTAGGGTTAGGGTTCGGGTCAGGGTTAGTTTTACTTCTGGTTAGGTTACGTTTTGATTGAAGTTAGGGCAGGTTTAGGGTTATGGTTAGGGTGAAATTTTGGTTAAGGGCGAGGGTTCGGTTTAGGGTTAGGGTTAGAGTTAGGGTTAGTGGTTAGGGTTAGGTTTACGGTTAAGGTTAGGTTTACGCTAAGGATTAGGCTTGGAGTTAGGGTTAGGCGTTAGTGTTTCTGTTAGGTTTAGGGTAGGGTTATATTTAGGGTTAAGTTTAGGGTTAGGGTAAGAGTTAGAGTTACGGTAAAGTTAAGGTGAAGGTTTTGGGTAAGTGTTACTGTTAGGGTTAGGGCTTGGGTTAGGGTTAGAGTTAGGGCTAGGGGTTGGGTTTGGGTTTAAGTTTATGGTAGGGTAAAAGTTAGGGTGAAGGTTAGGTTAGAGTTAGGGTCAGGTTAGGATTAGGATTAGGGCGAGGGTTAGGGACGGAGTTATTGTAAGGGTTAGGTTTAGCGTTGGGGATACGGTTAAGGGTTAGGTTGAGGGTTAGGGTTAGGTTTCCTGTTAAGCTGAGGGTTTAGGGTAATTGTTATGGTTAGGGTTAGAGTTAGACTCAGGCTTAGGGGAATTGTTATGGTTAGGGTGAGAGTTGGAGTTAGACTTAGGGTTAGGGTGAAGTTTCAGTTAATAGTGAGGGTTAGGGTTAATGTCAGAGTTAGGGTTAATGTTAGTTTTAGGATTAGTTTTAGGGTTAGGGTTAGGTTCAGAGCTATTGTAAGGGTTAGGTTTAGGGTTACAGATGGACTAGAGTTATTGTTAGAGTTAGTTTTAAGGTAAGGGTTTGGGTTAGGTTTAGGTTTAGGGTCAAGGTTAGGGTTAGGGTCTGGATGAAGTTTAGTCTAGGGTGAGGGTTATTTTTACGGTTAGGGCTAGAATTTGGGTTTGTGTTCAGGTTAGTGTTCAGGTTTGTTTTCGAGTTTGGGTTAGGGTTAGCGGTTATGTTTAGGGTTAGGGTTAGTGTGAAGTTCAGGTTAAGTGTGAGGGTTAGGATAAGGGTTAGGATTAGGGTTAGGATTATAGATAGGGTTAGACGTTAGGTTTAGGGTGTTAGGGTTAGGTTTATGGTTAGGGTAGTGTTAAGTTTAGGCTTAATGTTAGGGTTAGTGTTAGGTTAGGGTTACTATTCGTGTTAGAGTTAGGTTTAGGGATAAGGTTAGGGATAGCATTAGGTTTAGGGTTGGGGATACGGTTAAGGTTTAGGGTGACTGTTAGGATTAGGTTTACAGTTCAGGTCAGGGTTTAGGTTTATTGTTACGGGAAGGGTTAGAGTCAGAGTTAGGGTTAGGGTTAGGGTTATGGTGAAGTTTCAGTTAATAGTGAGGATTAGGGTTAAGGTTAGTGTTAGGGTTAGGTTTAGGGTTAGGGCTAGGGTAGGGGTAAGGTTACTGTTAAGGCTGGGTTTACGGTAAAGGTAGTGCTAGGTTAGGGTTAGGTTTAGAGTTAGACTTAGTGGTAGGGTTTAGGGTTAGGGTTAGGGTCAAGTTTAGAGGTATTCTTAGGTTTAGGGTTAGGGTTATGGTAGAGTTAAGGTTAGCATTCATTTTAGGGTTAGGGTAACGGTTAGGTTTAGGTCATGCTTAGGACTAGGATTAGGGATAGGGTTAGGGTTGGGGAAAGTGTTAGGGGTTCGTGTGAGGGTTAGCGTTAGGTGTACACTTAAGCTGATGTTTTAGGGTGTTACGGTTAGGGTTAGGGTTAGAGTTAGGTTTAGGGTTAGGTTTATGCTTAGGATTACGTTTAGGGTCATGGTTAGGGGGAGATTTAGTGTCATATTTAGGTTTTTTTTTCCTTTTTTTTTTAGGCTTAGGGGTTAGGGTTAAGTTTATGTTAAGCGTGAGGTTTAGGGTTGGAGTTAGGGTTCAGGTTAGGGTCAGGGTTAGGATTAGCTTAAGTTTAGGGTTAGGGTTCGGGTTAGGGTTAGTTTTAGTTCTGGTTAGGTTACGTTTTGAATGAAGTTAGGGCAGGTTTAGGGTTATGGTTAGGGTGAAATTTTGGTTAAGGGCGAGGGTTCGGTTTAGGGTTAGGGTTAGAGTTAGGGTTAGTGGTTAGGGTTAGGTTTACTGTTAAGGTTAGGTTTAGGCTAAGGATTAGGCTTGGAGTTAGGGTTAGGAGTTAGTGTTTCGGTTAGGTTTAGGGTAGGGTTATATTTAGGGTTAAGTTTAGGGTTAGGGTAAGAGTTAGAGTTACGGTAAAGTTAAGGTGAAGGTTTTGGGTAAGTGTTACTGTTAGAGTTAGGGCTTGGGTTAGGGTTTGAGTGAGGGTTAGGGGTTGGGTTTGCGTTGAAGTTTATGGTAGGGTAAAAGTTAGGGTGAAGGTTAGGTTAGAGTTAGGGTCAGGTTCGGATTAGGATTAGGGCGAGGGTTAGGGACGGAATTATTGTAAGGGTTAGGTTTAGCGTTGGGGATACGGTTAAGGGTTAGGTTGAGGGTTAGGGTTAGGTTTCCTGTTAAGCTGAGGGTTTAGGGTAATTGTTATGGTTAGGGTTAGAGTTAGAGTTAGGCTTAGGGGAATTGTTATGGTTAGGGTGAGAGTTGGAGTTAGGCTTAGGGTTAGGGTGAAGTTTCAGTTAATAGTGAGGGTTAGGGTTAATGTCAGAGTTAGGGTTAATGTTAGTTTTAGGATTAGTTTTAGGGTTAGGGTTAGGTTCAGAGCTATTGTAAGGGTTAGGTTTAGGGTTACAGATGGACTAGAGTTATTGTTAGAGTTAGTTTTAAGGTAAGGGTTTGGGTTAGGTTTAGGTTTAGGGTCAAGGTTAGGGTTAGGGTCTGGATGAAGTTTAGTCTAGGGTGAGGGTTATTTTTACGGTTAGGGCTAGAATTTGGGTTTGTGTTCAGGTTAGTGTTCAGGTTAGTTTTCGAGTTTGGGTTAGGGTTAGGGGTTATGTTTAGGGTTAGGGTTAGTGTGAAGTTCAGGTTAAGTGTGAGGGTTAGGAAAAGGGTTAGGATTAGGGTTAGGATTATAGATAGGGTTAGACGTTAGGTTTAGGGTGTTAGGGTTAGGTTTATGGTTAGGGTAGTGTTAAGTTTAGGCTTAATGTTAGGGTTAGTGTTAGATTAGGGTTACTATTCGTGTTAAAGTTAGGGTTAGGGATAAGTTTAGGGATAGCATTAGGTTTAGGGTTGGGGATACGGTTAAGGTTTAGGGTGACTGTTAGGATTAGGTTTACAGTTCAGGTCAGGGTTTAGGTTAATTGTTACGGTAAGGGTTAGAGTTAGAGTTAGGGTTAGGGTTATGGTGAAGTTTCAGTTAATAGTGAGGGTTAGGGTTAAGGTTAGTGTTAGGGTTAGGTTTAGGGTTAGGGTAGGGGTAAGGTTACTGTTAAGGCTGGGTTTACGGTAAAGGGTAGTGCTAGGTTAGGGTTAGGTTTAGAGTTAGACTTAGTGGTAGGGTTTAGGGTTAGGGTTAGGGTTAGGTTTAGAGTTAGACTTAGTGGTAGGGTTTAGGGTTAGGGTTAGGGTCAAGTTTAGAGGTATTGTTAGGTTTAGGGTTAGGGTTATGGTAGAGTTAAGGTTAGCATTCATTTTAGGGTTAGGGTAACGGTTAGGTTTAGGTCATGCTTAGGACTAGGATTAGGGATAGGGTTAGGGTTGGGGAAAGTGTTAGGGGTTCGTGTGAGGGTTAGCGTTAGGTTTACACTTAAGCTGATGTTTTAGGGTGTTACGGTTAGGGTTAGGGTTAGAGTTAGGTTTAGGGTTAGGTTTATGCTTAGGATTACGTTTAGGGTCATGGTTAGGGGGAGATTTAGTGTCATATTTAGGTTTTTTTTTCCTTTTTTTTTTAGGCTTAGGGGTTAGGGTTAAGTTTATGGTAAGCGTGAGGTTTAGGGTTGGAGTTAGGGTTCAGGTTAGGGTCAGGGTTAGGATTAGTTTAAGTTTAGGGTTAGGGTTCGGGTCAGGGTTAGTTTTACTTCTGGTTAGGTTACGTTTTGATTGAAGTTAGGGCAGGTTTAGGGTTATGGTTAGGGTGAAATTTTGGTTAAGGGCGAGGGTTCGGTTTAGGGTTAGGGTTAGAGTTAGGGTTAGTGGTTAGGGTTAGGTTTACGGTTAAGGTTAGGTTTACGCTAAGGATTAGGCTTGGAGTTAGGGTTAGGCGTTAGTGTTTCTGTTAGGTTTAGGGTAGGGTTATATTTAGGGTTAAGTTTAGGGTTAGGGTAAGAGTTAGAGTTACGGTAAAGTTAAGGTGAAGGTTTTGGGTAAGTGTTACTGTTAGGGTTAGGGCTTGGGTTAGGGTTAGAGTTACGGCTAGGGGTTGGGTTTGGGTTTAAGTTTATGGTAGGGTAAAAGTTAGGGTGAAGGTTAGGTTAGAGTTAGGGTCAGGTTAGGATTAGGATTAGGGCGAGGGTTAGGGACGGAGTTATTGTAAGGGTTAGGTTTAGCGTTGGGGATACGGTTAAGGGTTAGGTTGAGGGTTAGGGTTAGGTTTCCTGTTAAGCTGAGGGTTTAGGGTAATTGTTATGGTTAGGGTTAGAGTTAGACTCAGGCTTAGGGGAATTGTTATGGTTAGGGTGAGAGTTGGAGTTAGACTTAGGGTTAGGGTGAAGTTTCAGTTAATAGTGAGGGTTAGGGTTAATGTCAGAGTTAGGGTTAATGTTAGTTTTAGGATTAGTTTTAGGGTTAGGGTTAGGTTCAGAGCTATTGTAAGGGTTAGGTTTAGGGTTACAGATGGACTAGAGTTATTGTTAGAGTTAGTTTTAAGGTAAGGGTTTGGGTTAGGTTTAGGTTTAGGGTCAAGGTTAGGGTTAGGGTCTGGATGAAGTTTAGTCTAGGGTGAGGGTTATTTTTACGGTTAGGGCTAGAATTTGGGTTTGTGTTCAGGTTAGTGTTCAGGTTTGTTTTCGAGTTTGGGTTAGGGTTAGCGGTTATGTTTAGGGTTAGGGTTAGTGTGAAGTTCAGGTTAAGTGTGAGGGTTAGGATAAGGGTTAGGATTAGGGTTAGGATTATAGATAGGGTTAGACGTTAGGTTTAGGGTGTTAGGGTTAGGTTTATGGTTAGGGTAGTGTTAAGTTTAGGCTTAATGTTAGGGTTAGTGTTAGGTTAGGGTTACTATTCGTGTTAGAGTTAGGTTTAGGGATAAGGTTAGGGATAGCATTAGGTTTAGGGTTGGGGATACGGTTAAGGTTTAGGGTGACTGTTAGGATTAGGTTTACAGTTCAGGTCAGGGTTTAGGTTTATTGTTACGGGAAGGGTTAGAGTCAGAGTTAGGGTTAGGGTTAGGGTTATGGTGAAGTTTCAGTTAATAGTGAGGATTAGGGTTAAGGTTAGTGTTAGGGTTAGGTTTAGGGTTAGGGCTAGGGTAGGGGTAAGGTTACTGTTAAGGCTGGGTTTACGGTAAAGGTAGTGCTAGGTTAGGGTTAGGTTTAGAGTTAGACTTAGTGGTAGGGTTTAGGGTTAGGGTTAGGGTCAAGTTTAGAGGTATTCTTAGGTTTAGGGTTAGGGTTATGGTAGAGTTAAGGTTAGCATTCATTTTAGGGTTAGGGTAACGGTTAGGTTTAGGTCATGCTTAGGACTAGGATTAGGGATAGGGTTAGGGTTGGGGAAAGTGTTAGGGGTTCGTGTGAGGGTTAGCGTTAGGTGTACACTTAAGCTGATGTTTTAGGGTGTTACGGTTAGGGTTAGGGTTAGAGTTAGGTTTAGGGTTAGGTTTATGCTTAGGATTACGTTTAGGGTCATGGTTAGGGGGAGATTTAGTGTCATATTTAGGTTTTTTTTTCCTTTTTTTTTAGGCTTAGGGGTTAGGGTTAAGTTTATGTTAAGCGTGAGGTTTAGGGTTGGAGTTAGGGTTCAGGTTAGGGTCAGGGTTAGGATTAGCTTAAGTTTAGGGTTAGGGTTCGGGTTAGGGTTAGTTTTAGTTCTGGTTAGGTTACGTTTTGAATGAAGTTAGGGCAGGTTTAGGGTTATGGTTAGGGTGAAATTTTGGTTAAGGGCGAGGGTTCGGTTTAGGGTTAGGGTTAGAGTTAGGGTTAGTGGTTAGGGTTAGGTTTACTGTTAAGGTTAGGTTTAGGCTAAGGATTAGGCTTGGAGTTAGGGTTAGGAGTTAGTGTTTCGGTTAGGTTTAGGGTAGGGTTATATTTAGGGTTAAGTTTAGGGTTAGGGTAAGAGTTAGAGTTACGGTAAAGTTAAGGTGAAGGTTTTGGGTAAGTGTTACTGTTAGAGTTAGGGCTTGGGTTAGGGTTTGAGTGAGGGTTAGGGGTTGGGTTTGCGTTGAAGTTTATGGTAGGGTAAAAGTTAGGGTGAAGGTTAGGTTAGAGTTAGGGTCAGGTTCGGATTAGGATTAGGGCGAGGGTTAGGGACGGAATTATTGTAAGGGTTAGGTTTAGCGTTGGGGATACGGTTAAGGGTTAGGTTGAGGGTTAGGGTTAGGTTTCCTGTTAAGCTGAGGGTTTAGGGTAATTGTTATGGTTAGGGTTAGAGTTAGAGTTAGGCTTAGGGGAATTGTTATGGTTAGGGTGAGAGTTGGAGTTAGGCTTAGGGTTAGGGTGAAGTTTCAGTTAATAGTGAGGGTTAGGGTTAATGTCAGAGTTAGGGTTAATGTTAGTTTTAGGATTAGTTTTAGGGTTAGGGTTAGGTTCAGAGCTATTGTAAGGGTTAGGTTTAGGGTTACAGATGGACTAGAGTTATTGTTAGAGTTAGTTTTAAGGTAAGGGTTTGGGTTAGGTTTAGGTTTAGGGTCAAGGTTAGGGTTAGGGTCTGGATGAAGTTTAGTCTAGGGTGAGGGTTATTTTTACGGTTAGGGCTAGAATTTGGGTTTGTGTTCAGGTTAGTGTTCAGGTTAGTTTTCGAGTTTGGGTTAGGGTTAGGGGTTATGTTTAGGGTTAGGGTTAGTGTGAAGTTCAGGTTAAGTGTGAGGGTTAGGAAAAGGGTTAGGATTAGGGTTAGGATTATAGATAGGGTTAGACGTTAGGTTTAGGGTGTTAGGGTTAGGTTTATGGTTAGGGTAGTGTTAAGTTTAGGCTTAATGTTAGGGTTAGTGTTAGATTAGGGTTACTATTCGTGTTAAAGTTAGGGTTAGGGATAAGTTTAGGGATAGCATTAGGTTTAGGGTTGGGGATACGGTTAAGGTTTAGGGTGACTGTTAGGATTAGGTTTACAGTTCAGGTCAGGGTTTAGGTTAATTGTTACGGTAAGGGTTAGAGTTAGAGTTAGGGTTAGGGTTATGGTGAAGTTTCAGTTAATAGTGAGGGTTAGGGTTAAGGTTAGTGTTAGGGTTAGGTTTAGGGTTAGGGTAGGGGTAAGGTTACTGTTAAGGCTGGGTTTACGGTAAAGGGTAGTGCTAGGTTAGGGTTAGGTTTAGAGTTAGACTTAGTGGTAGGGTTTAGGGTTAGGGTTAGGGTTAGGTTTAGAGTTAGACTTAGTGGTAGGGTTTAGGGTTAGGGTTAGGGTCAAGTTTAGAGGTATTGTTAGGTTTAGGGTTAGGGTTATGGTAGAGTTAAGGTTAGCATTCATTTTAGGGTTAGGGTAACGGTTAGGTTTAGGTCATGCTTAGGACTAGGATTAGGGATAGGGTTAGGGTTGGGGAAAGTGTTAGGGGTTCGTGTGAGGGTTAGCGTTAGGTGTACACTTAAGCTGATGTTTTAGGGTGTTACGGTTAGGGTTAGGGTTAGAGTTAGGTTTAGGGTTAGGTTTATGCTTAGGATTACGTTTAGGGTCATGGTTAGGGGGAGATTTAGTGTCATATTTAGGTTTTTTTTTCCTTTTTTTTTTAGGCTTAGGGGTTAGGGTTAAGTTTATGGTAAGCGTGAGGTTTAGGGTTGGAGTTAGGGTTCAGGTTAGGGTCAGGGTTAGGATTAGTTTAAGTTTAGGGTTAGGGTTCGGGTCAGGGTTAGTTTTACTTCTGGTTAGGTTACGTTTTGAATGAAGTTAGGGCAGGTTTAGGGTTATGGTTAGGGTGAAATTTTGGTTAAGGGCGAGGGTTCGGTTTAGGGTTAGGGTTAGAGTTAGGGTTAGTGGTTAGGGTTAGGTTTACGGTTAAGGTTAGGTTTACGCTAAGGATTAGGCTTGGAGTTAGGGTTAGGCGTTAGTGTTTCTGTTAGGTTTAGGGTAGGGTTATATTTAGGGTTAAGTTTAGGGTTAGGGTAAGAGTTAGAGTTACGGTAAAGTTAAGGTGAAGGTTTTGGGTAAGTGTTACTGTTAGGGTTAGGGCTTGGGTTAGGGTTAGAGTTACGGCTAGGGGTTGGGTTTGGGTTTAAGTTTATGGTAGGGTAAAAGTTAGGGTGAAGGTTAGGTTAGAGTTAGGGTCAGGTTAGGATTAGGATTAGGGCGAGGGTTAGGGACGGAGTTATTGTAAGGGTTAGGTTTAGCGTTGGGGATACGGTTAAGGGTTAGGTTGAGGGTTAGGGTTAGGTTTCCTGTTAAGCTGAGGGTTTAGGGTAATTGTTATGGTTAGGGTTAGAGTTAGACTCAGGCTTAGGGGAATTGTTATGGTTAGGGTGAGAGTTGGAGTTAGACTTAGGGTTAGGGTGAAGTTTCAGTTAATAGTGAGGGTTAGGGTTAATGTCAGAGTTAGGGTTAATGTTAGTTTTAGGATTAGTTTTAGGGTTAGGGTTAGGTTCAGAGCTATTGTAAGGGTTAGGTTTAGGGTTACAGATGGACTAGAGTTATTGTTAGAGTTAGTTTTAAGGTAAGGGTTTGGGTTAGGTTTAGGTTTAGGTTCAAGGTTAGGGTTAGGGTCTGGATGAAGTTTAGTCTAGGGTGAGGGTTATTTTTACGGTTAGGGCTAGAATTTGGGTTTGTGTTCAGGTTAGTGTTCAGGTTTGTTTTCGAGTTTGGGTTAGGGTTAGCGGTTATGTTTAGGGTTAGGGTTAGTGTGAAGTTCAGGTTAAGTGTGAGGGTTAGGATAAGGGTTAGGATTAGGGTTAGGATTATAGATAGGGTTAGACGTTAGGTTTAGGGTGTTAGGGTTAGGTTTATGGTTAGGGTAGTGTTAAGTTTAGGCTTAATGTTAGGGTTAGTGTTAGGTTAGGGTTACTATTCGTGTTAGAGTTAGGTTTAGGGATAAGGTTAGGGATAGCATTAGGTTTAGGGTTGGGGATACGGTTAAGGTTTAGGGTGACTGTTAGGATTAGGTTTACAGTTCAGGTCAGGGTTTAGGTTTATTGTTACGGGAAGGGTTAGAGTCAGAGTTAGGGTTAGGGTTAGGGTTATGGTGAAGTTTCAGTTAATAGTGAGGATTAGGGTTAAGGTTAGTGTTAGGGTTAGGTTTAGGGTTAGGGCTAGGGTAGGGGTAAGGTTACTGTTAAGGCTGGGTTTACGGTAAAGGTAGTGCTAGGTTAGGGTTAGGTTTAGAGTTAGACTTAGTGGTAGGGTTTAGGGTTAGGGTTAGGGTCAAGTTTAGAGGTATTCTTAGGTTTAGGGTTAGGGTTATGGTAGAGTTAAGGTTAGCATTCATTTTAGGGTTAGGGTAACGGTTAGGTTTAGGTCATGCTTAGGACTAGGATTAGGGATAGGGTTAGGGTTGGGGAAAGTGTTAGGGGTTCGTGTGAGGGTTAGCGTTAGGTGTACACTTAAGCTGATGTTTTAGGGTGTTACGGTTAGGGTTAGGGTTAGAGTTAGGTTTAGGGTTAGGTTTATGCTTAGGATTACGTTTAGGGTCATGGTTAGGGGGAGATTTAGTGTCATATTTAGGTTTTTTTTTCCTTTTTTTTTAGGCTTAGGGGTTAGGGTTAAGTTTATGTTAAGCGTGAGGTTTAGGGTTGGAGTTAGGGTTCAGGTTAGGGTCAGGGTTAGGATTAGCTTAAGTTTAGGGTTAGGGTTCGGGTTAGGGTTAGTTTTAGTTCTGGTTAGGTTACGTTTTGAATGAAGTTAGGGCAGGTTTAGGGTTATGGTTAGGGTGAAATTTTGGTTAAGGGCGAGGGTTCGGTTTAGGGTTAGGGTTAGAGTTAGGGTTAGTGGTTAGGGTTAGGTTTACTGTTAAGGTTAGGTTTAGGCTAAGGATTAGGCTTGGAGTTAGGGTTAGGAGTTAGTGTTTCGGTTAGGTTTAGGGTAGGGTTATATTTAGGGTTAAGTTTAGGGTTAGGGTAAGAGTTAGAGTTACGGTAAAGTTAAGGTGAAGGTTTTGGGTAAGTGTTACTGTTAGAGTTAGGGCTTGGGTTAGGGTTTGAGTGAGGGTTAGGGGTTGGGTTTGCGTTGAAGTTTATGGTAGGGTAAAAGTTAGGGTGAAGGTTAGGTTAGAGTTAGGGTCAGGTTCGGATTAGGATTAGGGCGAGGGTTAGGGACGGAATTATTGTAAGGGTTAGGTTTAGCGTTGGGGATACGGTTAAGGGTTAGGTTGAGGGTTAGGGTTAGGTTTCCTGTTAAGCTGAGGGTTTAGGGTAATTGTTATGGTTAGGGTTAGAGTTAGAGTTAGGCTTAGGGGAATTGTTATGGTTAGGGTGAGAGTTGGAGTTAGGCTTAGGGTTAGGGTGAAGTTTCAGTTAATAGTGAGGGTTAGGGTTAATGTCAGAGTTAGGGTTAATGTTAGTTTTAGGATTAGTTTTAGGGTTAGGGTTAGGTTCAGAGCTATTGTAAGGGTTAGGTTTAGGGTTACAGATGGACTAGAGTTATTGTTAGAGTTAGTTTTAAGGTAAGGGTTTGGGTTAGGTTTAGGTTTAGGGTTAAGGTTAGGGTTAGGGTTTGGATGAAGTTTAGTCTAGGGTGAGGGTTATTTTTACGGTTAGGGCTAGAATTTGGGTTTGTGTTCAGGTTAGTGTTCAGGTTAGTTTTCGAGTTTGGGTTAGGGTTAGGGGTTATGTTTAGGGTTAGGGTTAGTGTGAAGTTCAGGTTAAGTGTGAGGGTTAGGAAAAGGGTTAGGATTAGGGTTAGGATTATAGATAGGGTTAGACGTTAGGTTTAGGGTGTTAGGGTTAGGTTTATGGTTAGGGTAGTGTTAAGTTTAGGCTTAATGTTAGGGTTAGTGTTAGATTAGGGTTACTATTCGTGTTAAAGTTAGGGTTAGGGATAAGTTTAGGGATAGCATTAGGTTTAGGGTTGGGGATACGGTTAAGGTTTAGGGTGACTGTTAGGATTAGGTTTACAGTTCAGGTCAGGGTTTAGGTTAATTGTTACGGTAAGGGTTAGAGTTAGAGTTAGGGTTAGGGTTATGGTGAAGTTTCAGTTAATAGTGAGGGTTAGGGTTAAGGTTAGTGTTAGGGTTAGGTTTAGGGTTAGGGTAGGGGTAAGGTTACTGTTAAGGCTGGGTTTACGGTAAAGGGTAGTGCTAGGTTAGGGTTAGGTTTAGAGTTAGACTTAGTGGTAGGGTTTAGGGTTAGGGTTAGGGTTAGGTTTAGAGTTAGACTTAGTGGTAGGGTTTAGGGTTAGGGTTAGGGTCAAGTTTAGAGGTATTGTTAGGTTTAGGGTTAGGGTTATGGTAGAGTTAAGGTTAGCATTCATTTTAGGGTTAGGGTAACGGTTAGGTTTAGGTCATGCTTAGGACTAGGATTAGGGATAGGGTTAGGGTTGGGGAAAGTGTTAGGGGTTCGTGTGAGGGTTAGCGTTAGGTTTACACTTAAGCTGATGTTTTAGGGTGTTACGGTTAGGGTTAGGGTTAGAGTTAGGTTTAGGGTTAGGTTTATGCTTAGGATTACGTTTAGGGTCATGGTTAGGGGGAGATTTAGTGTCATATTTAGGTTTTTTTTTCCTTTTTTTTTTAGGCTTAGGGGTTAGGGTTAAGTTTATGGTAAGCGTGAGGTTTAGGGTTGGAGTTAGGGTTCAGGTTAGGGTCAGGGTTAGGATTAGTTTAAGTTTAGGGTTAGGGTTCGGGTCAGGGTTAGTTTTACTTCTGGTTAGGTTACGTTTTGATTGAAGTTAGGGCAGGTTTAGGGTTATGGTTAGGGTGAAATTTTGGTTAAGGGCGAGGGTTCGGTTTAGGGTTAGGGTTAGAGTTAGGGTTAGTGGTTAGGGTTAGGTTTACGGTTAAGGTTAGGTTTACGCTAAGGATTAGGCTTGGAGTTAGGGTTAGGCGTTAGTGTTTCTGTTAGGTTTAGGGTAGGGTTATATTTAGGGTTAAGTTTAGGGTTAGGGTAAGAGTTAGAGTTACGGTAAAGTTAAGGTGAAGGTTTTGGGTAAGTGTTACTGTTAGGGTTAGGGCTTGGGTTAGGGTTAGAGTTAGGGCTAGGGGTTGGGTTTGGGTTTAAGTTTATGGTAGGGTAAAAGTTAGGGTGAAGGTTAGGTTAGAGTTAGGGTCAGGTTCGGATTAGGATTAGGGCGAGGGTTAGGGACGGAGTTATTGTAAGGGTTAGGTTTAGCGTTGGGGATACGGTTAAGGGTTAGGTTGAGGGTTAGGGTTAGGTTTCCTGTTAAGCTGAGGGTTTAGGGTAATTGTTATGGTTAGGGTTAGAGTTAGACTCAGGCTTAGGGGAATTGTTATGGTTAGGGTGAGAGTTGGAGTTAGACTTAGGGTTAGGGTGAAGTTTCAGTTAATAGTGAGGGTTAGGGTTAATGTCAGAGTTAGGGTTAATGTTAGTTTTAGGATTAGTTTTAGGGTTAGGGTTAGGTTCAGAGCTATTGTAAGGGTTAGGTTTAGGGTTACAGATGGACTAGAGTTATTGTTAGAGTTAGTTTTAAGGTAAGGGTTTGGGTTAGGTTTAGGTTTAGGGTCAAGGTTAGGGTTAGGGTCTGGATGAAGTTTAGTCTAGGGTGAGGGTTATTTTTACGGTTAGGGCTAGAATTTGGGTTTGTGTTCAGGTTAGTGTTCAGGTTTGTTTTCGAGTTTGGGTTAGGGTTAGCGGTTATGTTTAGGGTTAGGGTTAGTGTGAAGTTCAGGTTAAGTGTGAGGGTTAGGATAAGGGTTAGGATTAGGGTTAGGATTATAGATAGGGTTAGACGTTAGGTTTAGGGTGTTAGGGTTAGGTTTATGGTTAGGGTAGTGTTAAGTTTAGGCTTAATGTTAGGGTTAGTGTTAGGTTAGGGTTACTATTCGTGTTAGAGTTAGGTTTAGGGATAAGGTTAGGGATAGCATTAGGTTTAGGGTTGGGGATACGGTTAAGGTTTAGGGTGACTGTTAGGATTAGGTTTACAGTTCAGGTCAGGGTTTAGGTTTATTGTTACGGGAAGGGTTAGAGTCAGAGTTAGGGTTAGGGTTAGGGTTATGGTGAAGTTTCAGTTAATAGTGAGGATTAGGGTTAAGGTTAGTGTTAGGGTTAGGTTTAGGGTTAGGGCTAGGGTAGGGGTAAGGTTACTGTTAAGGCTGGGTTTACGGTAAAGGTAGTGCTAGGTTAGGGTTAGGTTTAGAGTTAGACTTAGTGGTAGGGTTTAGGGTTAGGGTTAGGGTCAAGTTTAGAGGTATTCTTAGGTTTAGGGTTAGGGTTATGGTAGAGTTAAGGTTAGCATTCATTTTAGGGTTAGGGTAACGGTTAGGTTTAGGTCATGCTTAGGACTAGGATTAGGGATAGGGTTAGGGTTGGGGAAAGTGTTAGGGGTTCGTGTGAGGGTTAGCGTTAGGTGTACACTTAAGCTGATGTTTTAGGGTGTTACGGTTAGGGTTAGGGTTAGAGTTAGGTTTAGGGTTAGGTTTATGCTTAGGATTACGTTTAGGGTCATGGTTAGGGGGAGATTTAGTGTCATATTTAGGTTTTTTTTTCCTTTTTTTTTAGGCTTAGGGGTTAGGGTTAAGTTTATGTTAAGCGTGAGGTTTAGGGTTGGAGTTAGGGTTCAGGTTAGGGTCAGGGTTAGGATTAGCTTAAGTTTAGGGTTAGGGTTCGGGTTAGGGTTAGTTTTAGTTCTGGTTAGGTTACGTTTTGAATGAAGTTAGGGCAGGTTTAGGGTTATGGTTAGGGTGAAATTTTGGTTAAGGGCGAGGGTTCGGTTTAGGGTTAGGGTTAGAGTTAGGGTTAGTGGTTAGGGTTAGGTTTACTGTTAAGGTTAGGTTTAGGCTAAGGATTAGGCTTGGAGTTAGGGTTAGGAGTTAGTGTTTCGGTTAGGTTTAGGGTAGGGTTATATTTAGGGTTAAGTTTAGGGTTAGGGTAAGAGTTAGAGTTACGGTAAAGTTAAGGTGAAGGTTTTGGGTAAGTGTTACTGTTAGAGTTAGGGCTTGGGTTAGGGTTTGAGTGAGGGTTAGGGGTTGGGTTTGCATTGAAGTTTATGGTAGGGTAAAAGTTAGGGTGAAGGTTAGGTTAGAGTTAGGGTCAGGTTCGGATTAGGATTAGGGCGAGGGTTAGGGACGGAATTATTGTAAGGGTTAGGTTTAGCGTTGGGGATACGGTTAAGGGTTAGGTTGAGGGTTAGGGTTAGGTTTCCTGTTAAGCTGAGGGTTTAGGGTAATTGTTATGGTTAGGGTTAGAGTTAGAGTTAGGCTTAGGGGAATTGTTATGGTTAGGGTGAGAGTTGGAGTTAGGCTTAGGGTTAGGGTGAAGTTTCAGTTAATAGTGAGGGTTAGGGTTAATGTCAGAGTTAGGGTTAATGTTAGTTTTAGGATTAGTTTTAGGGTTAGGGTTAGGTTCAGAGCTATTGTAAGGGTTAGGTTTAGGGTTACAGATGGACTAGAGTTATTGTTAGAGTTAGTTTTAAGGTAAGGGTTTGGGTTAGGTTTAGGTTTAGGGTTAAGGTTAGGGTTAGGGTTTGGATGAAGTTTAGTCTAGGGTGAGGGTTATTTTTACGGTTAGGGCTAGAATTTGGGTTTGTGTTCAGGTTAGTGTTCAGGTTAGTTTTCGAGTTTGGGTTAGGGTTAGGGGTTATGTTTAGGGTTAGGGTTAGTGTGAAGTTCAGGTTAAGTGTGAGGGTTAGGAAAAGGGTTAGGATTAGGGTTAGGATTATAGATAGGGTTAGACGTTAGGTTTAGGGTGTTAGGGTTAGGTTTATGGTTAGGGTAGTGTTAAGTTTAGGCTTAATGTTAGGGTTAGTGTTAGATTAGGGTTACTATTCGTGTTAAAGTTAGGGTTAGGGATAAGTTTAGGGATAGCATTAGGTTTAGGGTTGGGGATACGGTTAAGGTTTAGGGTGACTGTTAGGATTAGGTTTACAGTTCAGGTCAGGGTTTAGGTTAATTGTTACGGTAAGGGTTAGAGTTAGAGTTAGGGTTAGGGTTATGGTGAAGTTTCAGTTAATAGTGAGGGTTAGGGTTAAGGTTAGTGTTAGGGTTAGGTTTAGGGTTAGGGTAGGGGTAAGGTTACTGTTAAGGCTGGGTTTACGGTAAAGGGTAGTGCTAGGTTAGGGTTAGGTTTAGAGTTAGACTTAGTGGTAGGGTTTAGGGTTAGGGTTAGGGTTAGGTTTAGAGTTAGACTTAGTGGTAGGGTTTAGGGTTAGGGTTAGGGTCAAGTTTAGAGGTATTGTTAGGTTTAGGGTTAGGGTTATGGTAGAGTTAAGGTTAGCATTCATTTTAGGGTTAGGGTAACGGTTAGGTTTAGGTCATGCTTAGGACTAGGATTAGGGATAGGGTTAGGGTTGGGGAAAGTGTTAGGGGTTCGTGTGAGGGTTAGCGTTAGGTTTACACTTAAGCTGATGTTTTAGGGTGTTACGGTTAGGGTTAGGGTTAGAGTTAGGTTTAGGGTTAGGTTTATGCTTAGGATTACGTTTAGGGTCATGGTTAGGGGGAGATTTAGTGTCATATTTAGGTTTTTTTTTCCTTTTTTTTTTAGGCTTAGGGGTTAGGGTTAAGTTTATGGTAAGCGTGAGGTTTAGGGTTGGAGTTAGGGTTCAGGTTAGGGTCAGGGTTAGGATTAGTTTAAGTTTAGGGTTAGGGTTCGGGTCAGGGTTAGTTTTACTTCTGGTTAGGTTACGTTTTGATTGAAGTTAGGGCAGGTTTAGGGTTATGGTTAGGGTGAAATTTTGGTTAAGGGCGAGGGTTCGGTTTAGGGTTAGGGTTAGAGTTAGGGTTAGTGGTTAGGGTTAGGTTTACGGTTAAGGTTAGGTTTACGCTAAGGATTAGGCTTGGAGTTAGGGTTAGGCGTTAGTGTTTCTGTTAGGTTTAGGGTAGGGTTATATTTAGGGTTAAGTTTAGGGTTAGGGTAAGAGTTAGAGTTACGGTAAAGTTAAGGTGAAGGTTTTGGGTAAGTGTTACTGTTAGGGTTAGGGCTTGGGTTAGGGTTAGAGTTAGGGCTAGGGGTTGGGTTTGGGTTTAAGTTTATGGTAGGGTAAAAGTTAGGGTGAAGGTTAGGTTAGAGTTAGGGTCAGGTTCGGATTAGGATTAGGGCGAGGGTTAGGGACGGAGTTATTGTAAGGGTTAGGTTTAGCGTTGGGGATACGGTTAAGGGTTAGGTTGAGGGTTAGGGTTAGGTTTCCTGTTAAGCTGAGGGTTTAGGGTAATTGTTATGGTTAGGGTTAGAGTTAGAGTTAGGCTTAGGGGAATTGTTATGGTTAGGGTGAGAGTTGGAGTTAGGCTTAGGGTTAGGGTGAAGTTTCAGTTAATAGTGAGGGTTAGGGTTAATGTCAGAGTTAGGGTTAATGTTAGTTTTAGGATTAGTTTTAGGGTTAGGGTTAGGTTCAGAGCTATTGTAAGGGTTAGGTTTAGGGTTACAGATGGACTAGAGTTATTGTTAGAGTTAGTTTTAAGGTAAGGGTTTGGGTTAGGTTTAGGTTTAGGGTTAAGGTTAGGGTTAGGGTTTGGATGAAGTTTAGTCTAGGGTGAGGGTTATTTTTACGGTTAGGGCTAGAATTTGGGTTTGTGTTCAGGTTAGTGTTCAGGTTAGTTTTCGAGTTTGGGTTAGGGTTAGGGGTTATGTTTAGGGTTAGGGTTAGTGTGAAGTTCAGGTTAAGTGTGAGGGTTAGGAAAAGGGTTAGGATTAGGGTTAGGATTATAGATAGGGTTAGACGTTAGGTTTAGGGTGTTAGGGTTAGGTTTATGGTTAGGGTAGTGTTAAGTTTAGGCTTAATGTTAGGGTTAGTGTTAGATTAGGGTTACTATTCGTGTTAAAGTTAGGGTTAGGGATAAGTTTAGGGATAGCATTAGGTTTAGGGTTGGGGATACGGTTAAGGTTTAGGGTGACTGTTAGGATTAGGTTTACAGTTCAGGTCAGGGTTTAGGTTAATTGTTACGGTAAGGGTTAGAGTTAGAGTTAGGGTTAGGGTTATGGTGAAGTTTCAGTTAATAGTGAGGGTTAGGGTTAAGGTTAGTGTTAGGGTTAGGTTTAGGGTTAGGGTAGGGGTAAGGTTACTGTTAAGGCTGGGTTTACGGTAAAGGGTAGTGCTAGGTTAGGGTTAGGTTTAGAGTTAGACTTAGTGGTAGGGTTTAGGGTTAGGGTTAGGGTTAGGTTTAGAGTTAGACTTAGTGGTAGGGTTTAGGGTTAGGGTTAGGGTCAAGTTTAGAGGTATTGTTAGGTTTAGGGTTAGGGTTATGGTAGAGTTAAGGTTAGCATTCATTTTAGGGTTAGGGTAACGGTTAGGTTTAGGTCATGCTTAGGACTAGGATTAGGGATAGGGTTAGGGTTGGGGAAAGTGTTAGGGGTTCGTGTGAGGGTTAGCGTTAGGTTTACACTTAAGCTGATGTTTTAGGGTGTTACGGTTAGGGTTAGGGTTAGAGTTAGGTTTAGGGTTAGGTTTATGCTTAGGATTACGTTTAGGGTCATGGTTAGGGGGAGATTTAGTGTCATATTTAGGTTTTTTTTTCCTTTTTTTTTTAGGCTTAGGGGTTAGGGTTAAGTTTATGGTAAGCGTGAGGTTTAGGGTTGGAGTTAGGGTTCAGGTTAGGGTCAGGGTTAGGATTAGTTTAAGTTTAGGGTTAGGGTTCGGGTCAGGGTTAGTTTTACTTCTGGTTAGGTTACGTTTTGATTGAAGTTAGGGCAGGTTTAGGGTTATGGTTAGGGTGAAATTTTGGTTAAGGGCGAGGGTTCGGTTTAGGGTTAGGGTTAGAGTTAGGGTTAGTGGTTAGGGTTAGGTTTACGGTTAAGGTTAGGTTTACGCTAAGGATTAGGCTTGGAGTTAGGGTTAGGCGTTAGTGTTTCTGTTAGGTTTAGGGTAGGGTTATATTTAGGGTTAAGTTTAGGGTTAGGGTAAGAGTTAGAGTTACGGTAAAGTTAAGGTGAAGGTTTTGGGTAAGTGTTACTGTTAGGGTTAGGGCTTGGGTTAGGGTTAGAGTTAGGGCTAGGGGTTGGGTTTGGGTTTAAGTTTATGGTAGGGTAAAAGTTAGGGTGAAGGTTAGGTTAGAGTTAGGGTCAGGTTCGGATTAGGATTAGGGCGAGGGTTAGGGACGGAGTTATTGTAAGGGTTAGGTTTAGCGTTGGGGATACGGTTAAGGGTTAGGTTGAGGGTTAGGGTTAGGTTTCCTGTTAAGCTGAGGGTTTAGGGTAATTGTTATGGTTAGGGTTAGAGTTAGAGTTAGGCTTAGGGGAATTGTTATGGTTAGGGTGAGAGTTGGAGTTAGGCTTAGGGTTAGGGTGAAGTTTCAGTTAATAGTGAGGGTTAGGGTTAATGTCAGAGTTAGGGTTAATGTTAGTTTTAGGATTAGTTTTAGGGTTAGGGTTAGGTTCAGAGCTATTGTAAGGGTTAGGTTTAGGGTTACAGATGGACTAGAGTTATTGTTAGAGTTAGTTTTAAGGTAAGGGTTTGGGTTAGGTTTAGGTTTAGGGTTAAGGTTAGGGTTAGGGTTTGGATGAAGTTTAGTCTAGGGTGAGGGTTATTTTTACGGTTAGGGCTAGAATTTGGGTTTGTGTTCAGGTTAGTGTTCAGGTTAGTTTTCGAGTTTGGGTTAGGGTTAGGGGTTATGTTTAGGGTTAGGGTTAGTGTGAAGTTCAGGTTAAGTGTGAGGGTTAGGAAAAGGGTTAGGATTAGGGTTAGGATTATAGATAGGGTTAGACGTTAGGTTTAGGGTGTTAGGGTTAGGTTTATGGTTAGGGTAGTGTTAAGTTTAGGCTTAATGTTAGGGTTAGTGTTAGATTAGGGTTACTATTCGTGTTAAAGTTAGGGTTAGGGATAAGTTTAGGGATAGCATTAGGTTTAGGGTTGGGGATACGGTTAAGGTTTAGGGTGACTGTTAGGATTAGGTTTACAGTTCAGGTCAGGGTTTAGGTTAATTGTTACGGTAAGGGTTAGAGTTAGAGTTAGGGTTAGGGTTATGGTGAAGTTTCAGTTAATAGTGAGGGTTAGGGTTAAGGTTAGTGTTAGGGTTAGGTTTAGGGTTAGGGTAGGGGTAAGGTTACTGTTAAGGCTGGGTTTACGGTAAAGGGTAGTGCTAGGTTAGGGTTAGGTTTAGAGTTAGACTTAGTGGTAGGGTTTAGGGTTAGGGTTAGGGTTAGGTTTAGAGTTAGACTTAGTGGTAGGGTTTAGGGTTAGGGTTAGGGTCAAGTTTAGAGGTATTGTTAGGTTTAGGGTTAGGGTTATGGTAGAGTTAAGGTTAGCATTCATTTTAGGGTTAGGGTAACGGTTAGGTTTAGGTCATGCTTAGGACTAGGATTAGGGATAGGGTTAGGGTTGGGGAAAGTGTTAGGGGTTCGTGTGAGGGTTAGCGTTAGGTTTACACTTAAGCTGATGTTTTAGGGTGTTACGGTTAGGGTTAGGGTTAGAGTTAGGTTTAGGGTTAGGTTTATGCTTAGGATTACGTTTAGGGTCATGGTTAGGGGGAGATTTAGTGTCATATTTAGGTTTTTTTTTCCTTTTTTTTTTAGGCTTAGGGGTTAGGGTTAAGTTTATGGTAAGCGTGAGGTTTAGGGTTGGAGTTAGGGTTCAGGTTAGGGTCAGGGTTAGGATTAGTTTAAGTTTAGGGTTAGGGTTCGGGTCAGGGTTAGTTTTACTTCTGGTTAGGTTACGTTTTGATTGAAGTTAGGGCAGGTTTAGGGTTATGGTTAGGGTGAAATTTTGGTTAAGGGCGAGGGTTCGGTTTAGGGTTAGGGTTAGAGTTAGGGTTAGTGGTTAGGGTTAGGTTTACGGTTAAGGTTAGGTTTACGCTAAGGATTAGGCTTGGAGTTAGGGTTAGGCGTTAGTGTTTCTGTTAGGTTTAGGGTAGGGTTATATTTAGGGTTAAGTTTAGGGTTAGGGTAAGAGTTAGAGTTACGGTAAAGTTAAGGTGAAGGTTTTGGGTAAGTGTTACTGTTAGGGTTAGGGCTTGGGTTAGGGTTAGAGTTACGGCTAGGGGTTGGGTTTGGGTTTAAGTTTATGGTAGGGTAAAAGTTAGGGTGAAGGTTAGGTTAGAGTTAGGGTCAGGTTAGGATTAGGATTAGGGCGAGGGTTAGGGACGGAGTTATTGTAAGGGTTAGGTTTAGCGTTGGGGATACGGTTAAGGGTTAGGTTGAGGGTTAGGGTTAGGTTTCCTGTTAAGCTGAGGGTTTAGGGTAATTGTTATGGTTAGGGTTAGAGTTAGAGTTAGGCTTAGGGGAATTGTTATGGTTAGGGTGAGAGTTGGAGTTAGACTTAGGGTTAGGGTGAAGTTTCAGTTAATAGTGAGGGTTAGGGTTAATGTCAGAGTTAGGGTTAATGTTAGTTTTAGGATTAGTTTTAGGGTTAGGGTTAGGTTCAGAGCTATTGTAAGGGTTAGGTTTAGGGTTACAGATGGACTAGAGTTATTGTTAGAGTTAGTTTTAAGGTAAGGGTTTGGGTTAGGTTTAGGTTTAGGGTCAAGGTTAGGGTTAGGGTCTGGATGAAGTTTAGTCTAGGGTGAGGGTTATTTTTATGGTTAGGGCTAGAATTTCGGTTTGTGTTCAGGTTAGTGTTCAGGTTTGTTTTCGAGTTTGGGTTAGGGTTAGGGGTTATGTTTAGGGTTAGGGTTAGTGTGAAGTTCAGGTTAAGTGTGAGGGTTAGGATAAGGGTTAGGATTAGGGTTAGGATTATAGATAGGGTTAGACGTTAGGTTTAGGGTGTTAGGGTTAGGTTTATGGTTAGGGTAGTGTTAAGTTTAGGCTTAATGTTAGGGTTAGTGTTAGGTTAGGGTTACTATTCGTGTTAGAGTTAGGTTTAGGGATAAGGTTAGGGATAGCATTAGGTTTAGGGTTGGGGATACGGTTAAGGTTTAGGGTGACTGTTAGGATTAGGTTTACAGTTCAGGTCAGGGTTTAGGTTTATTGTTACGGGAAGGGTTAGAGTCAGAGTTAGGGTTAGGGTTAGGGTTATGGTGAAGTTTCAGTTAATAGTGAGGATTAGGGTTAAGGTTAGTGTTAGGGTTAGGTTTAGGGTTAGGGCTAGGGTAGGGGTAAGGTTACTGTTAAGGCTGGGTTTACGGTAAAGGTAGTGCTAGGTTAGGGTTAGGTTTAGAGTTAGACTTAGTGGTAGGGTTTAGGGTTAGGGTTAGGGTCAAGTTTAGAGGTATTCTTAGGTTTAGGGTTAGGGTTATGGTAGAGTTAAGGTTAGCATTCATTTTAGGGTTAGGGTAACGGTTAGGTTTAGGTCATGCTTAGGACTAGGATTAGGGATAGGGTTAGGGTTGGGGAAAGTGTTAGGGGTTCGTGTGAGGGTTAGCGTTAGGTGTACACTTAAGCTGATGTTTTAGGGTGTTACGGTTAGGGTTAGGGTTAGAGTTAGGTTTAGGGTTAGGTTTATGCTTAGGATTACGTTTAGGGTCATGGTTAGGGGGAGATTTAGTGTCATATTTAGGTTTTTTTTTCCTTTTTTTTTTAGGCTTAGGGGTTAGGGTTAAGTTTATGTTAAGCGTGAGGTTTAGGGTTGGAGTTAGGGTTCAGGTTAGGGTCAGGGTTAGGATTAGCTTAAGTTTAGGGTTAGGGTTCGGGTTAGGGTTAGTTTTAGTTCTGGTTAGGTTACGTTTTGAATGAAGTTAGGGCAGGTTTAGGGTTATGGTTAGGGTGAAATTTTGGTTAAGGGCGAGGGTTCGGTTTAGGGTTAGGGTTAGAGTTAGGGTTAGTGGTTAGGGTTAGGTTTACTGTTAAGGTTAGGTTTAGGCTAAGGATTAGGCTTGGAGTTAGGGTTAGGAGTTAGTGTTTCGGTTAGGTTTAGGGTAGGGTTATATTTAGGGTTAAGTTTAGGGTTAGGGTAAGAGTTAGAGTTACGGTAAAGTTAAGGTGAAGGTTTTGGGTAAGTGTTACTGTTAGAGTTAGGGCTTGGGTTAGGGTTTGAGTGAGGGTTAGGGGTTGGGTTTGCGTTGAAGTTTATGGTAGGGTAAAAGTTAGGGTGAAGGTTAGGTTAGAGTTAGGGTCAGGTTCGGATTAGGATTAGGGCGAGGGTTAGGGACGGAATTATTGTAAGGGTTAGGTTTAGCGTTGGGGATACGGTTAAGGGTTAGGTTGAGGGTTAGGGTTAGGTTTCCTGTTAAGCTGAGGGTTTAGGGTAATTGTTATGGTTAGGGTTAGAGTTAGAGTTAGGCTTAGGGGAATTGTTATGGTTAGGGTGAGAGTTGGAGTTAGGCTTAGGGTTAGGGTGAAGTTTCAGTTAATAGTGAGGGTTAGGGTTAATGTCAGAGTTAGGGTTAATGTTAGTTTTAGGATTAGTTTTAGGGTTAGGGTTAGGTTCAGAGCTATTGTAAGGGTTAGGTTTAGGGTTACAGATGGACTAGAGTTATTGTTAGAGTTAGTTTTAAGGTAAGGGTTTGGGTTAGGTTTAGGTTTAGGGTTAAGGTTAGGGTTAGGGTTTGGATGAAGTTTAGTCTAGGGTGAGGGTTATTTTTACGGTTAGGGCTAGAATTTGGGTTTGTGTTCAGGTTAGTGTTCAGGTTAGTTTTCGAGTTTGGGTTAGGGTTAGGGGTTATGTTTAGGGTTAGGGTTAGTGTGAAGTTCAGGTTAAGTGTGAGGGTTAGGAAAAGGGTTAGGATTAGGGTTAGGATTATAGATAGGGTTAGACGTTAGGTTTAGGGTGTTAGGGTTAGGTTTATGGTTAGGGTAGTGTTAAGTTTAGGCTTAATGTTAGGGTTAGTGTTAGATTAGGGTTACTATTCGTGTTAAAGTTAGGGTTAGGGATAAGTTTAGGGATAGCATTAGGTTTAGGGTTGGGGATACGGTTAAGGTTTAGGGTGACTGTTAGGATTAGGTTTACAGTTCAGGTCAGGGTTTAGGTTAATTGTTACGGTAAGGGTTAGAGTTAGAGTTAGGGTTAGGGTTATGGTGAAGTTTCAGTTAATAGTGAGGGTTAGGGTTAAGGTTAGTGTTAGGGTTAGGTTTAGGGTTAGGGTAGGGGTAAGGTTACTGTTAAGGCTGGGTTTACGGTAAAGGGTAGTGCTAGGTTAGGGTTAGGTTTAGAGTTAGACTTAGTGGTAGGGTTTAGGGTTAGGGTTAGGGTTAGGTTTAGAGTTAGACTTAGTGGTAGGGTTTAGGGTTAGGGTTAGGGTCAAGTTTAGAGGTATTGTTAGGTTTAGGGTTAGGGTTATGGTAGAGTTAAGGTTAGCATTCATTTTAGGGTTAGGGTAACGGTTAGGTTTAGGTCATGCTTAGGACTAGGATTAGGGATAGGGTTAGGGTTGGGGAAAGTGTTAGGGGTTCGTGTGAGGGTTAGCGTTAGGTTTACACTTAAGCTGATGTTTTAGGGTGTTACAGTTAGGGTTAGGGTTAGAGTTAGGTTTAGGGTTAGGTTTATGCTTAGGATTACGTTTAGGGTCATGGTTAGGGGGAGATTTAGTGTCATATTTAGGTTTTTTTTTCCTTTTTTTTTTAGGCTTAGGGGTTAGGGTTAAGTTTATGGTAAGCGTGAGGTTTAGGGTTGGAGTTAGGGTTCAGGTTAGGGTCAGGGTTAGGATTAGTTTAAGTTTAGGGTTAGGGTTCGGGTCAGGGTTAGTTTTACTTCTGGTTAGGTTACGTTTTGATTGAAGTTAGGGCAGGTTTAGGGTTATGGTTAGGGTGAAATTTTGGTTAAGGGCGAGGGTTCGGTTTAGGGTTAGGGTTAGAGTTAGGGTTAGTGGTTAGGGTTAGGTTTACGGTTAAGGTTAGGTTTACGCTAAGGATTAGGCTTGGAGTTAGGGTTAGGCGTTAGTGTTTCTGTTAGGTTTAGGGTAGGGTTATATTTAGGGTTAAGTTTAGGGTTAGGGTAAGAGTTAGAGTTACGGTAAAGTTAAGGTGAAGGTTTTGGGTAAGTGTTACTGTTAGGGTTAGGGCTTGGGTTAGGGTTAGAGTTAGGGCTAGGGGTTGGGTTTGGGTTTAAGTTTATGGTAGGGTAAAAGTTAGGGTGAAGGTTAGGTTAGAGTTAGGGTCAGGTTCGGATTAGGATTAGGGCGAGGGTTAGGGACGGAGTTATTGTAAGGGTTAGGTTTAGCGTTGGGGATACGGTTAAGGGTTAGGTTGAGGGTTAGGGTTAGGTTTCCTGTTAAGCTGAGGGTTTAGGGTAATTGTTATGGTTAGGGTTAGAGTTAGAGTTAGGCTTAGGGGAATTGTTATGGTTAGGGTGAGAGTTGGAGTTAGGCTTAGGGTTAGGGTGAAGTTTCAGTTAATAGTGAGGGTTAGGGTTAATGTCAGAGTTAGGGTTAATGTTAGTTTTAGGATTAGTTTTAGGGTTAGGGTTAGGTTCAGAGCTATTGTAAGGGTTAGGTTTAGGGTTACAGATGGACTAGAGTTATTGTTAGAGTTAGTTTTAAGGTAAGGGTTTGGGTTAGGTTTAGGTTTAGGGTTAAGGTTAGGGTTAGGGTTTGGATGAAGTTTAGTCTAGGGTGAGGGTTATTTTTACGGTTAGGGCTAGAATTTGGGTTTGTGTTCAGGTTAGTGTTCAGGTTAGTTTTCGAGTTTGGGTTAGGGTTAGGGGTTATGTTTAGGGTTAGGGTTAGTGTGAAGTTCAGGTTAAGTGTGAGGGTTAGGAAAAGGGTTAGGATTAGGGTTAGGATTATAGATAGGGTTAGACGTTAGGTTTAGGGTGTTAGGGTTAGGTTTATGGTTAGGGTAGTGTTAAGTTTAGGCTTAATGTTAGGGTTAGTGTTAGATTAGGGTTACTATTCGTGTTAAAGTTAGGGTTAGGGATAAGTTTAGGGATAGCATTAGGTTTAGGGTTGGGGATACGGTTAAGGTTTAGGGTGACTGTTAGGATTAGGTTTACAGTTCAGGTCAGGGTTTAGGTTAATTGTTACGGTAAGGGTTAGAGTTAGAGTTAGGGTTAGGGTTATGGTGAAGTTTCAGTTAATAGTGAGGGTTAGGGTTAAGGTTAGTGTTAGGGTTAGGTTTAGGGTTAGGGTAGGGGTAAGGTTACTGTTAAGGCTGGGTTTACGGTAAAGGGTAGTGCTAGGTTAGGGTTAGGTTTAGAGTTAGACTTAGTGGTAGGGTTTAGGGTTAGGGTTAGGGTTAGGTTTAGAGTTAGACTTAGTGGTAGGGTTTAGGGTTAGGGTTAGGGTCAAGTTTAGAGGTATTGTTAGGTTTAGGGTTAGGGTTATGGTAGAGTTAAGGTTAGCATTCATTTTAGGGTTAGGGTAACGGTTAGGTTTAGGTCATGCTTAGGACTAGGATTAGGGATAGGGTTAGGGTTGGGGAAAGTGTTAGGGGTTCGTGTGAGGGTTAGCGTTAGGTTTACACTTAAGCTGATGTTTTAGGGTGTTACGGTTAGGGTTAGGGTTAGAGTTAGGTTTAGGGTTAGGTTTATGCTTAGGATTACGTTTAGGGTCATGGTTAGGGGGAGATTTAGTGTCATATTTAGGTTTTTTTTTCCTTTTTTTTTTAGGCTTAGGGGTTAGGGTTAAGTTTATGGTAAGCGTGAGGTTTAGGGTTGGAGTTAGGGTTCAGGTTAGGGTCAGGGTTAGGATTAGTTTAAGTTTAGGGTTAGGGTTCGGGTCAGGGTTAGTTTTACTTCTGGTTAGGTTACGTTTTGATTGAAGTTAGGGCAGGTTTAGGGTTATGGTTAGGGTGAAATTTTGGTTAAGGGCGAGGGTTCGGTTTAGGGTTAGGGTTAGAGTTAGGGTTAGTGGTTAGGGTTAGGTTTACGGTTAAGGTTAGGTTTACGCTAAGGATTAGGCTTGGAGTTAGGGTTAGGCGTTAGTGTTTCTGTTAGGTTTAGGGTAGGGTTATATTTAGGGTTAAGTTTAGGGTTAGGGTAAGAGTTAGAGTTACGGTAAAGTTAAGGTGAAGGTTTTGGGTAAGTGTTACTGTTAGGGTTAGGGCTTGGGTTAGGGTTAGAGTTAGGGCTAGGGGTTGGGTTTGGGTTTAAGTTTATGGTAGGGTAAAAGTTAGGGTGAAGGTTAGGTTAGAGTTAGGGTCAGGTTCGGATTAGGATTAGGGCGAGGGTTAGGGACGGAGTTATTGTAAGGGTTAGGTTTAGCGTTGGGGATACGGTTAAGGGTTAGGTTGAGGGTTAGGGTTAGGTTTCCTGTTAAGCTGAGGGTTTAGGGTAATTGTTATGGTTAGGGTTAGAGTTAGAGTTAGGCTTAGGGGAATTGTTATGGTTAGGGTGAGAGTTGGAGTTAGGCTTAGGGTTAGGGTGAAGTTTCAGTTAATAGTGAGGGTTAGGGTTAATGTCAGAGTTAGGGTTAATGTTAGTTTTAGGATTAGTTTTAGGGTTAGGGTTAGGTTCAGAGCTATTGTAAGGGTTAGGTTTAGGGTTACAGATGGACTAGAGTTATTGTTAGAGTTAGTTTTAAGGTAAGGGTTTGGGTTAGGTTTAGGTTTAGGGTTAAGGTTAGGGTTAGGGTTTGGATGAAGTTTAGTCTAGGGTGAGGGTTATTTTTACGGTTAGGGCTAGAATTTGGGTTTGTGTTCAGGTTAGTGTTCAGGTTAGTTTTCGAGTTTGGGTTAGGGTTAGGGGTTATGTTTAGGGTTAGGGTTAGTGTGAAGTTCAGGTTAAGTGTGAGGGTTAGGAAAAGGGTTAGGATTAGGGTTAGGATTATAGATAGGGTTAGACGTTAGGTTTAGGGTGTTAGGGTTAGGTTTATGGTTAGGGTAGTGTTAAGTTTAGGCTTAATGTTAGGGTTAGTGTTAGATTAGGGTTACTATTCGTGTTAAAGTTAGGGTTAGGGATAAGTTTAGGGATAGCATTAGGTTTAGGGTTGGGGATACGGTTAAGGTTTAGGGTGACTGTTAGGATTAGGTTTACAGTTCAGGTCAGGGTTTAGGTTAATTGTTACGGTAAGGGTTAGAGTTAGAGTTAGGGTTAGGGTTATGGTGAAGTTTCAGTTAATAGTGAGGGTTAGGGTTAAGGTTAGTGTTAGGGTTAGGTTTAGGGTTAGGGTAGGGGTAAGGTTACTGTTAAGGCTGGGTTTACGGTAAAGGGTAGTGCTAGGTTAGGGTTAGGTTTAGAGTTAGACTTAGTGGTAGGGTTTAGGGTTAGGGTTAGGGTTAGGTTTAGAGTTAGACTTAGTGGTAGGGTTTAGGGTTAGGGTTAGGGTCAAGTTTAGAGGTATTGTTAGGTTTAGGGTTAGGGTTATGGTAGAGTTAAGGTTAGCATTCATTTTAGGGTTAGGGTAACGGTTAGGTTTAGGTCATGCTTAGGACTAGGATTAGGGATAGGGTTAGGGTTGGGGAAAGTGTTAGGGGTTCGTGTGAGGGTTAGCGTTAGGTTTACACTTAAGCTGATGTTTTAGGGTGTTACGGTTAGGGTTAGGGTTAGAGTTAGGTTTAGGGTTAGGTTTATGCTTAGGATTACGTTTAGGGTCATGGTTAGGGGGAGATTTAGTGTCATATTTAGGTTTTTTTTTCCTTTTTTTTTTAGGCTTAGGGGTTAGGGTTAAGTTTATGGTAAGCGTGAGGTTTAGGGTTGGAGTTAGGGTTCAGGTTAGGGTCAGGGTTAGGATTAGTTTAAGTTTAGGGTTAGGGTTCGGGTCAGGGTTAGTTTTACTTCTGGTTAGGTTACGTTTTGATTGAAGTTAGGGCAGGTTTAGGGTTATGGTTAGGGTGAAATTTTGGTTAAGGGCGAGGGTTCGGTTTAGGGTTAGGGTTAGAGTTAGGGTTAGTGGTTAGGGTTAGGTTTACGGTTAAGGTTAGGTTTACGCTAAGGATTAGGCTTGGAGTTAGGGTTAGGCGTTAGTGTTTCTGTTAGGTTTAGGGTAGGGTTATATTTAGGGTTAAGTTTAGGGTTAGGGTAAGAGTTAGAGTTACGGTAAAGTTAAGGTGAAGGTTTTGGGTAAGTGTTACTGTTAGGGTTAGGGCTTGGGTTAGGGTTAGAGTTAGGGCTAGGGGTTGGGTTTGGGTTTAAGTTTATGGTAGGGTAAAAGTTAGGGTGAAGGTTAGGTTAGAGTTAGGGTCAGGTTCGGATTAGGATTAGGGCGAGGGTTAGGGACGGAGTTATTGTAAGGGTTAGGTTTAGCGTTGGGGATACGGTTAAGGGTTAGGTTGAGGGTTAGGGTTAGGTTTCCTGTTAAGCTGAGGGTTTAGGGTAATTGTTATGGTTAGGGTTAGAGTTAGAGTTAGGCTTAGGGGAATTGTTATGGTTAGGGTGAGAGTTGGAGTTAGGCTTAGGGTTAGGGTGAAGTTTCAGTTAATAGTGAGGGTTAGGGTTAATGTCAGAGTTAGGGTTAATGTTAGTTTTAGGATTAGTTTTAGGGTTAGGGTTAGGTTCAGAGCTATTGTAAGGGTTAGGTTTAGGGTTACAGATGGACTAGAGTTATTGTTAGAGTTAGTTTTAAGGTAAGGGTTTGGGTTAGG
The DNA here is from genome assembly GCF_024166365.1 of Elephas maximus indicus. Lineage (NCBI taxonomy): Eukaryota > Metazoa > Chordata > Mammalia > Proboscidea > Elephantidae > Elephas > Elephas maximus. The sequence continues at coordinate 35,867,858 of NC_064819.1, forward strand.
TTTAGGTTTAGGGTTAAGGTTAGGGTTAGGGTTTGGATGAAGTTTAGTCTAGGGTGAGGGTTATTTTTACGGTTAGGGCTAGAATTTGGGTTTGTGTTCAGGTTAGTGTTCAGGTTAGTTTTCGAGTTTGGGTTAGGGTTAGGGGTTATGTTTAGGGTTAGGGTTAGTGTGAAGTTCAGGTTAAGTGTGAGGGTTAGGAAAAGGGTTAGGATTAGGGTTAGGATTATAGATAGGGTTAGACGTTAGGTTTAGGGTGTTAGGGTTAGGTTTATGGTTAGGGTAGTGTTAAGTTTAGGCTTAATGTTAGGGTTAGTGTTAGATTAGGGTTACTATTCGTGTTAAAGTTAGGGTTAGGGATAAGTTTAGGGATAGCATTAGGTTTAGGGTTGGGGATACGGTTAAGGTTTAGGGTGACTGTTAGGATTAGGTTTACAGTTCAGGTCAGGGTTTAGGTTAATTGTTACGGTAAGGGTTAGAGTTAGAGTTAGGGTTAGGGTTATGGTGAAGTTTCAGTTAATAGTGAGGGTTAGGGTTAAGGTTAGTGTTAGGGTTAGGTTTAGGGTTAGGGTAGGGGTAAGGTTACTGTTAAGGCTGGGTTTACGGTAAAGGGTAGTGCTAGGTTAGGGTTAGGTTTAGAGTTAGACTTAGTGGTAGGGTTTAGGGTTAGGGTTAGGGTTAGGTTTAGAGTTAGACTTAGTGGTAGGGTTTAGGGTTAGGGTTAGGGTCAAGTTTAGAGGTATTGTTAGGTTTAGGGTTAGGGTTATGGTAGAGTTAAGGTTAGCATTCATTTTAGGGTTAGGGTAACGGTTAGGTTTAGGTCATGCTTAGGACTAGGATTAGGGATAGGGTTAGGGTTGGGGAAAGTGTTAGGGGTTCGTGTGAGGGTTAGCGTTAGGTTTACACTTAAGCTGATGTTTTAGGGTGTTACGGTTAGGGTTAGGGTTAGAGTTAGGTTTAGGGTTAGGTTTATGCTTAGGATTACGTTTAGGGTCATGGTTAGGGGGAGATTTAGTGTCATATTTAGGTTTTTTTTTCCTTTTTTTTTTAGGCTTAGGGGTTAGGGTTAAGTTTATGGTAAGCGTGAGGTTTAGGGTTGGAGTTAGGGTTCAGGTTAGGGTCAGGGTTAGGATTAGTTTAAGTTTAGGGTTAGGGTTCGGGTCAGGGTTAGTTTTACTTCTGGTTAGGTTACGTTTTGATTGAAGTTAGGGCAGGTTTAGGGTTATGGTTAGGGTGAAATTTTGGTTAAGGGCGAGGGTTCGGTTTAGGGTTAGGGTTAGAGTTAGGGTTAGTGGTTAGGGTTAGGTTTACGGTTAAGGTTAGGTTTACGCTAAGGATTAGGCTTGGAGTTAGGGTTAGGCGTTAGTGTTTCTGTTAGGTTTAGGGTAGGGTTATATTTAGGGTTAAGTTTAGGGTTAGGGTAAGAGTTAGAGTTACGGTAAAGTTAAGGTGAAGGTTTTGGGTAAGTGTTACTGTTAGGGTTAGGGCTTGGGTTAGGGTTAGAGTTAGGGCTAGGGGTTGGGTTTGGGTTTAAGTTTATGGTAGGGTAAAAGTTAGGGTGAAGGTTAGGTTAGAGTTAGGGTCAGGTTCGGATTAGGATTAGGGCGAGGGTTAGGGACGGAGTTATTGTAAGGGTTAGGTTTAGCGTTGGGGATACGGTTAAGGGTTAGGTTGAGGGTTAGGGTTAGGTTTCCTGTTAAGCTGAGGGTTTAGGGTAATTGTTATGGTTAGGGTTAGAGTTAGAGTTAGGCTTAGGGGAATTGTTATGGTTAGGGTGAGAGTTGGAGTTAGGCTTAGGGTTAGGGTGAAGTTTCAGTTAATAGTGAGGGTTAGGGTTAATGTCAGAGTTAGGGTTAATGTTAGTTTTAGGATTAGTTTTAGGGTTAGGGTTAGGTTCAGAGCTATTGTAAGGGTTAGGTTTAGGGTTACAGATGGACTAGAGTTATTGTTAGAGTTAGTTTTAAGGTAAGGGTTTGGGTTAGGTTTAGGTTTAGGGTTAAGGTTAGGGTTAGGGTTTGGATGAAGTTTAGTCTAGGGTGAGGGTTATTTTTACGGTTAGGGCTAGAATTTGGGTTTGTGTTCAGGTTAGTGTTCAGGTTAGTTTTCGAGTTTGGGTTAGGGTTAGGGGTTATGTTTAGGGTTAGGGTTAGTGTGAAGTTCAGGTTAAGTGTGAGGGTTAGGAAAAGGGTTAGGATTAGGGTTAGGATTATAGATAGGGTTAGACGTTAGGTTTAGGGTGTTAGGGTTAGGTTTATGGTTAGGGTAGTGTTAAGTTTAGGCTTAATGTTAGGGTTAGTGTTAGATTAGGGTTACTATTCGTGTTAAAGTTAGGGTTAGGGATAAGTTTAGGGATAGCATTAGGTTTAGGGTTGGGGATACGGTTAAGGTTTAGGGTGACTGTTAGGATTAGGTTTACAGTTCAGGTCAGGGTTTAGGTTAATTGTTACGGTAAGGGTTAGAGTTAGAGTTAGGGTTAGGGTTATGGTGAAGTTTCAGTTAATAGTGAGGGTTAGGGTTAAGGTTAGTGTTAGGGTTAGGTTTAGGGTTAGGGTAGGGGTAAGGTTACTGTTAAGGCTGGGTTTACGGTAAAGGGTAGTGCTAGGTTAGGGTTAGGTTTAGAGTTAGACTTAGTGGTAGGGTTTAGGGTTAGGGTTAGGGTTAGGTTTAGAGTTAGACTTAGTGGTAGGGTTTAGGGTTAGGGTTAGGGTCAAGTTTAGAGGTATTGTTAGGTTTAGGGTTAGGGTTATGGTAGAGTTAAGGTTAGCATTCATTTTAGGGTTAGGGTAACGGTTAGGTTTAGGTCATGCTTAGGACTAGGATTAGGGATAGGGTTAGGGTTGGGGAAAGTGTTAGGGGTTCGTGTGAGGGTTAGCGTTAGGTTTACACTTAAGCTGATGTTTTAGGGTGTTACGGTTAGGGTTAGGGTTAGAGTTAGGTTTAGGGTTAGGTTTATGCTTAGGATTACGTTTAGGGTCATGGTTAGGGGGAGATTTAGTGTCATATTTAGGTTTTTTTTTCCTTTTTTTTTTAGGCTTAGGGGTTAGGGTTAAGTTTATGGTAAGCGTGAGGTTTAGGGTTGGAGTTAGGGTTCAGGTTAGGGTCAGGGTTAGGATTAGTTTAAGTTTAGGGTTAGGGTTCGGGTCAGGGTTAGTTTTACTTCTGGTTAGGTTACGTTTTGATTGAAGTTAGGGCAGGTTTAGGGTTATGGTTAGGGTGAAATTTTGGTTAAGGGCGAGGGTTCGGTTTAGGGTTAGGGTTAGAGTTAGGGTTAGTGGTTAGGGTTAGGTTTACGGTTAAGGTTAGGTTTACGCTAAGGATTAGGCTTGGAGTTAGGGTTAGGCGTTAGTGTTTCTGTTAGGTTTAGGGTAGGGTTATATTTAGGGTTAAGTTTAGGGTTAGGGTAAGAGTTAGAGTTACGGTAAAGTTAAGGTGAAGGTTTTGGGTAAGTGTTACTGTTAGGGTTAGGGCTTGGGTTAGGGTTAGAGTTAGGGCTAGGGGTTGGGTTTGGGTTTAAGTTTATGGTAGGGTAAAAGTTAGGGTGAAGGTTAGGTTAGAGTTAGGGTCAGGTTCGGATTAGGATTAGGGCGAGGGTTAGGGACGGAGTTATTGTAAGGGTTAGGTTTAGCGTTGGGGATACGGTTAAGGGTTAGGTTGAGGGTTAGGGTTAGGTTTCCTGTTAAGCTGAGGGTTTAGGGTAATTGTTATGGTTAGGGTTAGAGTTAGAGTTAGGCTTAGGGGAATTGTTATGGTTAGGGTGAGAGTTGGAGTTAGGCTTAGGGTTAGGGTGAAGTTTCAGTTAATAGTGAGGGTTAGGGTTAATGTCAGAGTTAGGGTTAATGTTAGTTTTAGGATTAGTTTTAGGGTTAGGGTTAGGTTCAGAGCTATTGTAAGGGTTAGGTTTAGGGTTACAGATGGACTAGAGTTATTGTTAGAGTTAGTTTTAAGGTAAGGGTTTGGGTTAGGTTTAGGTTTAGGGTTAAGGTTAGGGTTAGGGTTTGGATGAAGTTTAGTCTAGGGTGAGGGTTATTTTTACGGTTAGGGCTAGAATTTGGGTTTGTGTTCAGGTTAGTGTTCAGGTTAGTTTTCGAGTTTGGGTTAGGGTTAGGGGTTATGTTTAGGGTTAGGGTTAGTGTGAAGTTCAGGTTAAGTGTGAGGGTTAGGAAAAGGGTTAGGATTAGGGTTAGGATTATAGATAGGGTTAGACGTTAGGTTTAGGGTGTTAGGGTTAGGTTTATGGTTAGGGTAGTGTTAAGTTTAGGCTTAATGTTAGGGTTAGTGTTAGATTAGGGTTACTATTCGTGTTAAAGTTAGGGTTAGGGATAAGTTTAGGGATAGCATTAGGTTTAGGGTTGGGGATACGGTTAAGGTTTAGGGTGACTGTTAGGATTAGGTTTACAGTTCAGGTCAGGGTTTAGGTTAATTGTTACGGTAAGGGTTAGAGTTAGAGTTAGGGTTAGGGTTATGGTGAAGTTTCAGTTAATAGTGAGGGTTAGGGTTAAGGTTAGTGTTAGGGTTAGGTTTAGGGTTAGGGTAGGGGTAAGGTTACTGTTAAGGCTGGGTTTACGGTAAAGGGTAGTGCTAGGTTAGGGTTAGGTTTAGAGTTAGACTTAGTGGTAGGGTTTAGGGTTAGGGTTAGGGTTAGGTTTAGAGTTAGACTTAGTGGTAGGGTTTAGGGTTAGGGTTAGGGTCAAGTTTAGAGGTATTGTTAGGTTTAGGGTTAGGGTTATGGTAGAGTTAAGGTTAGCATTCATTTTAGGGTTAGGGTAACGGTTAGGTTTAGGTCATGCTTAGGACTAGGATTAGGGATAGGGTTAGGGTTGGGGAAAGTGTTAGGGGTTCGTGTGAGGGTTAGCGTTAGGTTTACACTTAAGCTGATGTTTTAGGGTGTTACGGTTAGGGTTAGGGTTAGAGTTAGGTTTAGGGTTAGGTTTATGCTTAGGATTACGTTTAGGGTCATGGTTAGGGGGAGATTTAGTGTCATATTTAGGTTTTTTTTTCCTTTTTTTTTTAGGCTTAGGGGTTAGGGTTAAGTTTATGGTAAGCGTGAGGTTTAGGGTTGGAGTTAGGGTTCAGGTTAGGGTCAGGGTTAGGATTAGTTTAAGTTTAGGGTTAGGGTTCGGGTCAGGGTTAGTTTTACTTCTGGTTAGGTTACGTTTTGATTGAAGTTAGGGCAGGTTTAGGGTTATGGTTAGGGTGAAATTTTGGTTAAGGGCGAGGGTTCGGTTTAGGGTTAGGGTTAGAGTTAGGGTTAGTGGTTAGGGTTAGGTTTACGGTTAAGGTTAGGTTTACGCTAAGGATTAGGCTTGGAGTTAGGGTTAGGCGTTAGTGTTTCTGTTAGGTTTAGGGTAGGGTTATATTTAGGGTTAAGTTTAGGGTTAGGGTAAGAGTTAGAGTTACGGTAAAGTTAAGGTGAAGGTTTTGGGTAAGTGTTACTGTTAGGGTTAGGGCTTGGGTTAGGGTTAGAGTTAGGGCTAGGGGTTGGGTTTGGGTTTAAGTTTATGGTAGGGTAAAAGTTAGGGTGAAGGTTAGGTTAGAGTTAGGGTCAGGTTCGGATTAGGATTAGGGCGAGGGTTAGGGACGGAGTTATTGTAAGGGTTAGGTTTAGCGTTGGGGATACGGTTAAGGGTTAGGTTGAGGGTTAGGGTTAGGTTTCCTGTTAAGCTGAGGGTTTAGGGTAATTGTTATGGTTAGGGTTAGAGTTAGAGTTAGGCTTAGGGGAATTGTTATGGTTAGGGTGAGAGTTGGAGTTAGGCTTAGGGTTAGGGTGAAGTTTCAGTTAATAGTGAGGGTTAGGGTTAATGTCAGAGTTAGGGTTAATGTTAGTTTTAGGATTAGTTTTAGGGTTAGGGTTAGGTTCAGAGCTATTGTAAGGGTTAGGTTTAGGGTTACAGATGGACTAGAGTTATTGTTAGAGTTAGTTTTAAGGTAAGGGTTTGGGTTAGGTTTAGGTTTAGGGTTAAGGTTAGGGTTAGGGTTTGGATGAAGTTTAGTCTAGGGTGAGGGTTATTTTTACGGTTAGGGCTAGAATTTGGGTTTGTGTTCAGGTTAGTGTTCAGGTTAGTTTTCGAGTTTGGGTTAGGGTTAGGGGTTATGTTTAGGGTTAGGGTTAGTGTGAAGTTCAGGTTAAGTGTGAGGGTTAGGAAAAGGGTTAGGATTAGGGTTAGGATTATAGATAGGGTTAGACGTTAGGTTTAGGGTGTTAGGGTTAGGTTTATGGTTAGGGTAGTGTTAAGTTTAGGCTTAATGTTAGGGTTAGTGTTAGATTAGGGTTACTATTCGTGTTAAAGTTAAGGTTAGGGATAAGTTTAGGGATAGCATTAGGTTTAGGGTTGGGGATACGGTTAAGGTTTAGGGTGACTGTTAGGATTAGGTTTACAGTTCAGGTCAGGGTTTAGGTTAATTGTTACGGTAAGGGTTAGAGTTAGAGTTAGGGTTAGGGTTATGGTGAAGTTTCAGTTAATAGTGAGGGTTAGGGTTAAGGTTAGTGTTAGGGTTAGGTTTAGGGTTAGGGTAGGGGTAAGGTTACTGTTAAGGCTGGGTTTACGGTAAAGGGTAGTGCTAGGTTAGGGTTAGGTTTAGAGTTAGACTTAGTGGTAGGGTTTAGGGTTAGGGTTAGGGTTAGGTTTAGAGTTAGACTTAGTGGTAGGGTTTAGGGTTAGGGTTAGGGTCAAGTTTAGAGGTATTGTTAGGTTTAGGGTTAGGGTTATGGTAGAGTTAAGGTTAGCATTCATTTTAGGGTTAGGGTAACGGTTAGGTTTAGGTCATGCTTAGGACTAGGATTAGGGATAGGGTTAGGGTTGGGGAAAGTGTTAGGGGTTCGTGTGAGGGTTAGCGTTAGGTTTACACTTAAGCTGATGTTTTAGGGTGTTACGGTTAGGGTTAGGGTTAGAGTTAGGTTTAGGGTTAGGTTTATGCTTAGGATTACGTTTAGGGTCATGGTTAGGGGGAGATTTAGTGTCATATTTAGGTTTTTTTTTCCTTTTTTTTTTAGGCTTAGGGGTTAGGGTTAAGTTTATGGTAAGCGTGAGGTTTAGGGTTGGAGTTAGGGTTCAGGTTAGGGTCAGGGTTAGGATTAGTTTAAGTTTAGGGTTAGGGTTCGGGTCAGGGTTAGTTTTACTTCTGGTTAGGTTACGTTTTGATTGAAGTTAGGGCAGGTTTAGGGTTATGGTTAGGGTGAAATTTTGGTTAAGGGCGAGGGTTCGGTTTAGGGTTAGGGTTAGAGTTAGGGTTAGTGGTTAGGGTTAGGTTTACGGTTAAGGTTAGGTTTACGCTAAGGATTAGGCTTGGAGTTAGGGTTAGGCGTTAGTGTTTCTGTTAGGTTTAGGGTAGGGTTATATTTAGGGTTAAGTTTAGGGTTAGGGTAAGAGTTAGAGTTACGGTAAAGTTAAGGTGAAGGTTTTGGGTAAGTGTTACTGTTAGGGTTAGGGCTTGGGTTAGGGTTAGAGTTAGGGCTAGGGGTTGGGTTTGGGTTTAAGTTTATGGTAGGGTAAAAGTTAGGGTGAAGGTTAGGTTAGAGTTAGGGTCAGGTTCGGATTAGGATTAGGGCGAGGGTTAGGGACGGAGTTATTGTAAGGGTTAGGTTTAGCGTTGGGGATACGGTTAAGGGTTAGGTTGAGGGTTAGGGTTAGGTTTCCTGTTAAGCTGAGGGTTTAGGGTAATTGTTATGGTTAGGGTTAGAGTTAGAGTTAGGCTTAGGGGAATTGTTATGGTTAGGGTGAGAGTTGGAGTTAGGCTTAGGGTTAGGGTGAAGTTTCAGTTAATAGTGAGGGTTAGGGTTAATGTCAGAGTTAGGGTTAATGTTAGTTTTAGGATTAGTTTTAGGGTTAGGGTTAGGTTCAGAGCTATTGTAAGGGTTAGGTTTAGGGTTACAGATGGACTAGAGTTATTGTTAGAGTTAGTTTTAAGGTAAGGGTTTGGGTTAGGTTTAGGTTTAGGGTTAAGGTTAGGGTTAGGGTTTGGATGAAGTTTAGTCTAGGGTGAGGGTTATTTTTACGGTTAGGGCTAGAATTTGGGTTTGTGTTCAGGTTAGTGTTCAGGTTAGTTTTCGAGTTTGGGTTAGGGTTAGGGGTTATGTTTAGGGTTAGGGTTAGTGTGAAGTTCAGGTTAAGTGTGAGGGTTAGGAAAAGGGTTAGGATTAGGGTTAGGATTATAGATAGGGTTAGACGTTAGGTTTAGGGTGTTAGGGTTAGGTTTATGGTTAGGGTAGTGTTAAGTTTAGGCTTAATGTTAGGGTTAGTGTTAGATTAGGGTTACTATTCGTGTTAAAGTTAAGGTTAGGGATAAGTTTAGGGATAGCATTAGGTTTAGGGTTGGGGATACGGTTAAGGTTTAGGGTGACTGTTAGGATTAGGTTTACAGTTCAGGTCAGGGTTTAGGTTAATTGTTACGGTAAGGGTTAGAGTTAGAGTTAGGGTTAGGGTTATGGTGAAGTTTCAGTTAATAGTGAGGGTTAGGGTTAAGGTTAGTGTTAGGGTTAGGTTTAGGGTTAGGGTAGGGGTAAGGTTACTGTTAAGGCTGGGTTTACGGTAAAGGGTAGTGCTAGGTTAGGGTTAGGTTTAGAGTTAGACTTAGTGGTAGGGTTTAGGGTTAGGGTTAGGGTTAGGTTTAGAGTTAGACTTAGTGGTAGGGTTTAGGGTTAGGGTTAGGGTCAAGTTTAGAGGTATTGTTAGGTTTAGGGTTAGGGTTATGGTAGAGTTAAGGTTAGCATTCATTTTAGGGTTAGGGTAACGGTTAGGTTTAGGTCATGCTTAGGACTAGGATTAGGGATAGGGTTAGGGTTGGGGAAAGTGTTAGGGGTTCGTGTGAGGGTTAGCGTTAGGTTTACACTTAAGCTGATGTTTTAGGGTGTTACGGTTAGGGTTAGGGTTAGAGTTAGGTTTAGGGTTAGGTTTATGCTTAGGATTACGTTTAGGGTCATGGTTAGGGGGAGATTTAGTGTCATATTTAGGTTTTTTTTTCCTTTTTTTTTTAGGCTTAGGGGTTAGGGTTAAGTTTATGGTAAGCGTGAGGTTTAGGGTTGGAGTTAGGGTTCAGGTTAGGGTCAGGGTTAGGATTAGTTTAAGTTTAGGGTTAGGGTTCGGGTCAGGGTTAGTTTTACTTCTGGTTAGGTTACGTTTTGATTGAAGTTAGGGCAGGTTTAGGGTTATGGTTAGGGTGAAATTTTGGTTAAGGGCGAGGGTTCGGTTTAGGGTTAGGGTTAGAGTTAGGGTTAGTGGTTAGGGTTAGGTTTACGGTTAAGGTTAGGTTTACGCTAAGGATTAGGCTTGGAGTTAGGGTTAGGCGTTAGTGTTTCTGTTAGGTTTAGGGTAGGGTTATATTTAGGGTTAAGTTTAGGGTTAGGGTAAGAGTTAGAGTTACGGTAAAGTTAAGGTGAAGGTTTTGGGTAAGTGTTACTGTTAGGGTTAGGGCTTGGGTTAGGGTTAGAGTTAGGGCTAGGGGTTGGGTTTGGGTTTAAGTTTATGGTAGGGTAAAAGTTAGGGTGAAGGTTAGGTTAGAGTTAGGGTCAGGTTCGGATTAGGATTAGGGCGAGGGTTAGGGACGGAGTTATTGTAAGGGTTAGGTTTAGCGTTGGGGATACGGTTAAGGGTTAGGTTGAGGGTTAGGGTTAGGTTTCCTGTTAAGCTGAGGGTTTAGGGTAATTGTTATGGTTAGGGTTAGAGTTAGAGTTAGGCTTAGGGGAATTGTTATGGTTAGGGTGAGAGTTGGAGTTAGGCTTAGGGTTAGGGTGAAGTTTCAGTTAATAGTGAGGGTTAGGGTTAATGTCAGAGTTAGGGTTAATGTTAGTTTTAGGATTAGTTTTAGGGTTAGGGTTAGGTTCAGAGCTATTGTAAGGGTTAGGTTTAGGGTTACAGATGGACTAGAGTTATTGTTAGAGTTAGTTTTAAGGTAAGGGTTTGGGTTAGGTTTAGGTTTAGGGTTAAGGTTAGGGTTAGGGTTTGGATGAAGTTTAGTCTAGGGTGAGGGTTATTTTTACGGTTAGGGCTAGAATTTGGGTTTGTGTTCAGGTTAGTGTTCAGGTTAGTTTTCGAGTTTGGGTTAGGGTTAGGGGTTATGTTTAGGGTTAGGGTTAGTGTGAAGTTCAGGTTAAGTGTGAGGGTTAGGAAAAGGGTTAGGATTAGGGTTAGGATTATAGATAGGGTTAGACGTTAGGTTTAGGGTGTTAGGGTTAGGTTTATGGTTAGGGTAGTGTTAAGTTTAGGCTTAATGTTAGGGTTAGTGTTAGATTAGGGTTACTATTCGTGTTAAAGTTAGGGTTAGGGATAAGTTTAGGGATAGCATTAGGTTTAGGGTTGGGGATACGGTTAAGGTTTAGGGTGACTGTTAGGATTAGGTTTACAGTTCAGGTCAGGGTTTAGGTTAATTGTTACGGTAAGGGTTAGAGTTAGAGTTAGGGTTAGGGTTATGGTGAAGTTTCAGTTAATAGTGAGGGTTAGGGTTAAGGTTAGTGTTAGGGTTAGGTTTAGGGTTAGGGTAGGGGTAAGGTTACTGTTAAGGCTGGGTTTACGGTAAAGGGTAGTGCTAGGTTAGGGTTAGGTTTAGAGTTAGACTTAGTGGTAGGGTTTAGGGTTAGGGTTAGGGTTAGGTTTAGAGTTAGACTTAGTGGTAGGGTTTAGGGTTAGGGTTAGGGTCAAGTTTAGAGGTATTGTTAGGTTTAGGGTTAGGGTTATGGTAGAGTTAAGGTTAGCATTCATTTTAGGGTTAGGGTAACGGTTAGGTTTAGGTCATGCTTAGGACTAGGATTAGGGATAGGGTTAGGGTTGGGGAAAGTGTTAGGGGTTCGTGTGAGGGTTAGCGTTAGGTTTACACTTAAGCTGATGTTTTAGGGTGTTACGGTTAGGGTTAGGGTTAGAGTTAGGTTTAGGGTTAGGTTTATGCTTAGGATTACGTTTAGGGTCATGGTTAGGGGGAGATTTAGTGTCATATTTAGGTTTTTTTTTCCTTTTTTTTTTAGGCTTAGGGGTTAGGGTTAAGTTTATGGTAAGCGTGAGGTTTAGGGTTGGAGTTAGGGTTCAGGTTAGGGTCAGGGTTAGGATTAGTTTAAGTTTAGGGTTAGGGTTCGGGTCAGGGTTAGTTTTACTTCTGGTTAGGTTACGTTTTGATTGAAGTTAGGGCAGGTTTAGGGTTATGGTTAGGGTGAAATTTTGGTTAAGGGCGAGGGTTCGGTTTAGGGTTAGGGTTAGAGTTAGGGTTAGTGGTTAGGGTTAGGTTTACGGTTAAGGTTAGGTTTACGCTAAGGATTAGGCTTGGAGTTAGGGTTAGGCGTTAGTGTTTCTGTTAGGTTTAGGGTAGGGTTATATTTAGGGTTAAGTTTAGGGTTAGGGTAAGAGTTAGAGTTACGGTAAAGTTAAGGTGAAGGTTTTGGGTAAGTGTTACTGTTAGGGTTAGGGCTTGGGTTAGGGTTAGAGTTACGGCTAGGGGTTGGGTTTGGGTTTAAGTTTATGGTAGGGTAAAAGTTAGGGTGAAGGTTAGGTTAGAGTTAGGGTCAGGTTAGGATTAGGATTAGGGCGAGGGTTAGGGACGGAGTTATTGTAAGGGTTAGGTTTAGCGTTGGGGATACGGTTAAGGGTTAGGTTGAGGGTTAGGGTTAGGTTTCCTGTTAAGCTGAGGGTTTAGGGTAATTGTTATGGTTAGGGTTAGAGTTAGACTCAGGCTTAGGGGAATTGTTATGGTTAGGGTGAGAGTTGGAGTTAGACTTAGGGTTAGGGTGAAGTTTCAGTTAATAGTGAGGGTTAGGGTTAATGTCAGAGTTAGGGTTAATGTTAGTTTTAGGATTAGTTTTAGGGTTAGGGTTAGGTTCAGAGCTATTGTAAGGGTTAGGTTTAGGGTTACAGATGGACTAGAGTTATTGTTAGAGTTAGTTTTAAGGTAAGGGTTTTGGTTAGGTTTAGGTTTAGGGTCAAGGTTAGGGTTAGGGTCTGGATGAAGTTTAGTCTAGGGTGAGGGTTATTTTTACGGTTAGGGCTAGAATTTGGGTTTGTGTTCAGGTTAGTGTTCAGGTTTGTTTTCGAGTTTGGGTTAGGGTTAGGGGTTATGTTTAGGGTTAGGGTTAGTGTGAAGTTCAGGTTAAGTGTGAGGGTTAGGATAAGGGTTAGGATTAGGGTTAGGATTATAGATAGGGTTAGACGTTAGGTTTAGGGTGTTAGGGTTAGGTTTATGGTTAGGGTAGTGTTAAGTTTAGGCTTAATGTTAGGGTTAGTGTTAGGTTAGGGTTACTATTCGTGTTAGAGTTAGGTTTAGGGATAAGGTTAGGGATAGCATTAGGTTTAGGGTTGGGGATACGGTTAAGGTTTAGGGTGACTGTTAGGATTAGGTTTACAGTTCAGGTCAGGGTTTAGGTTTATTGTTACGGGAAGGGTTAGAGTCAGAGTTAGGGTTAGGGTTAGGGTTATGGTGAAGTTTCAGTTAATAGTGAGGATTAGGGTTAAGGTTAGTGTTAGGGTTAGGTTTAGGGTTAGGGCTAGGGTAGGGGTAAGGTTACTGTTAAGGCTGGGTTTACGGTAAAGGTAGTGCTAGGTTAGGGTTAGGTTTAGAGTTAGACTTAGTGGTAGGGTTTAGGGTTAGGGTTAGGGTCAAGTTTAGAGGTATTCTTAGGTTTAGGGTTAGGGTTATGGTAGAGTTAAGGTTAGCATTCATTTTAGGGTTAGGGTAACGGTTAGGTTTAGGTCATGCTTAGGACTAGGATTAGGGATAGGGTTAGGGTTGGGGAAAGTGTTAGGGGTTCGTGTGAGGGTTAGCGTTAGGTGTACACTTAAGCTGATGTTTTAGGGTGTTACGGTTAGGGTTAGGGTTAGAGTTAGGTTTAGGGTTAGGTTTATGCTTAGGATTACGTTTAGGGTCATGGTTAGGGGGAGATTTAGTGTCATATTTAGGTTTTTTTTTCCTTTTTTTTTTAGGCTTAGGGGTTAGGGTTAAGTTTATGTTAAGCGTGAGGTTTAGGGTTGGAGTTAGGGTTCAGGTTAGGGTCAGGGTTAGGATTAGCTTAAGTTTAGGGTTAGGGTTCGGGTTAGGGTTAGTTTTAGTTCTGGTTAGGTTACGTTTTGAATGAAGTTAGGGCAGGTTTAGGGTTATGGTTAGGGTGAAATTTTGGTTAAGGGCGAGGGTTCGGTTTAGGGTTAGGGTTAGAGTTAGGGTTAGTGGTTAGGGTTAGGTTTACTGTTAAGGTTAGGTTTAGGCTAAGGATTAGGCTTGGAGTTAGGGTTAGGAGTTAGTGTTTCGGTTAGGTTTAGGGTAGGGTTATATTTAGGGTTAAGTTTAGGGTTAGGGTAAGAGTTAGAGTTACGGTAAAGTTAAGGTGAAGGTTTTGGGTAAGTGTTACTGTTAGAGTTAGGGCTTGGGTTAGGGTTTGAGTGAGGGTTAGGGGTTGGGTTTGCGTTGAAGTTTATGGTAGGGTAAAAGTTAGGGTGAAGGTTAGGTTAGAGTTAGGGTCAGGTTCGGATTAGGATTAGGGCGAGGGTTAGGGACGGAATTATTGTAAGGGTTAGGTTTAGCGTTGGGGATACGGTTAAGGGTTAGGTTGAGGGTTAGGGTTAGGTTTCCTGTTAAGCTGAGGGTTTAGGGTAATTGTTATGGTTAGGGTTAGAGTTAGAGTTAGGCTTAGGGGAATTGTTATGGTTAGGGTGAGAGTTGGAGTTAGGCTTAGGGTTAGGGTGAAGTTTCAGTTAATAGTGAGGGTTAGGGTTAATGTCAGAGTTAGGGTTAATGTTAGTTTTAGGATTAGTTTTAGGGTTAGGGTTAGGTTCAGAGCTATTGTAAGGGTTAGGTTTAGGGTTACAGATGGACTAGAGTTATTGTTAGAGTTAGTTTTAAGGTAAGGGTTTGGGTTAGGTTTAGGTTTAGGGTTAAGGTTAGGGTTAGGGTTTGGATGAAGTTTAGTCTAGGGTGAGGGTTATTTTTACGGTTAGGGCTAGAATTTGGGTTTGTGTTCAGGTTAGTGTTCAGGTTAGTTTTCGAGTTTGGGTTAGGGTTAGGGGTTATGTTTAGGGTTAGGGTTAGTGTGAAGTTCAGGTTAAGTGTGAGGGTTAGGAAAAGGGTTAGGATTAGGGTTAGGATTATAGATAGGGTTAGACGTTAGGTTTAGGGTGTTAGGGTTAGGTTTATGGTTAGGGTAGTGTTAAGTTTAGGCTTAATGTTAGGGTTAGTGTTAGATTAGGGTTACTATTCGTGTTAAAGTTAGGGTTAGGGATAAGTTTAGGGATAGCATTAGGTTTAGGGTTGGGGATACGGTTAAGGTTTAGGGTGACTGTTAGGATTAGGTTTACAGTTCAGGTCAGGGTTTAGGTTAATTGTTACGGTAAGGGTTAGAGTTAGAGTTAGGGTTAGGGTTATGGTGAAGTTTCAGTTAATAGTGAGGGTTAGGGTTAAGGTTAGTGTTAGGGTTAGGTTTAGGGTTAGGGTAGGGGTAAGGTTACTGTTAAGGCTGGGTTTACGGTAAAGGGTAGTGCTAGGTTAGGGTTAGGTTTAGAGTTAGACTTAGTGGTAGGGTTTAGGGTTAGGGTTAGGGTTAGGTTTAGAGTTAGACTTAGTGGTAGGGTTTAGGGTTAGGGTTAGGGTCAAGTTTAGAGGTATTGTTAGGTTTAGGGTTAGGGTTATGGTAGAGTTAAGGTTAGCATTCATTTTAGGGTTAGGGTAACGGTTAGGTTTAGGTCATGCTTAGGACTAGGATTAGGGATAGGGTTAGGGTTGGGGAAAGTGTTAGGGGTTCGTGTGAGGGTTAGCGTTAGGTTTACACTTAAGCTGATGTTTTAGGGTGTTACGGTTAGGGTTAGGGTTAGAGTTAGGTTTAGGGTTAGGTTTATGCTTAGGATTACGTTTAGGGTCATGGTTAGGGGGAGATTTAGTGTCATATTTAGGTTTTTTTTTCCTTTTTTTTTTAGGCTTAGGGGTTAGGGTTAAGTTTATGGTAAGCGTGAGGTTTAGGGTTGGAGTTAGGGTTCAGGTTAGGGTCAGGGTTAGGATTAGTTTAAGTTTAGGGTTAGGGTTCGGGTCAGGGTTAGTTTTACTTCTGGTTAGGTTACGTTTTGATTGAAGTTAGGGCAGGTTTAGGGTTATGGTTAGGGTGAAATTTTGGTTAAGGGCGAGGGTTCGGTTTAGGGTTAGGGTTAGAGTTAGGGTTAGTGGTTAGGGTTAGGTTTACGGTTAAGGTTAGGTTTACGCTAAGGATTAGGCTTGGAGTTAGGGTTAGGCGTTAGTGTTTCTGTTAGGTTTAGGGTAGGGTTATATTTAGGGTTAAGTTTAGGGTTAGGGTAAGAGTTAGAGTTACGGTAAAGTTAAGGTGAAGGTTTTGGGTAAGTGTTACTGTTAGGGTTAGGGCTTGGGTTAGGGTTAGAGTTAGGGCTAGGGGTTGGGTTTGGGTTTAAGTTTATGGTAGGGTAAAAGTTAGGGTGAAGGTTAGGTTAGAGTTAGGGTCAGGTTCGGATTAGGATTAGGGCGAGGGTTAGGGACGGAGTTATTGTAAGGGTTAGGTTTAGCGTTGGGGATACGGTTAAGGGTTAGGTTGAGGGTTAGGGTTAGGTTTCCTGTTAAGCTGAGGGTTTAGGGTAATTGTTATGGTTAGGGTTAGAGTTAGAGTTAGGCTTAGGGGAATTGTTATGGTTAGGGTGAGAGTTGGAGTTAGGCTTAGGGTTAGGGTGAAGTTTCAGTTAATAGTGAGGGTTAGGGTTAATGTCAGAGTTAGGGTTAATGTTAGTTTTAGGATTAGTTTTAGGGTTAGGGTTAGGTTCAGAGCTATTGTAAGGGTTAGGTTTAGGGTTACAGATGGACTAGAGTTATTGTTAGAGTTAGTTTTAAGGTAAGGGTTTGGGTTAGGTTTAGGTTTAGGGTTAAGGTTAGGGTTAGGGTTTGGATGAAGTTTAGTCTAGGGTGAGGGTTATTTTTACGGTTAGGGCTAGAATTTGGGTTTGTGTTCAGGTTAGTGTTCAGGTTAGTTTTCGAGTTTGGGTTAGGGTTAGGGGTTATGTTTAGGGTTAGGGTTAGTGTGAAGTTCAGGTTAAGTGTGAGGGTTAGGAAAAGGGTTAGGATTAGGGTTAGGATTATAGATAGGGTTAGACGTTAGGTTTAGGGTGTTAGGGTTAGGTTTATGGTTAGGGTAGTGTTAAGTTTAGGCTTAATGTTAGGGTTAGTGTTAGATTAGGGTTACTATTCGTGTTAAAGTTAGGGTTAGGGATAAGTTTAGGGATAGCATTAGGTTTAGGGTTGGGGATACGGTTAAGGTTTAGGGTGACTGTTAGGATTAGGTTTACAGTTCAGGTCAGGGTTTAGGTTAATTGTTACGGTAAGGGTTAGAGTTAGAGTTAGGGTTAGGGTTATGGTGAAGTTTCAGTTAATAGTGAGGGTTAGGGTTAAGGTTAGTGTTAGGGTTAGGTTTAGGGTTAGGGTAGGGGTAAGGTTACTGTTAAGGCTGGGTTTACGGTAAAGGGTAGTGCTAGGTTAGGGTTAGGTTTAGAGTTAGACTTAGTGGTAGGGTTTAGGGTTAGGGTTAGGGTTAGGTTTAGAGTTAGACTTAGTGGTAGGGTTTAGGGTTAGGGTTAGGGTCAAGTTTAGAGGTATTGTTAGGTTTAGGGTTAGGGTTATGGTAGAGTTAAGGTTAGCATTCATTTTAGGGTTAGGGTAACGGTTAGGTTTAGGTCATGCTTAGGACTAGGATTAGGGATAGGGTTAGGGTTGGGGAAAGTGTTAGGGGTTCGTGTGAGGGTTAGCGTTAGGTTTACACTTAAGCTGATGTTTTAGGGTGTTACGGTTAGGGTTAGGGTTAGAGTTAGGTTTAGGGTTAGGTTTATGCTTAGGATTACGTTTAGGGTCATGGTTAGGGGGAGATTTAGTGTCATATTTAGGTTTTTTTTTCCTTTTTTTTTTAGGCTTAGGGGTTAGGGTTAAGTTTATGGTAAGCGTGAGGTTTAGGGTTGGAGTTAGGGTTCAGGTTAGGGTCAGGGTTAGGATTAGTTTAAGTTTAGGGTTAGGGTTCGGGTCAGGGTTAGTTTTACTTCTGGTTAGGTTACGTTTTGATTGAAGTTAGGGCAGGTTTAGGGTTATGGTTAGGGTGAAATTTTGGTTAAGGGCGAGGGTTCGGTTTAGGGTTAGGGTTAGAGTTAGGGTTAGTGGTTAGGGTTAGGTTTACGGTTAAGGTTAGGTTTACGCTAAGGATTAGGCTTGGAGTTAGGGTTAGGCGTTAGTGTTTCTGTTAGGTTTAGGGTAGGGTTATATTTAGGGTTAAGTTTAGGGTTAGGGTAAGAGTTAGAGTTACGGTAAAGTTAAGGTGAAGGTTTTGGGTAAGTGTTACTGTTAGGGTTAGGGCTTGGGTTAGGGTTAGAGTTACGGCTAGGGGTTGGGTTTGGGTTTAAGTTTATGGTAGGGTAAAAGTTAGGGTGAAGGTTAGGTTAGAGTTAGGGTCAGGTTAGGATTAGGATTAGGGCGAGGGTTAGGGACGGAGTTATTGTAAGGGTTAGGTTTAGCGTTGGGGATACGGTTAAGGGTTAGGTTGAGGGTTAGGGTTAGGTTTCCTGTTAAGCTGAGGGTTTAGGGTAATTGTTATGGTTAGGGTTAGAGTTAGACTCAGGCTTAGGGGAATTGTTATGGTTAGGGTGAGAGTTGGAGTTAGACTTAGGGTTAGGGTGAAGTTTCAGTTAATAGTGAGGGTTAGGGTTAATGTCAGAGTTAGGGTTAATGTTAGTTTTAGGATTAGTTTTAGGGTTAGGGTTAGGTTCAGAGCTATTGTAAGGGTTAGGTTTAGGGTTACAGATGGACTAGAGTTATTGTTAGAGTTAGTTTTAAGGTAAGGGTTTGGGTTAGGTTTAGGTTTAGGGTCAAGGTTAGGGTTAGGGTCTGGATGAAGTTTAGTCTAGGGTGAGGGTTATTTTTACGGTTAGGGCTAGAATTTGGGTTTGTGTTCAGGTTAGTGTTCAGGTTGTTTTCGAGTTTGGGTTAGGGTTAGCGGTTATGTTTAGGGTTAGGGTTAGTGTGAAGTTCAGGTTAAGTGTGAGGGTTAGGATAAGGGTTAGGATTAGGGTTAGGATTATAGATAGGGTTAGACGTTAGGTTTAGGGTGTTAGGGTTAGGTTTATGGTTAGGGTAGTGTTAAGTTTAGGCTTAATGTTAGGGTTAGTGTTAGGTTAGGGTTACTATTCGTGTTAGAGTTAGGTTTAGGGATAAGGTTAGGGATAGCATTAGGTTTAGGGTTGGGGATACGGTTAAGGTTTAGGGTGACTGTTAGGATTAGGTTTACAGTTCAGGTCAGGGTTTAGGTTTATTGTTACGGGAAGGGTTAGAGTCAGAGTTAGGGTTAGGGTTAGGGTTATGGTGAAGTTTCAGTTAATAGTGAGGATTAGGGTTAAGGTTAGTGTTAGGGTTAGGTTTAGGGTTAGGGCTAGGGTAGGGGTAAGGTTACTGTTAAGGCTGGGTTTACGGTAAAGGTAGTGCTAGGTTAGGGTTAGGTTTAGAGTTAGACTTAGTGGTAGGGTTTAGGGTTAGGGTTAGGGTCAAGTTTAGAGGTATTCTTAGGTTTAGGGTTAGGGTTATGGTAGAGTTAAGGTTAGCATTCATTTTAGGGTTAGGGTAACGGTTAGGTTTAGGTCATGCTTAGGACTAGGATTAGGGATAGGGTTAGGGTTGGGGAAAGTGTTAGGGGTTCGTGTGAGGGTTAGCGTTAGGTGTACACTTAAGCTGATGTTTTAGGGTGTTACGGTTAGGGTTAGGGTTTGAGTTAGGTTTAGGGTTAGGTTTATGCTTAGGATTACGTTTAGGGTCATGGTTAGGGGGAGATTTAGTGTCATATTTAGGTTTTTTTTTCCTTTTTTTTTAGGCTTAGGGGTTAGGGTTAAGTTTATGTTAAGCGTGAGGTTTAGGGTTGGAGTTAGGGTTCAGGTTAGGGTCAGGGTTAGGATTAGCTTAAGTTTAGGGTTAGGGTTCGGGTTAGGGTTAGTTTTAGTTCTGGTTAGGTTACGTTTTGAATGAAGTTAGGGCAGGTTTAGGGTTATGGTTAGGGTGAAATTTTGGTTAAGGGCGAGGGTTCGGTTTAGGGTTAGGGTTAGAGTTAGGGTTAGTGGTTAGGGTTAGGTTTACTGTTAAGGTTAGGTTTAGGCTAAGGATTAGGCTTGGAGTTAGGGTTAGGAGTTAGTGTTTCGGTTAGGTTTAGGGTAGGGTTATATTTAGGGTTAAGTTTAGGGTTAGGGTAAGAGTTAGAGTTACGGTAAAGTTAAGGTGAAGGTTTTGGGTAAGTGTTACTGTTAGAGTTAGGGCTTGGGTTAGGGTTTGAGTGAGGGTTAGGGGTTGGGTTTGCGTTGAAGTTTATGGTAGGGTAAAAGTTAGGGTGAAGGTTAGGTTAGAGTTAGGGTCAGGTTCGGATTAGGATTAGGGCGAGGGTTAGGGACGGAATTATTGTAAGGGTTAGGTTTAGCGTTGGGGATACGGTTAAGGGTTAGGTTGAGGGTTAGGGTTAGGTTTCCTGTTAAGCTGAGGGTTTAGGGTAATTGTTATGGTTAGGGTTAGAGTTAGAGTTAGGCTTAGGGGAATTGTTATGGTTAGGGTGAGAGTTGGAGTTAGGCTTAGGGTTAGGGTGAAGTTTCAGTTAATAGTGA
Source organism: Elephas maximus indicus (assembly GCF_024166365.1). Taxonomy (NCBI): domain Eukaryota; kingdom Metazoa; phylum Chordata; class Mammalia; order Proboscidea; family Elephantidae; genus Elephas; species Elephas maximus. The sequence continues at coordinate 35,887,423 of NC_064819.1, forward strand.
GGGTTAGGGTTAATGTCAGAGTTAGGGTTAATGTTAGTTTTAGGATTAGTTTTAGGGTTAGGGTTAGGTTCAGAGCTATTGTAAGGGTTAGGTTTAGGGTTACAGATGGACTAGAGTTATTGTTAGAGTTAGTTTTAAGGTAAGGGTTTGGGTTAGGTTTAGGTTTAGGGTTAAGGTTAGGGTTAGGGTTTGGATGAAGTTTAGTCTAGGGTGAGGGTTATTTTTACGGTTAGGGCTAGAATTTGGGTTTGTGTTCAGGTTAGTGTTCAGGTTAGTTTTCGAGTTTGGGTTAGGGTTAGGGGTTATGTTTAGGGTTAGGGTTAGTGTGAAGTTCAGGTTAAGTGTGAGGGTTAGGAAAAGGGTTAGGATTAGGGTTAGGATTATAGATAGGGTTAGACGTTAGGTTTAGGGTGTTAGGGTTAGGTTTATGGTTAGGGTAGTGTTAAGTTTAGGCTTAATGTTAGGGTTAGTGTTAGATTAGGGTTACTATTCGTGTTAAAGTTAGGGTTAGGGATAAGTTTAGGGATAGCATTAGGTTTAGGGTTGGGGATACGGTTAAGGTTTAGGGTGACTGTTAGGATTAGGTTTACAGTTCAGGTCAGGGTTTAGGTTAATTGTTACGGTAAGGGTTAGAGTTAGAGTTAGGGTTAGGGTTATGGTGAAGTTTCAGTTAATAGTGAGGGTTAGGGTTAAGGTTAGTGTTAGGGTTAGGTTTAGGGTTAGGGTAGGGGTAAGGTTACTGTTAAGGCTGGGTTTACGGTAAAGGGTAGTGCTAGGTTAGGGTTAGGTTTAGAGTTAGACTTAGTGGTAGGGTTTAGGGTTAGGGTTAGGGTTAGGTTTAGAGTTAGACTTAGTGGTAGGGTTTAGGGTTAGGGTTAGGGTCAAGTTTAGAGGTATTGTTAGGTTTAGGGTTAGGGTTATGGTAGAGTTAAGGTTAGCATTCATTTTAGGGTTAGGGTAACGGTTAGGTTTAGGTCATGCTTAGGACTAGGATTAGGGATAGGGTTAGGGTTGGGGAAAGTGTTAGGGGTTCGTGTGAGGGTTAGCGTTAGGTTTACACTTAAGCTGATGTTTTAGGGTGTTACGGTTAG